>NW_025316709.1:307000-614000 GCF_910594005.1 Cervus elaphus | reverse complement strand
ATCCTTTGAAAACTCCAGAGGTACGCGGAGATCAGTGCCTCCAAAGGAGACGATGCCTGACTCCTCGTGAAACTTGATAGGAGTCCCAGGATTCTTGTGGCACGTGGAAAGGGACCCTTTGTCTCCCGCTCAGCTGGAGAGGCGTCCCAATTGCCCTGCCAAGCCTCGAGGAGAATCCCGAGTTGTCCCTCGCAACTAGGCAGGAGAACTGACGTGGCTGAACAAACACGTGGGTGGAAGGGCCATCCCCGTCGTAACTCGAGAATATACCCCAGGTTCCCGCCGCAACTCGAGAAAAACCATGAGACTTCCCCCTCGATGCAAGATGAGGCCTGATTCCCCTGTACTGCGTGCAGAGCAATTCCGTCTTGCACATCACACATGAAAGGAACCTTGATTTCCTTGATGGCACTCCAGAGAAACCCCAAGAACACTGTTTCAAGGATAGAGGGATCCTGAGGTCACTGTAGCAACACGAAAGAACTCTGTGGACCAAAAATCAACTCGAAAAGAGAGGTTAGTCCCTGGATTCGTCTCCAGAGGAATACCACCTTACCACAAGCACCTCAAGAGGAGGCTTCTCTCAGCTCTAGGTATGTGAGAGGGACCCTGAGTTTGCGGCCTCAAGTGGAATGGACACCGCGATGCCCTGACTCGAAATAAGGCCGGATATCCCTGCAGTGACTTCAATGCAGGCTCGTCTTGCATCTCCCAGGACGAAAGGATGTCTGAATCCCCTGTGGAAAGCACAGAGAAAGACTTAGTTCCCCACCTCATGGCGACCGATAGCCTCACATCCTTTGAAAACTCCAGAGGTACGCGGAGATCAGTGCCTCCAAAGGAGACGATGCCTGACTCCTCGTGAAACTTGATAGGAGTCCCAGGATTCCTGGGGCACTTGGAAAGGGACACTTGGTCTCCCGCCTCAGTTGGAGAGGCGTCCCAATTGCCCTGCCAAGCCTCGAGGAGAATCCAGAGTTGTCCCTCGCAACTAGGCAGGAGTCCTGACGTCGCTGAAGAAACACGTGGGTGGAAGGGCCATCCCCGTCGTAACTCGAGAATATACCCCAGGTTCCCGCCGCAACTCGAGAAAAACCATGAGACTTCCCCCTCGCCGCGAGATGAGGCCCGATTCCCCTGCACTGCGTGCAGAGCAATTCCGTGTTGCACATCACACATGAAAGGAGCCTTGATTTCCTTGATGGCACTCCAGAGAAACCCCAAGAACACTGTTTCAAGGCTAGAGGGATCCTGAGGTCACTGTAGCAACACGAAAGAGCTCCGTGGGCCAAAAATCAACTCGAGATGAGAGGTTAGTCCCTGGCTTCGACTCCAGAGGAATACCACCTTACCACAAGCACCTCAAGAGGAGGCTTCTCTCAGCTCTAGGTAAGTGAGAGGGACCCTGAGTTTGCGGCCTCAAGTGGAATGGACACCGCGATGCCCTGACGCGAAATAAGGCTGGATATCCCTGCAGTGACTTGAATGCAGGCTCGTCTTGCATCTCCCAAGATGAAAGGATGTCTGAATCCCCTGTGGAGACCACAGAGAAAGACCTAGTTCCACACCTCATCACGACCGGAGGCCTCACATCCTTTGAAAACTCCAGAGGTACGCAGAGATCAGTGCCTCCAAAGGAGACGATGCCTGACTCCTCGTGAAACTTGATAGGAGTCCCAGGATTCCTGTGGCACGTGGAAAGGGACCCTTGGTCTCCCGTCTCAGCTGGAGAGGCGTCCCAATTGCCCTGCAAAACCTCGAGGAGAATCCCGAGTTGTCCCTCGCAACTAGGCAGGAGTCCTGACGTGGCTGAACAAACACGTGGGTGGAAGGGCCATCCCCGTCGTAACTCGAGAATATACCCCAGGTTCCCGCCGCAACTCGAGAAAAACCATGAGACTTCCCCCTCGCCGCGAGATGAGGCCCGATTCCCCTGCACTGCGTGCAGAGCAATTCTGTGTTGCACATCACACAAGAAAGGAGCCTTGATTTCCTTGATGGCACTCCAGAGAAACCCCAAGAACACTGTTTCAAGGCTAGAGGGATCCTGAGGTCACTGTAGCAACACGAAAGAGCTCCGTGGACCAAAAATCAACTCGAGATGAGAGGTTAGTCCCTGGCTTCGACTCCTGAGGAATACCACCTTACCACAAGCACCTCAAGAGGAGGCTTCTCTCAGCTCTAGGTATGTGAGAGGGATCCTGAGTTTGCGGCCTCAAGTGGAATGGACACCGCGATGCCCTGACTCGAAATAAGGCCGGATATCCCTGCAGTGACTTGAATGCAGGCTCGTCTTGCATCTCCCAAGACGAAAGGATGTCTGAATCCCCTGTGGAGACCACAGAGAAATACCTAGTTCCCCACCTCATCGCGACCGGAGGCCTCACATCCTTTGAAAACTCCAGAGGTACGCGGAGATCAGTGTCTCCAAAGGAGACGATGCCTGACTCCTCGTGAAACTTGATAGGAGTCCCAGGATTCTTGTGGCACGTGGAAAGGGACGCTGGTCTCCCGCCTCAGCTGGAGAGGCGTTCCAATTGCCCTGCCAAGCCTCGAGGAGAATCCCGAGTTGTCCCTCGCAACTAGGCAGGAGTCCTGACGTGGCTGAACAAACACGTGGGTGGAAGGGCCATCCCCGTCGTAACTCGAGAATATACCCCAGGTTCCCGCCGCAACTCGAGAAAAACCATGAGACTTCCTCCTCGATGCGAGAAGAGGCCCGATTCCCCTGTACTGTGTGCAGAGCAATTCCGTCTTGCACATCACACATGAAAGGAGCCTTGATTTCCTTGATGGCACTCCAGAGAAACACCAAGAACACTGTTTCAAGGCTAGAGGGATCCTGAGGTCACTGTAGCAACACGAAAGAACTCTGTGGACCAAAAATCAACGCGAAAAGAGAGGTTAGTCCCTGGATTCGTCTCCAGAGGAATACCACCTTACCACAAGCACCTCAAGAGGAGGCTTCTCTCAGCTCTAGGTATGTGAGAGGGACCCTGAGTTTGCGGCCTCAAGTGGAATGGACACTGCGATGCCCTGACTCGAAATAAGGCCGGATATCCCTGCAGTGACTTCAATGCAGGCTCGTCTTGCATCTCCCAAGACGAAAGGATGTCTGAATCCCCTGTGGAAAGCACAGAGAAAGACTGAGTTCCCCACCTCATCACGAACGATAGCCTCACATCCTTTGAAAACTCCAGAGGTACGCGGAGATCAGTGCCTCCAAAGGAGACGACGCCTGACTTCTCGTGAAACTTGATAGGAGTCCCAGGTTTCCTGTGGCACTTGGAAAGGGACTCTTGGACTCCCGCCTCAGCTGGAGAGGCGTCCCAATTGCCCTGCCAAGCCTCGAGGAGAATCCAGAGTTGTCCCTCGCAACTAGGCAGGAGTCCTGACGTGGCTGAACAAACACGTGGGTGGAAGGGCCATCCCCGTCGTAACTCGAGAATATACCCCAGGTTCCCGCGGCAACTCGAGAAAAACCATGAGACTTCCCCCTCGCTGCGAGATGAGGCCCGATTCCCCTGCACTGCGTGCAGAGCAATTCCGTGTTGCACATCACACATGAAAGGAGCCTTGATTTCCTTGATGGCACTCCAGAGAAACCCCAAGAACACTGTTTCAAGGCTAGAGGGATCCTGAGGTCACTGTAGCAACACGAAAGAGCTCCGTGGGCCAAAAATCAACTCGAGATGAGAGGTTAGTCCCTGGCTTCGACTCCAGAGGAATACCACCTTACCACAAGCACCTCAAGAGGATGCTTCTCTCAGCTCTAGGTATGTGAGAGGGACCCTGAGTTTGCGGCCTCAAGTGGAATGGACACCGCGATGCCCTGACGCGAAATAAGGCTGGAGATCCCTGCAGTGACTTGAATGCAGGCTCGTCTTGCATCTCCCAAGATGAAAGGATGTCTGAATCCCCTGTGGAGACCACAGAGAAAGAACTAGTTCCCCACCTCATCGCGACCGGAGGCCTCACATCCTTTGAAAACTCCAGAGGTACGCGGAGATCAGTGCCTCCAAAGGAGACGATGCCTGACTCCTCGTGAAACTTGATAGGAGTCCCAGGATTCCTGTGGCACGTGGAAAGGGACCCTTGGTCTCCCGCCTCAGCTGGGGAGGCGTCCCAATTGCCTTGCCAAGCCTCGAGGAGAATCCCGAGTTGTGTCTCGCAACTAGGCAAGAGTCCTGACGAGGCTGAACAAACACGTGTGTGGAAGGGCCATCCCCGTCGTAACTCGAGAATATACCCCAGGTTCCCGCCGCAACTCGAGAAAAACCATGAGAATTCCCCCTCGCCGCGAGATGAGGCCCGATTCCCCTGCACTGCGTGCAGAGCAATTCTGTGTTGCACATCACACAAGAAAGGAGCCTTGATTTCCTTCATGGCACTCCAGAGAAACCCCAAGAACACTGTTTCAAGGCTAGAGGGATCCTGAGGTCACTGTAGCAACACGAAAGAGCTCCGTGGACCAAAAATCAACTCGAGATGAGAGGTTAGTCCCTGGCTTCGACTCCAGAGGAATACCACCTTACCACAAGCACCTCAAGAGGAGGCTTCTCTCAGCTCTAGGTATGTGAGAGGGATCCTGAGTTTGCGGCCTCAAGTGGAATGGACACCGCGATGCCCTGACTCGAAATAAGGCCGGATATCCCTGCAGTGACTTCAATGCAGGCTCGTCTTGCATCTCCCAAGACGAAAGGATGTCTGAATCCCCTGTGGAGACCAAAGAGAAATACCTAGTTCCCCACCTCATCGCGACCGGAGGCCTCACATCCTTTGAAAACTCCAGAGGTACGCGGAGATCAGTGTCTC
This sequence comes from Cervus elaphus, assembly GCF_910594005.1. NCBI lineage: Eukaryota > Metazoa > Chordata > Mammalia > Artiodactyla > Cervidae > Cervus > Cervus elaphus. The sequence goes on along the minus strand of NW_025316709.1, from coordinate 609,185 downwards.
CAAAGGAGACGATGCCTGACTCCTCGTGAAACTTGATAGGAGTCCCAGGATTCTTGTGGCACGTGGAAAGTGACGCTGGTCTCCCGCCTCAGCTGGAGAGGCGTTCCAATTGCCCTGCCAAGCCTCGAGGAGAATCCCGAGTTGTCCCTCGCAACTAGGCAGGAGTCCTGACGTGGCTGAACAAACACGTGGGTGGAAGGGCCATCCCCGTCGTAACTCGAGAATATACCCCAGGTTCCCGCCGCAACTCGAGAAAAACCATGAGACTTCCTCCTCGATGCGAGAAGAGGCCCGATTCCCCTGTACTGTGTGCAGAGCAATTCCGTCTTGCACATCACACATGAAAGGAGCCTTGATTTCCTTGATGGCACTCCAGAGAAACACCAAGAACACTGTTTCAAGGCTAGAGGGATCCTGAGGTCACTGTAGCAACACGAAAGAACTCTGTGGACCAAAAATCAACGCGAAAAGAGAGGTTAGTCCCTGGATTCGTCTCCAGAGGAATACCACCTTACCACAAGCACCTCAAGAGGAGGCTTCTCTCAGCTCTAGGTATGTGAGAGGGACCCTGAGTTTGCGGCCTCAAGTGGAATGGACACTGCGATGCCCTGACTCGAAATAAGGCCGGATATCCCTGCAGTGTCTTCAATGCAGGCTCGTCTTGCATCTCCCAAGACGAAAGGATGTCTGAATCCCCTGTGGAAAGCACAGAGAAAGACTGAGTTCCCCACCTCATCACGAACGATAGCCTCACATCCTTTGAAAACTCCAGAGGTACGCGGAGATCAGTGCCTCCAAAGGAGACGACGCCTGACTTCTCGTGAAACTTGATAGGAGTCCCAGGTTTCCTGTGGCACTTGGAAAGGGACTCTTGGACTCCCGCCTCAGCTGGAGAGGCGTCCCAATTGCCCTGCCAAGCCTCGAGGAGAATCCAGAGTTGTCCCTCGCAACTAGGCAGGAGTCCTGACGTGGCTGAACAAACACGTGGGTGGAAGGGCCATCCCCGTCGTAACTCGAGAATATACCCCAGGTTCCCGCGGCAACTCGAGAAAAACCATGAGACTTCCCCCTCGCTGCGAGATGAGGCCCGATTCCCCTGCACTGCGTGCAGAGCAATTCCGTGTTGCACATCACACATGAAAGGAGCCTTGATTTCCTTGATGGCACTCCAGAGAAACCCCAAGAACACTGTTTCAAGGCTAGAGGGATCCTGAGGTCACTGTAGCAACACGAAAGAGCTCCGTGGGCCAAAAATCAACTCGAGATGAGAGGTTAGTCCCTGGCTTCGACTCCAGAGGAATACCACCTTACCACAAGCACCTCAAGAGGATGCTTCTCTCAGCTCTAGGTATGTGAGAGGGACCCTGAGTTTGCGGCCTCAAGTGGAATGGACACCGCGATGCCCTGACGCGAAATAAGGCTGGAGATCCCTGCAGTGACTTGAATGCAGGCTCGTCTTGCATCTCCCAAGATGAAAGGATGTCTGAATCCCCTGTGGAGACCACAGAGAAAGAACTAGTTCCCCACCTCATCGCGACCGGAGGCCTCACATCCTTTGAAAACTCCAGAGGTACGCGGAGATCAGTGCCTCCAAAGGAGACGATGCCTGACTCCTCGTGAAACTTGATAGGAGTCCCAGGATTCCTGTGGCACGTGGAAAGGGACCCTTGGTCTCCCGCCTCAGCTGGAGAGGCGTCCCAATTGCCTTGCCAAGCCTCGAGGAGAATCCCGAGTTGTGTCTCGCAACTAGGCAAGAGTCCTGACGAGGCTGAACAAACACGTGTGTGGAAGGGCCATCCCCGTCGTAACTCGAGAATATACCCCAAGTTCCCGCCGCAACTCGAGAAAAACCATGAGACTTCCCCCTCGCCGCGAGATGAGGCCCGATTCCCCTGCACTGCGTGCAGAGCAATTCTGTGTTGCACATCACACAAGAAAGGAGACTTGATTTCCTTGATGGCACTCCAGAGAAACCCCAAGAACACTGTTTCAAGGCTAGAGGGATCCTGAGGTCACTGTAGCAACACGAAAGAGCTCCGTGGACCAAAAATCAACTCGAGATGAGAGGTTAGTCCCTGGCTTCGACTCCAGAGGAATACCACCTTACCACAAGCACCTCAAGAGGAGGCTTCTCTCAGCTCTAGGTATGTGAGAGGCACCCTGAATTTGTGGCCTCAAGTGGAATAGACACCGCAATGCCCTGACTCGAAATAAGGCCGGATATCCCTGCAGTGACTGGAATGCAGGCTCGTCTTGCATCTCCCAAGACGAAAGGGTGTCTGAATCCCCTGTGGAGACCACAGAGAAAGATCTAGTTCCCCACCTCATCGCGACAGGAGGCCTCAAATCCTTTGAAAACTCCAGAGGTATGCGGAGATCAGTGCCTCCAAAGGAGACGATGCCTGACTCCTCGTGAAACTTGATAGGAGACCCAGGATTCCTGTGGCACGTGGAAAGGGACCCTTGGTCTCCCGTCTCAGCTGGAGAGGCGTCCCAATTGCCCTGCAAAGCCTCGAGGAGAATCCCGAGTTGTCCCTCGCAACTAGGCAGGAGTCCTGACATGGCTGAACACACACGTGTGTGGAAGGGCCATCCCCGTCATAACTCGAGAATATACCCCAGGTTACCGCCGCAACTCGAGAAAAACCATGAGACTTCCCCCTCGCCTCGAGATGAGGCTCGATTCCCCTGCACTGCGTGCAGAGCAATTCCGTGTTGCACATCACACATGAAAGGAGCCTTGATTTCCTTGATGGCACTCCAGAGAAACCCCAAGAACACTGTTTCAAGGCTAGACGGATCCTGAGGTCACTGTAGCAACACGAAAGAGCTCCGTGGACCAAGAATCAACACGAGATGAGAGGTTAGTCCCTGGCTTCGACTCCTGAGGAATACCACCTTACCACAAGCACCTCAAGAGGAGGCTTCTCTCAGCTCTAGGTATGTGAGAGGGATCCTGAGTTTGCGGCCTCAAGTGGAATGGACACCGCGATGCCCTGACTCGAAATAAGGCCGGATATCCCTGCAGTGACTTGAATGCAGGCTCGTCTTGCATCTCCCAAGAAGAAAGGATTTCTGAATCCCCTGTGGAGACCACAGAGAAACACCTAGTTCCCCACCTCATCGCGACTGGAGGCCTCACATCCTTTGAAAATTCCAGAGGTACGCGGAGATCAGTGCCTCCAAAGGAGACGATGCCTGACTCCTCGTGAAACTTGATAGGAGTCCCAGGATTCTTGTGGCACGTGGAAAGGGACCCTTGGTCTCCCGCCTCACCTGGAGAGGCGTTCCAATTGCCCTGCCAAGCCTCGAGGAGAATCCCGAGTTGTCCCTCGCAACTAGGCAGGAGTCCTGACGTGGCTGAACAAACACGTGGGTGGAAGGGCCATCCCCGTCGTAACTCGAGAATATACCCCAGGTTCCCGCCGCAACTCGAGAAAAACCATGAGACTTCCCCCTCGATGCGAGATGAGGCCCGTTTCCCCTGTACTGCGTGCAGAGCAATTCCGTCTTGCACATCACACATGAAAGGAGCCTTGATTTCCTTGATGGCACTCCAGAGAAACCCCAAGAACACTGTTTCAAGGATAGAGGGATCCTGAGGTCACGGTAGCAACACGAAAGAACTCTGTGGACCAAAAATCAACTCGAAAAGAGAGGTTAGTCCCTGGATTCGTCTCCAGAGGAATACCACCTTACCACAAGCACCTCAAGAGGAGGCTTCTCTCAGATCTAGTTATGTGAGAGGGACCCTGAGTTTGCGGCCTCAAGTGGAATGGACACCGCGATGCCCTGACTCGAAATAAGGCCGGATATCCCTGCAGTGACTTCAATGCAGCCTCGTCTTGCATCTCCCAGGACGAAAGGATGTCTGAATCCCCTGTGGAAAGCTCAGAGAAAGACTTAGTTCCCCACTTCATCGCGACCGATAGCCGCACATCCTTTGAAAACTCCAGAGGTACGCGGAGATCAGTGCCTCCAAAGGAGACGATGCCTGGCTCCTCGTGAAACTTGATAGGAGTCCCAGGATTCCTGTGGCACTTGGAAAGGGACACTTGGTCTCCCGCCTCAGCTGGAGAGGCGTCCCAATTGCCCTGCCAATCCTCGAGGAGAATCCAGAGTTGTCCCTCGCAACTAGGCAGGAGTCCTGACGTCGCTGAAGAAACACGTGGGTGGAAGGGCCATCCCCGTCGTAACTCGAGAATATACCCCAGGTTCCCGCCGCAACTCGAGAAAAACCATGAGACTTCCCCCTCGCCGCGAGATGAGACCCGATTCCCCTGCACTGCGTGCAGAGCAATTCCGTGTTGCACATCACACATGAAAGGAGCCTTGATTTCCTTGATGGCACTCCAGAGAAACCCCAAGAACACTGTTTCAAGGCTAGAGGGATCCTGAGGTCACTGTAGAAACACGAAAGAGCTCCGTGGACCAAGAATCAACACGAGATGAGAGGTTAGTCCCTGGCTTCGACTCCTGAGGAATACCACCTTACCACAAGCACCTCAAGAGGAGGCTTCTCTCAGCTCTAGGTATGTGAGAGGGATCCTGAGTTTGCGGCCTCAAGTGGAATGGACACCGCGATGCCCTGACTCGAAATAAGGCCGGATATCCCTGCAGTGACTTGAATGCAGGCTCGTCTTGCATCTCGCAAGAAGAAAGGATGTCTGCATCCCCTGTGGAGACCACTGAGAAACACCTAGTTCCCTACCTCATCGCGACCGGAGGCCTCACATCCTTTGAAAACTCCAGAGGTACGCGGAGATCAGTGCCTCCAAAGGAGACGATGCCTGACTCCTCGTGAAACTTGATAGGAGTCCCAGGATTCTTGTGGCACGTGGAAAGGGACCCTTTGTCTCCCGCTCAGCTGGAGAGGCGTCCCAATTGCCCTGCCAAGCCTCGAGGAGAATCCCGAGTTGTCCCTCGCAACTAGGCAGGAGAACTGACGTGGCTGAACAAACACGTGGGTGGAAGGGCCATCCCCGTCGTAACTCGAGAATATACCCCAGGTTCCCGCCGCAACTCGAGAAAAACCATGAGACTTCCCCCTCGATGCAAGATGAGGCCTGATTCCCCTGTACTGCGTGCAGAGCAATTCCGTCTTGCACATCACACATGAAAGGAACCTTGATTTCCTTGATGGCACTCCAGAGAAACCCCAAGAACACTGTTTCAAGGATAGAGGGATCCTGAGGTCACTGTAGCAACACGAAAGAACTCTGTGGACCAAAAATCAACTCGAAAAGAGAGGTTAGTCCCTGGATTCGTCTCCAGAGGAATACCACCTTACCACAAGCACCTCAAGAGGAGGCTTCTCTCAGCTCTAGGTATGTGAGAGGGACCCTGAGTTTGCGGCCTCAAGTGGAATGGACACCGCGATGCCCTGACTCGAAATAAGGCCGGATATCCCTGCAGTGACTTCAATGCAGGCTCGTCTTGCATCTCCCAGGACGAAAGGATGTCTGAATCCCCTGTGGAAAGCACAGAGAAAGACTTAGTTCCCCACCTCATGGCGACCGATAGCCTCACATCCTTTGAAAACTCCAGAGGTACGCGGAGATCAGTGCCTCCAAAGGAGACGATGCCTGACTCCTCGTGAAACTTGATAGGAGTCCCAGGATTCCTGGGGCACTTGGAAAGGGACACTTGGTCTCCCGCCTCAGTTGGAGAGGCGTCCCAATTGCCCTGCCAAGCCTTGAGGAGAATCCAGAGTTGTCCCTCGCAACTAGGCAGGAGTCCTGACGTCGCTGAAGAAACACGTGGGTGGAAGGGCCATCCCCGTCGTAACTCGAGAATATACCCCAGGTTCCCGCCGCAACTCGAGAAAAACCATGAGACTTCCCCCTCGCCGCGAGATGAGGCCCGATTCCCCTGCACTGCGTGCAGAGCAATTCCGTGTTGCACATCACACATGAAAGGAGCCTTGATTTCCTTGATGGCACTCCAGAGAAACCCCAAGAACACTGTTTCAAGGCTAGAGGGATCCTGAGGTCACTGTAGCAACACGAAAGAGCTCCGTGGGCCAAAAATCAACTCGAGATGAGAGGTTAGTCCCTGGCTTCGACTCCAGAGGAATACCACCTTACCACAAGCACCTCAAGAGGAGGCTTCTCTCAGCTCTAGGTAAGTGAGAGGGACCCTGAGTTTGCGGCCTCAAGTGGAATGGACACCGCGATGCCCTGACGCGAAATAAGGCTGGATATCCCTGCAGTGACTTGAATGCAGGCTCGTCTTGCATCTCCCAAGATGAAAGGATGTCTGAATCCCCTGTGGAGACCACAGAGAAAGACCTAGTTCCACACCTCATCACGACCGGAGGCCTCACATCCTTTGAAAACTCCAGAGGTACGCAGAGATCAGTGCCTCCAAAGGAGACGATGCCTGACTCATCGTGAAACTTGATAGGAGTCCCAGGATTCCTGTGGCACGTGGAAAGGGACCCTTGGTCTCACGTCTCAGCTGGAGAGGCGTCCCAATTGCCCTGCAAAACCTCGAGGAGAATCCCGAGTTGTCCCTCGCAACTAGGCAGGAGTCCTGACGTGGCTGAACAAACACGTGGGTGGAAGGGCCATCCCCGTCGTAACTCGAGAATATACCCCAGGTTCCCGCCGCAACTCGAGAAAAACCATGAGACTTCCCCCTCGCCGCGAGATGAGGCCCGATTCCCCTGCACTGCGTGCAGAGCAATTCCGTGTTGCACATCACACATGAAAGGAGCCTTGATTTCCTTGATGGCACTCCAGAGAAACCCCAAGAACACTGTTTCAAGGCTAGAGGGATCCTGAGGTCACTGTAGCAACACGAAAGAGCTCCGTGGGCCAAAAATCAACTCGAGATGAGAGGTTAGTCCCTGGCTTCGACTCCAGAGGAATACCACCTTACCACAAGCACCTCAAGAGGAGGCTTCTCTCAGCTCTAGGTATGTGAGAGGGACCCTGAGTTTGCGGCCTCAAGTGGAATGGACACCGCGATGCCCTGACGCGAAATAAGGCTGGATATCCCTGCAGTGACTTGAATGCAGGCACGTCTTGCATCTCCCAAGATGAAAGGATGTCTGAATCCCCTGTGGAGACCACAGAGAAAGACCTAGTTCCCCACCTCATCGCGACCGGAGGCCTCACATCCTTTGAAAACTCCAGAGGTACGCGGAGATCAGTGCCTCCAAAGGAGACGATGCCTGACTCATCGTGAAACTTGATAGGAGACCGAGGATTCCTGTGGCACGTGGAAAGGGACCCTTGGTCTCCCGTCTCAGCTGGAGAGGCGTCGCAATTGCCCTGCAAAACCTCGAGGAGAATCCCGAGTTGTCCCTCGCAACTAGGCAGGAGTCTTGACGTCGCTGAAGAAACACGTGGGTGGAAGGGCCATCCCCGTCGTAACTCGAGAATATACCCCAGGTTCCCGCCGCAACTCGAGAAAAACCATGAGACTTCCCCCTCGCCGGGAGATGAGGCCCGATTCGCCTGCACTGCGTGCAGAGCAATTCCGTGTTGCACATCACACATGAAAGGAGCCTTGATTTCCTTGATGGCACTCCAGAGAAACCCCAAGAACACTGTTTCAAAGCTAGAGGGATCCTGAGGTCACTGTAGCAACACGAAAGAGCTCCGTGGACCAAGAATCAACACGAGATGAGAGGTTAGTCCCTGGCTTCGACTCCTGAGGAATACCACCTTACCACAAGCACCTCAAGAGGAGGCTTCTCTCAGCTCTAGGTATGTGAGAGGGACCCTGAGTTTGCGGCCTCAAGTGGAATGGACACCGCGATGCCCTGACTCGAAATAAGGCCGGATATCCCTGCAGTGACTTGAATGCAGGTTCGTCTTGCATCTCCCAAGAAGAAAGGATGTCTGAATCCCCTGTGGAGACCACAGAGAAACACCTAGTTCCCCACCTCATCGCGACCGGAGGCCTCACATCCTTTGAAAACTCCAGAGGTACGCGGAGATCAGTGGCTCCAAAGGAGACGATGCGTGACTCCTCGTGAAACTTGATAGGCGTCCCAGGATTCTTGTGGCACGTGGAAAGGGACCCTTGGTCTCCCGCCTCAGCTGGAGAGGCGTTCCAATTGCCCTGCCAAGCCTCGAGGAGAATCCCGAGTTGTCCCTCGCAACTAGGCAGGAGTCCTGACGTGGCTGAACAAACACGTGGGTGGAAGGGCCATCCCCGTCCTAACTCGAGAATATACCCCAGGTTCCCGCCGCAACTCGAGAAAAACCATGAGACTTCCCCCTCGATGCGAGATGAGGACCGATTCCTCTGTACTGCGTGCAGAGCAATTCCGTGTTGCACATCACACATGAAAGGAGCCTTGATTTCCTTGATGGCACTCCAGAGAAACCCCAAGAACACTGTTTCAAGGCTAGAGGGATCCTGAGGTCACTGTAGCAACACGAAAGAGCTCCGTGGACGAAGAATCAACACGAGATGAGAGGTTAGTCCCTGGCTTCGACTCCTGAGGAATACCACCTTACCACAAGCACCTCAAGAGGAGGCTTCTCTCAGCTCTAGGTATGTGAGAGGGACCCTGAGTTTGCGGCCTCAAATGGAATGGACACCGCGATGCCCTGACTCGAAATAAGGCCGGATATCCCTGCAGTGACTTGAATGCAGGCTCGTCTTGCATCTCTCAAGAAGAAAGGATGTCTGAATCCCCTGTGGAGACCACAGAGAAACACCTAGTTCCCCACCTCATCGCGACCGGAGGCCTCACATCCTTTGAAAACTCCAGAGGTACGCGGAGATCAGTGCCTCCAAAGGAGACGATGCCTGACTCCTCGTGAAACTTGATAGGAGTCCCAGGATTCTTGTGGCACGTGGAAAGGGATCCTTGGTCTCCCGCCTCAGCTGGAGAGGCGTTCCAATTGCCCTGCCAGGCCTCGAGGAGAATCCCGAGTTGTCCCTCGCAACTAGGCAGGAGTCCTGACGTGGCTGAACAAACACGTGGGTGGAAGGGCCATCCCCGTCGTAACTCGAGAATATACCCCAGGTTCCCGCCGCAACTCGAGAAAAACCATGAGACTTCCCCCTCGATGCGAGATGAGGCCCGATTCCCCTGTACTGCGTGCAGAGCAATTCCGTCTTGCACATCACACATGAAAGGAGCCTTGATTTCCTTGATGGCACTCCAGAGAAACCCCAAGAACACTGTTTCAAGGACAGAGGGATCCTGAGGTCACTGTAGCAACACGAAAGAACTCTGTGGACCAAAAATCAACTCGAAAAGAGAGGTTAGTCCCTGGATTCGTCTCCAGAGGAATACCAACTTACCACAAGTACCTCAAGAGGAGGCTTCTCTCAGCTCTAGGTATGTGAGAGGGACCCTGAGTTTGAGGCCTCAAGTGGAATGGACACCGCGATGCCCTGACGCGAAATAAGGCCGGATATCCCTGCAGTGACTTCAATGCAGGCTCCTCTTGCATCTCCCAAGACGTAAGGATGTCTGAATCCCCTGTGGAAAGCACAGAGAAAGACTTAGTTTCCCACCTCATCGCGACCGATAGCCTCACATCCTTTGAAAACTCCAGAGATACGCGGAGATCAGTGCCTCCAAAGGAGCCGATGCCTGACTCCTCGTGAAACTTGATAGGAGTCCCAGGATTCCTGTGGCACGTGGAAAGGGACACTTGGTCTCCCGCCTCAGCTGGAGAGGCGTCCCAATTGCCCTGCCAAGCCTCGAGGAGAATCCAGAGTTGTCCCTCGCAACTAGGCAGGAGTCCTGCTGTCGCTGAAGAAACAAGTGGGTGGAAGGGCCATCCCCGTCGTAACTCGAGAATATACCCCAGGTTCCCGCCGCAACTCGAGAAAAACCATGAGACTTCCCCCTCGTCGCGAGATGAGGCCCGATTCCCCTGCTCTGCGTGCAGAGCAATTCCGTGTTGCACATCACACATGAAAGGAGCCTTGATTTCCTTGATGGCACTCCAGAGAAACCCCAAGAACACTGTTTCAAGGCTAGAGGGATCCTGAGGTCACTGTAGCAACACGAAAGAGCTCCGTGGGCCAAAAATCAACTCGAGATGAGAGGTTAGTCCCTGGCTTCGACTCCAGAGGAATACCACCTTACCACAAGCACCTCAAGAGGAGGCTTCTCTCAGCTCTAGGTATGTGAGAGGGACCCTGAGTTTGCGGCCTCAAGTGGAATGGACACCGCGATGCCCTGACGCGAAATAAGGCCGGATATCCCTGCAGTGACTTGAATGCAGGCTCGTCTTGCATCTCCCAAGATGAAAGGATGTCTGAATCCCCTGTGGAGACCACAGAGAAAGACCTAGTTCCACACCTCATCACGACCGGAGGCCTCACATCCTTTGAAAACTCCAGAGGTACGCGGAGATCAGTGCCTCCACAGGAAACGATGCCTGACTCATCGTGAAACTTGATAGGAGACCCAGGATTCCTGTGGCACGTGGAAAGGGACCCTTGGTCTCCCGTCTCAGCTGGAGAGGCGTCCCAATTGCCCTGCAAAACCTCGAGGAGAATCCCGAGTTGTCCCTCGCAACTAGGCAGGAGTCCTGACGTCGCTGAAGAAACACGTGGGTGGAAGGGCCATCCCCGTCGTAACTCGAGAATATACCCCAGGTTCCCGCCGCAACTCGAGAAAAACCATGAGACTTCCCCCTCGCCGCGAGATGAGGCCCGATTCCCCTGCACTGCGTGCAGAGCAATTCCGTGTTGCACATCACACATGAAAGAAGCCTTGATTTCCTTGATGGCACTCCAGAGAAACCCCAAGAACACTGTTTCAAGGCTAGAGGGATCCTGAGGTCACTGTAGCAACACGAAAGAGCTCCATGGGCCAAAAATCAACACGAGATGAGAGGTTAGTCCCTGGCTTCGACTCCTGAGGAATACCACCTTACCACAAGCACCTCAAGAGGAGGCTTCTCTCAGCTCTAGGTATGTGAGAGGGATCCTGAGTTTGCGGCCTCAAGTGGAATGGACACCCCGATGCCCTGACTCGAAATAAGGCCGGATATCCCTGCAGTGACTTGAATGCAGGCTCGTCTTGCATCTCCCAAGAAGAAAGGATGTCTGAATCCCCTGTGGAGACGACAGAGAAACACCTAGTTCCCCACCTCATTGCGACCGGAGGCCTCACATCCTTTGAAAACTCCAGAGGTACGCGGAGATCAGTGCCTCCAAAGGAGACGATGCCTGACTCCTCGTGAAACTTGTTAGGAGTCCCAGGATTCTTGTGGCACGTGGAAAGGGACCCTTGGTCTCCCGCCTCAGCTGGAGAGGCGTTCCAATTGCCCTGCCAAGCCTCGAGGAGAATCCCGAGTTGTCCCTCGCAACTAGGCAGGAGTCCTGACGTGGCTGAACAAACACGTGGGTGGAAGGGCCATCCCCGTCGTAACTCGAGAATATACCCCAGGTTCCCGCCGCAACTCGAGAAAAACCATGCGACTTCCCCCTCGATGCGAGATGAGGCCCGATTCCCCTGTACTGCGTGCAGAGCAATTCCGTCTTGCACATCACACATGAAAGGAGCCTTGATTTCCTTGATGGCACTCCAGAGAAACCCCAAGAACACTGTTTCAAGGATAGAGGGATCCTGAGGTCACTGTAGCAACACGAAAGAACTCTGTGGACCAAAAATCAACCCGAAAAGAGAGGTTAGTTCCTGGATTCGTCTCCAGAGGAATACCACCTTACCACAAGCACCTCAAGAGGAGGCTTCTCTCAGCTCTAGGTATGTGAGAGGGTCCCTGAGTTTGCGGCCTCAAGTGGAATGGACACCGCGATGCCCTGACTCGAAATAAGGCCGGATATCCCTGCAGTGACTTCAATGCAGGCTCGTCTTGCATCTCCCACGATGAAAGGATGTCTGAATCCCCTGTGGAAAGCACAGAGAAAGACTTAGTTCCCCAACTCATCGCGACCGATAGCCTCACATCCTTTGAAAACTCCAGAGGTACGCGGAGATCAGTGCCTCCAAAGGAGACGATGCCTGACTCCTCGTGAAACTTGATAGGAGTCCCAGGATTCCTGTGGCACTTGGAAAGGGACACTTGGTCTCCCGCCTCAGCTGGAGAGGTGTCCCAATTGCCCTGCCAAGCCTCGAGGAGAATCCAGAGTTGTCCCTCACAACTAGGCAGGAGTCCTGACGTCGCTGAAGAAACACGTGGGTGGAAGGGCCATCCCCGTCGTAACTCGAGAATATACCCCAGGTTCCCGCCGCAACTCCAGAAAAATCATGAGACTTCCCCCTCGCCGCGAGATGAGGCCCGATTCCCCTGCACTGCGTGCAGAGCAATTCCGTGTTGCACATCACACATGAAAGGAGCCTTGATTTCCTTGATGGCACTCCAGAGAAACCCCAAGAACACTGTTTCAAGGCTAGAGGGATCCTGAGGTCACTGTAGCAACACGAAAGAGCTCCGTGGGCCAAAAATCAACTCGAGATGAGAGGTTAGTCCCTGGCTTCAACTCCAGAGGAATACCACCTTACCACAAGCACCTCAAGAGGAGGCTTCTCTCAGCTCTAGGTATGTGAGAGGGACCCTGAGTTTGCGGCCTCAAGTGGAATGGACACCGCGATGCCCTGACGCGAAATAAGGCTGGATATCCCTGCAGTGACTTGAATGCAGGCTCGTCTTGCAACTTCCAAGATGAAAGGATGTCTGAATCCCCTGTGGAGACCACAGAGAAAGACCTAGTTCCCCACCTCATCGCGACCGGAGGCCTCACATCCTTTGAAAACTCCAGAGGTACGCGGAGATCAGTGCCTCCAAAGGAGACGATGCCTGACTCCTAGTGAAACTTGATAGGAGTCTCAGGATTCCTGTGGCACGTGGAAAGGGACACTTGGTCTCCCGCCTCAGCTGGAGAGGCGTCCCAATTGCCTTGCCAAGTCTCGAGGAGAATCCCGAGTTGTGTCTCGCAACTAGGCAAGAGTTCTGACGTGGCTGAACAAACACGTGTGTGGAAGGGCCATCCCCGTCGTAACTCGAGAATATACCCCAGGATCCCGCCGCAACTCGAGAAAAACCATGAGACTTCCGCCTCGCCGCGAGATGAGGCCCGATTCCCCTGCACTGCGTGCAGAGCAATTCCGTGTTGCACATCACACATGAAAGGAGCATTGATTTCCTTCATGGCACTCCAGAGAAACCCCAAGAACACTGTTTCAAGGCTAGAGGGATCCTGAGGTCACTGTAGCAACACGAAAGAGCTCCGTGGACCAAAAATCAACTCGAGATGAGAGGTTAGTCCCTGGCTTCGACTCCAGAGGAATACCACCTTACCACAAGCACCTCAAGAGGAGGCTTCTCTCAGCTCTAGGAATGTGAGAGGGACCCTGAGGTTGCGGCCTCAAGTGGAATGGACACCGCGATGCCCTGACTCGAAATAAGGCCGGATATCCCTGCAGTGACTGGAATGCAGGCTCGTCTTGCATCTCCCAAGACGAAAGGGTGTCTGAATCCCCTGTGGAGACCACAGAGAAAGACCTAGTTCCCCACCTCATCGCGACAGGAGGCCTCAAATCCTTTGAAAACTCCAGAGGTATGCGGAGATCAGTGCCTCCAAAGGAGACGATGCCTGACTCCTCGTGAAACTTGATAGGAGACCCAGGATTCCTGTGGCACGTGGAAAGGGACCCTTGGTCTCCCGTCTCAGCTGGAGAGGCGTCCCAATTGCCCTGCCAAGCCTCGAGGAGAATTCCGAGTTGTCCCTCGCAACTAGGCAGGAGTCCTGACGTGGCTGAACAAACACGTGTGTGGAAGGGCCATCCCCGTCGTAACTCGAGAATATACCCCAGGTTCCCGCCGCAACTCGAGAAAAACCATGAGACTTCCCCCTCGCCGCGAGATGAGGCCCGATTCCCCTGTAATGCGTGCAGAGCAATTCCGTCTTGCACATCACACATGAAAGGAGCCTTGATTTCCTTGATGGCACTCCAGAGAAACCCCAAGAACACTGTTTCAAGGATAGAGGGATCCTGAGGTCACTGTAGCAACACGAAAGAACTCTGTGGACCAAAAATCAACTCGAAAAGAGAGGTTAGTCCCTGGATTCGTCTCCAGAGGAATACCACCTTACCACAAGCACCTCAAGAGGAGGCTTCTCTCAGCTCTAGGTATGTGAGAGGGACCCTGAGTTTGCGGCCTCAAGTGGAATGGACACCGCGATGCCCTGACTCGAAATAAGGCCGGATATCCCTGCAGTGACTTCAATGCAGGCTCGTCTTGCATCTCCCAGGATGAAAGGATGTCTGAATCCCCTGTGGAAAGCACAGAGAAAGACTTAGTTCCCCACCTCATCGCGACCGATAGCCTCACATCCTTTGAAAACTCCAGAGGTACGCGGAGATCAGTGCCTCCAAAGGAGACGATGCCTGACTCCTCGTGAAACTTGATAGGAGTCCCAGGATTCCTGTGGCACTTGGAAAGGGACACTTGGTCTCCCGCCTCAGCTGGAGAGGCGTCCCAATTGCCCTGCCAAGCCTCGAGGAGAATCCAGAGTTGTCCCTCGCAACTAGGCAGGAGTCCTGACGTCGCTGAAGAAACACGTGGGTGGAAGGGCCATCCCCGTCGTAACTCGAGAATATACCCCAGGTTCCCGCCGCAACTCGAGAAAAACCATGAGACTTCCCCCTTGCCGCGAGATGAGGCCCGATTCCCCTGCACTGCATGCAGAGCAATTCCGTGTTGCACATCACACATGAAAGGAGCCTTGATTTCCTTGATGGCACTCCAGAGAAACCCCAAGAACACTGTTTCAAGGCTAGAGGGATCCTGAGGTCACTGTAGCAACACGAAAGAGCTCCGTGGGCCAAAAATCAACTCGAGATGAGAGGTTAGTCCCTGGCTTCGACTCCAGAGGAATACCACCTTACCACAAGAACCTCAAGAGGAGGCTTCTCTCAGCTCTAGGTATGTGAGAGGGACCCTGAGTTTGCGGCCTCAAGTGGAATGGACACCGCGATGCCCTGACGCGAAATAAGGCCGGATATCCCTGCAGTGACTTGAATGCAGGCTCGTCTTTCATCTCCCAAGATGAAAGGATGTCTGAATCCCCTGTGGAGACCTCAGAGAAAGACCTAGTTCCCCACCTCATCGCGACCGGAGACCTCACATCCTTTGAAAACTCCAGAGGTACGCGGAGATCAGTGCCTCCAAAGGAGACGATGCCTGACTCCTCGTGAAACTTGATAGGAGTCCCAGGATTCCTGTGGCATGTGGAAAGGGACCCATGGTCTCACGCCTCAGCTGGAGAGGCGTCCCAATTGCCTTGCAAGCCTCGAAGAGAATCCCGAGTTGTGTCTCGCAACTAGGCAAGAGTCCTGACGTGGCTGAACAAACACGTGTGTGGAAGGGCCATCCCCGTTGTAACTCGAGAATATACCCCAGGTTCCCGCCGCAACTCGAGAAAAACCATGAGACATCCCCCTCGCCGCGAGATGAGGCCCGATTCCCCTGCACTGCGTGCAGAGCAATTCTGTGTTGCACATCACACATGAAAGGAGCCTTGATTTCCTTCATGACACTCCAGAGAAACCCCAAGAACACTGTTTCAAGGCTGGAGGGATCCTGAGGTCACTGTAGCAGCAGGAAAGAACTCTGTGGACCAAAAATCAACTCGAGATGAGAGGTTAGTCCCTGGCTTCGACTCCAGAGGAATACCACCTTACCAGAAGCACCTCAAGAGGAGGCTTCTCTCAGCTCTAGGTATGTGAGAGGGACCCTAAGTTTGCGGCCTCAAGTGGAATGGACACCGCGATGCCCTGACTCGAAATAAGGCCGGATATCCCTGCAGTGACTGGAATGCAGGCTCGTCTTGCATCTCCCAAGACGAAAGGGTGTCTGAATCCCCTGTGGAGACCACAGAGAAAGACCTAGCTCCCCACCTCATCGCGACAGGAGGCCTCAAATCCTTTGAAAACTCCAGAGGTATGCGGAGATCAGTGCCTCCAAAGGAGACGATGCCGGACTCCTCGTGAAACTTGATAGGAGACCCAGGATTCCTTTGGCACGTGGAAAGGGACCCTTGGTCTCCCGCCTCAGCTGGAGAGGCGTCCCAATTGCCCTGCAAAGCCTCGAGGAGAATCCCGAGTTGTCCCTCGCAACTAGGCAGGAGTCCTGACATGGCTGAACAAACACGTGTGTGGAAGGGCCATCCCCGTCGTAACTCGAGAATATACCCCAGGTTCCCGCCGCAACTCGAGAAAAACCATGAGACTTCCCCCTCGCCGCGAGATGTGGCCCGTTTCCCCTGCACTGCGTGCAGAGCAATTCCGTGTTGCACATCACACATGAAAGGAGCCTTGATTTCCTTGATGGCACTCCAGAGAAACCTCAAGAACACTGTTTCAAGGCTAGAGGGATCCTGAGGTCACTGTAGCAACAAGAAAGAGCTCCGTGCACCCAGAATCAACACGAGATGAGAGGTTAGTCCCTGGCTTCGACTCCTGAGGAATACCACCTTACCACAAGCACCTCAAGAGGAGGCTTCTCTCAGCTCTAGGTATGTGAGAGGGATCCTGAGTTTGCGGCCTCAAGTGGAATGGACACCGCGATGCCCTGACTCGAAATAAGGCCGGATATCCCTGCAGTGACTTGAATGCAGGTTCGTCTTGCATCTCCCAAGAAGAAAGGATGTCTGAATCCCCTGTGGAGACCACAGAGAAACACCTAGTTCCCCACCTCATCGCGACCGGAGGCCTCACATCCTTTGAAAACTCCAGAGGTACGCGGAGATCAGTGCCTCCAAAGGAGACGATGCCTGACTCCTCGTGAAACTTGATAGGAGTCCCAGGATTCTTGTGGCACGTGGAAAGGGACCCTTGGTCTCCCGCCTCAGCTGGAGAGGCGTTCCATTTGCCCTGCCAAGCCTCGAGGAGAATCCCGAGTTGTCCCTCGCAACTAGGCAGGAGTCCTGACGTGGCTGAACAAACACGTGTGTGGAAGGGCCATCCCCGTCGTAACTCGAGAATATACCCCAGGTTCCCGCCGCAACTCGAGAAAAACCATGAGACTTCCCCCTCGATGCGAGATGAGGCCCGATTCCCCTGTACTGCGTGCAGAGCAATTCCGTCTTGCACATCACACATGAAAGGAGCCTTGATTTCCTTGATGGCACTCCAGAGAAACCCCAAGAACACTGTTTCAAGGATAGAGGGATCCTGAGGTCACTGTAGCAACACGAAAGAACTCTGTGGACCAAAAATCAACTCGAAAAGAGAGGTTAGTCCCTGGATTCGTCTCCAGAGGAATACCACCTTACCACAAGCACCTCAAGAGGAGGCTTCTCTCAGCTCTAGGTATGTGAGAGGGACCCTGAGTTTGCGGCCTCAAGTGGAATGGACACCGCGATGCCCTGACGCGAAATAAGGCCGGATATCCCTGCAGTGACTGGAATGCAGGCTCGTCTTGCATCTCCCAAGATGAAAGGATGTCTGAATCCCCTGTGGAGACCACAGAGAAAGACCTAGTTCCACACCTCATCACGACCGGAGGCCTCACATCCTTTGAAAACTCCAGAGGTACGCGGAGATCAGTGCCTCCAAAGGAAACGATGCCTGACTCATCGTGAAACTTGATAGGAGACCCAGGATTCCTGTGGCACGTGGAAAGGGACCCTTGGTCTCCCGTCTCAGCTGGAGAGGCGTCCCAATTGCCCTGCAAAACCTCGAGGAGAATCCCGAGTTGTCCCTCGCAACTAGGCAGGAGTCCTGACGTCGCTGAAGAAACACGTGGGTGGAAGGGCCATCCCCGTCGTAACTCGAGAATATACCCCAGGTTCCCGCCGCAACTCGAGAAAAATCATGAGACTTCCCCCTCGCCGCGAGATGAGGCCCGATTCCCCTGCACTGCGTGCAGAGCAATTCCGTGTTGCACATCACACATGAAAGAAGCCTTGATTTCCTTGATGGCACTCCAGAGAAACCCCAAGAACACTGTTTCAAGGCTAGAGGGATCCTGAGGTCACTGTAGCAACACGAAAGAGCTCCGTGGGCCAAAAATCAACACGAGATGAGAGGTTAGTCCCTGGCTTCGACTCCTGAGGAATACCACCTTACCACAAGCACCTCAAGAGGAGGCTTCTCTCAGCTCTAGGTATGTGAGAGGGATCCTGAGTTTGCGGCCTCAAGTGGAATGGACACCGCGATGCCCTGACTCGAAATAAGGCCGGATATCCCTGCAGTGACTTCAATGCAGGCTCGTCTTGCATCTCCCAGGACGAAAGGATGTCTGAATCCCTTGTGGAAAGCACAGAGAAAGACCTAGTTCCCCACCTCATCGCGACCGATAGCCTCACATCCTTTGAAAACTCCAGAGGTACGCGGAGATCAGTGCCTCCAAAGGAGACGATGCCTGACTCCTCGTGAAACTTGATAGGAGTCCCAGGATTCCTGTGGCACTTGGAAAGGGACACTTGGTCTCCCGCCTCAGCTGGAGAGGTGTCCCAATTGCCCTGCCAAGCCTCGAGGAGAATCCAGAGTTGTCCCTCGCAACTAGGCAGGAGTCCTGACGTCGCTGAAGAAACACGTGGGTGGAAGGGCCATCCCCGTCGTAACTCGAGAATATACCCCGGGTTCCCGACGCAACTCCAGAAAAACCATGAGACTTCCCCCTCGCCGCGAGATGAGGCCCGATTCCCCTGCACTGCGTGCAGAGCAAATCCGTGTTGCACATCACACATGAAAGGAGCCTTGATTTCCTTGATGGCACTCCAGAGAAACCCCAAGAACACTGTTTCAAGGCTAGAGGGATCCTGAGGTCACTGTAGCAACACGAAAGAGCTCCGTGGGCCAAAAATCAACTCGAGATGAGAGGTTAGTCCCTGGCTTCGACTCCAGAGGAATACCACCTTACCACAAGCACCTCAAGAGGAGGCTTCTCTCAGCTCTAGGTATGTGAGAGGGACCCTGAGTTTGCGGCCTCAAGTGGAATGGACACCGCGATGCCCTGACGCGAAATAAGGCTGGATATCCCTGCAGTGACTTGAATGCAGGCTCGTCTTGCAACTCCCAAGATGAAAGGATGTCTGAATCCCCTGTGGAGACCACAGAGAAAGACCTAGTTCCCCACCTCATCGCGACCGATAGCCTCACATCCTTTGAAAACTCCAGAGGTACGCGGAGATCAGTGCCTCCAAAGGAGACGATGCCTGACTCCTCGTGAAACTTGATAGGAGTCCAAGGATTCCTGTGGCACTTGGAAAGGGACATTTGGTCTCCCGCCTCAGCTGGAGAGGCGTCCCAATTGCCCTGCCAAGCCTCGAGGAGAATCCAGAGTTGTCCCTCGCAACTAGGCAGGAGTCCTGACGTCGCTGAAGAAACACGTGGGTGGAAGGGCCATCCCTGTCGTAACTCGAGAATATACCCCAGGTTCCCGCCGCAACTCGAGAAAAACCATGAGACTTCCCCCTCGCCGCGAGATGAGGCCCGATTCCCCTGCACTGCGTGCAGAGCAATTCCGTGTTGCACATCACACATGAAAGGAGCCTTGATTTCCTTGATGGCACTCCAGAGAAACCCCAAGAACACTCTTTCAAGGCTAGAGGGATCCTGAGGTCACTGTAGCAAAACGAAAGAGCTCCGTGGGCCAAAAATCAACTCGAGATGAGAGGTTAGACCCTGGCTTCGACTCCAGAGGAATACCACCTTACCACAAGCACCTCAAGAGGAGGCTTCTCTCAGCTCTAGGTATGTGAGAGGGACCCTGAGTTTGCGGCCTCAAGTGGAATGGACACCGCGATGCCCTGACGCGAAATAAGGCTGGATATCCCTGCAGTGACTTGAATGCAGGCTCGTCTTGCATCTCCCAAGATGAAAGGATGTCTGAATCCCCTGTGGAGACCACAGAGAAAGACCTAGTTCCCAACCTCATCGCGACCGGAGGCCTCACATCCTTTGAAAACTCCAGAGGTACGCGGAGATCAGTGCCTCCAAAGGAGACGATGCCTGACTCCTCGTGAAACTTGATAGGAGTCCCAGGATTCCTGTGGCACGTGGAAAGGGACACTTGGTCTCCCGCCTCAGCTGGAGAGGCGTCCCAATTGCCTTGCAAAGCCTCGAGGAGAATCCCGAGTTGTCCCTCGCAACTAGGCAGGAGTCCTGACGTGGCTGAACAAACACGTGTGTGGAAGGGAGATCCCCGTCGTAACTCGAGAATATACCCCAGGTTCCCGCCGCAACTCGAGAAAAACCATGAGACTTGCCCCTCGCCGCGAGATGAGGCCCGATTCAACTGCACTGCGTGCAGAGCAATTCTGTGTTGCACATCACACATGAAAGGAGCCTTGATTTCCTTCATGGCACTCCAGAGAAACCCCAAGAACACTGTTTCAAGGATAGAGGGATCCTGAGGTCACTGTAGCAACACGAAAGAGCTCCGTGGACCAAAAATCAACTCGAGATGAGAGGTTAGTCCCTGGATTCGACTCCAGAGGAATACCACCTTACCACAAGCACCTCAAGAGGAGGCTTCTCTCAGCTCTAGGTATGTGAGAGGGACCCTGAGTTTGCGGCCTCAAGTGGAATGGACACCGGGATGCCCTGATTCGAAATAAGGCCGGATATCCCTGCAGTGACTTGAATGCAGGCTCGTCTTGCATCTCCCAAGACGAAAGGGTGTCTGAATCCCCTGTGGAGACGACAGAGAAAGACCTAGTTCCCCACCTCATCGCGACAGGAGGCCTCAAATTCTTTGAAAACTCCAGACGTATGCGGAGATCAGTGCCTCCAAAGGAGACGATGCCTGACTCCTCGTGAAACTTGATAGGAGACCCAGGATTCCTGTGGCACGTGGAAAGGGACACTTGGTCTCCCGTCTCAGCTGGAGAGGCGTCCCAATTGCCCTGCAAAGCCTCGAGGAGAATCCCGAGTTGTCCCTCGCAACTAGGCAGGAGTCCTGACGTCGCTGAAGAAACACGTGTGTGGAAGGGCCATCCCCGTCGTAACTCGAGAATATACCCCAGGTTCCCGCCGCAACTCGAGAAAAACCATGAGACTTCCCCCTCGCCGCGAGATGAGGCCCGATTTCCCTGCACTGCGTGCAGAGCAATTCCGTGTTGCACATCACACATGAAAGGAGCCTTGATTTCCTTGATGGCACTCCAGAGAAACCCCAAGAACACTGTTTCAAGGCTAGAGGGATCCTGAGGTCACTGTAGCAACACGAAAGAGCTCCGTGGACCAAGAATCAACACGAGATGAGAGGTTAGTCCCTGGCTTCGACTTCTGACGAATACCACCTTACCACAACCACCTCAAGAGGAGGCTTCTCTCAGCTCTAGGTATGTGAGAGGGATCCTGAGTTTGCGGCCTCAAGTGGAATGGACACCGCGATGCCCTGACTCGAAATAAGGCCGGATATCCCTGCAGTGACTTCAATGCAGGCTCGTCTTGCATCTCCCAGGACGAAAGGATGTCTGAATCCCCTGTGGAAAGCACAGAGAAAGACTTAGTTCCCCACCTCATCGCGACCGATAGCCTCACATCCTTTGAAAACTCCAGAGGTACGCGGAGATCAGTGCCTCCAAAGGAGACGATGCCTGACTCCTCGTGAAACTTGACAGGAGTCCCAGGATTCCTGTGGCACTTGGAAAGGGACACTTGGTCTCCCGCCTCAGCTGGAGAGGCGTCCCAATTGCCCTGCCAAGCCTCGAGGAGAATCCAGAGTTGTCCCACGCAACTAGGCAGGAGTCCTGACGTCGCTGAAGAAACACGTGGGTGGAAGGGCCATCCCCGTCGTAACTCGAGAATATACCCCAGGTTCCCGCCGCAACTCGAGAAAAACCATGAGACTTCCCCCTCGCTGCGAGATGAGGCTCGATTCCCCTGCACTGCGTGCAGAGCAATTCCGTGTTGCACATCACACATGAAAGGAGCCTTGATTTCCTTGATGGCACTCCAGAGATACCCCAAGAACACTGTTTCAAGGCTAGAGGGATCCTGAGGTCACTGTAGCAACACGAAAGAGTTCCGTGGGCCAAAAATCAACTCGAGATGAGAGGTTAGTCCCTGGCTTCGACTCCAGAGGAATACCACCTTACCACAAGCACCTCAAGAGGAGGCTTCTCTCAGCTCTAGGTATGTGAGAGGGACCCTCAGTTTGCGGCCTCAAGTGGAATGGACACCGCGATGCCCTGACTCGAAATAAGGCCGGATATCCCTGCAGTGACTTGAATGCAGGCTTGTCTTGCATCTCCCAGGACGAAAGGATGTCTGAATCCCCTGTGGAAAGCACAGAGAAAGACTTAGTTCCCCACCTCATCGCGACCGAGAGCCTCACATCCTTTGAAAACTCCAGAGGTACGCGGAGATCAGTGCCTCCAAAGGAGACGATGCCTGACTCCTCGTGAAACTTGACAGGAGTCCCAGGATTCCTGTGGCACTTGGAAAGGGACACTTGGTCTCCCGCCTCAGCTGGAGAGGCGTCCCAATTGCCCTGCCAAGCCTCGAGGAGAATCCAGAGTTGTCCCTCGCAACTAGGCAGGAGTCCTGACGTCGCTGAAGAAACACGTGGGTGGAAGGGCCATCCCCGTCGTAACTCGAGAATATACCCCAGGTTCCCGCCGCAACTCGAGAAAAACCATGAGACTTCCCCCTCGCTGCGAGATGAGGCTCGATTCCCCTGCACTGCGTGCAGAGCAATTCCGTGTTGCACATCACACATGAAAGGAGCCTTGATTTCCTTGATGGCACTCCAGAGATACCCCAAGAACACTGTTTCAAGGCTAGAGGGATCCTGAGGTCACTGTAGCAACACGAAAGAGTTCCGTGGGCCAAAAATCAACTCGAGATGAGAGGTTAGTCCCTGGCTTCGACTCCAGAGGAATACCACCTTACCACAAGCACCTCAAGAGGAGGCTTCTCTCAGCTCTAGGTATGTGAGAGGGACCCTCAGTTTGCGGCCTCAAGTGGAATGGACACCGCGATGCCCTGACGCGAAATAAGGCCGGATATCCCTGCAGTGACTTGAATGCAGGCTCGTCTTGCATCTCCCAAGACGAAAGGATGTCTGAATCCCCTGTGGAGAACACAGAGAAAGACCTAGTTCCCCACCTCATCGCGACCGGAGGCCTCACATCCTTTGAAAACTCCAGAGGTACGCGGAGATCAGTGCCTCCAAAGGAGACGATGCCTGACTCCTCGTGAAACTTGATAGGAGTCCCAGGATTCCTGTGGCACGTGGAAAGGGACCCTTGGTCTCCCGCCTCAGCTGGAGAGGCGTACCAATTGCCTTGCCAAGCCTCGAGGAGAATCCCGAGTTGTGTCTCGCAACTATGCAAGAGTCCTGACGTCGCTGAAGAAACACGTGGGTGGAAGGGCCATCCCCGTCGTAACTCGACAATATACCCCAGGTTCCCGCCGCAACTCGAGAAAAACCATGAGACTTCCCCCTCGCCGCGAGATGAGGCCCGATTCCCCTGCACTGCGTGTAGAGCAATTCCGTCTTGCACATCACACATGAAAGGAGCCTTGATTTCCTTGATGGCACTCCAGAGAAACCCCAAGAACACTGTTTCAAGGCTAGAGGGATCCTGAGGTCACTGTAGCAACACGAAAGAGCTCCGTGGACCAAGAATCAACACGAGATGAGAGGTTAGTCCCTGGCTTCGACTCCTGAGGAATACCACCTTACCACAAGCACCTCAAGAGGAGGCTTCTCTCAGCTCTAGGTATGTGAGAGGGACCCTGAGTTTGAGGCCTCAAGTGGAATGGACACCGCGATGCCCTGACTCGAAATAAGGCCGGATATCCCTGCAGTGACTTGAATGCAGGCTCGTCTTGCATCTCCCAAGAAGAAAGGATGTCTGAATCCCCTGTGAAGACCACAGAGAAACACCTAGTTCCCCACCTCATCGCGACCGGAGGCCTCACATCCTTTGAAAACTCCAGAGGTATGCGGAGATCAGTGCCTCCAAAGGAGACGATGCCTGACTCCTCGTGAAACTTGATAGGAGTCCCAGGATTCTTGTGGCACGTGGAAAGGGACCCTTGGTCTCCCGCCTCAGCTGGAGAGGCGTCCCAATTGCCCTGCCAAGCCTCGAGGAGAATCCCGAGTTGTCCCTCGCAACTAGGCAGGAGTCCTGACGTGGCTGAACAAACACGTGTGTGGAAGGGCCATCCCCGTCGTAACTCGAGAATATACCCCAGGTTCCTGCCGCAACTCGAGAAAAACCATGAGACTTCCCCCTCGATGCGAGATGAGGCCCGATTCCCCTGTACTGCGTGCACAGCAATTCCGTCTTGCACATCACACATGAAAGGAGCCTTGATTTCCTTGATGGCACTCCAGAGAAACCCCAAGAACACTGTTTCAAGGCTAGAGGGATCCTGAGGTCACTGTAGCAACACGAAAGAGCTCCGTGGGCCAAAAATCAACTCGAGATGAGAGGTTAGTCCCTGGCTTCGACTCCAGAGGAATACCACCTTACCACAAGCACCTCAAGAGGAGGCTTCTCTCAGCTCTAGGTATGTGAGAGGGACCCTGAGTTTGCGGCCTCAAGTGGAATGGACACCGCGATGCCCTGACGCGAAATAAGGCTGGATATCCCTGCAGTGACTTGAATGCAGGCTCGTCTTGCATCTCCCAAGATGAAAGGATGTCTGAATCCTCTGTGGAGACCACAGAGAAAGACCTAGTTCCCCACCTCATCGCGACCGGAGGCCTCACATCCTTTGAAAACTCCAGAGGTACGCGGAGATCAGTGCCTCCAAAGGAGACGATGCCTGACTCCTCGTGAAACTTGATAGGAGTCCCAGGATTCCTGTGGCACGTGGAAAGGGACCCTTGGTCTCCCGCCTCAGCTGGAGAGGCGTCCCAATTGCCCTGCCAAGCCTCGAGGAGAATCCCGAGTTGTGTCTCGCAACTAGGCAAGAGTTCTGACGTGGCTGAACAAACTCGTGTGTGGAAGGGCCATCCCCGTCGTAACTCGAGAATATACCCCAGTTTCCCGCCGCAACTCGAGAAAAACCATGAGACTTCCCCCTCGCCGTGAGATGAGGCCCGATTCCCCTGCACTGCGTGCAGAGCAATTCTGTGTTGCACATCACACATGAAAGGAGCCTTGATTTCCTTCATGGCATTCCAGAGAAACCCCAAGAACACTGTTTCAAGGCTAGAGGGATCCTGAGGTCACTGTAGCAACACGAAAGAGCTCCGTGGACCAAAAATCAACTCGAGATGAGAGGTTAGTCCCGGGCTTCGACTCCAGAGGAATACCACCTTACCACAAGCCCCTCAAGAGGAGGCTTCTCTCAGCTCTAGGTATGTGAGAAGGACCCTGAGTGTGTGGCCTCAAGTGGAATGGACACCGCGATGCCCTGATTCGAAATAAGGCCGGATATCCCTGCAGTGACTTGAATGCAGGCTCGTCTTGCATCTCCCAAGACGAAAGGTTGTCTGAATCCCCTGTGGAGACGACAGAGAAAGACCTAGTTCCCCACATCATCGCGACAGGAGGCCTCAAATCCTTTGAAAACTCCAGACGTATGCGGAGATCAGTGCCTCCAAAGGAGACGATGCCTGACTCCTCGTGAAACTTGATAGGAGACCCAGGATTCCTGTGGCACGTGGAAAGGGACACTTGGTCTCCCGTCTCAGCTGGAGAGGCGTCCCAATTGCCCTGCAAAGCCTCGAGGAGAATCCCGAGTTGTCCCTCGCAACTAGGCAGGAGTCCTGACGTCGCTGAAGAAACACGTGTGTGGAAGGGCCATCCCCGTCGTAACTCGAGAATATACCCCAGGTTCCCGCCGCAACTCGAGAAAAACCATGAGACTTCCCCCTCGCCGCGAGATGAGGCCCGATTTCCCTGCACTGCGTGCAGAGCAATTCCGTGTTGCACATCACACATGAAAGGAGCCTTGATTTCCTTGATGGCACTCCAGAGAAACCCCAAGAACACTGTTTCAAGGCTAGAGGGATCCTGAGGTCACTGTAGCAACACGAAAGAGCTCCGTGGACCAAGAATCAACACGAGATGAAAGGTTAGTCCCTGGCTTCGACTCCTGACGAATACCACCTTACCACAAGCACCTCAAGAGGAGGCTTCTCTCAGCTCTAGGTATGTGAGAGGGATCCTGAGTTTGCGGCCTCAAGTGGAATGGACACCGCGATGACCTGACTCGAAATAAGGCCGGATATCCCTGCAGTGACTTGAATGCAGGCTCGTCTTGCTTCTCCCAAGAAGAAAGGATGTCTGAATCCCCTGTGGAGACCACAGAGAAACACCTAGTTCCCCACCTCATCGCGACCGGAGGCCTCACATACTTTGAAAACTCCAGAGGTACGCGGAGATCAGTGCCTCCAAAGGAGACGATGCCTGACTCCTCGTGAAACTTGATAGGAGTCCCAGGATTCTTGTGGCACGTGGAAAGGGACCCTTGGTCTCCCGCCTCAGCTGGAGAGGCGTTCCAATTGCCCTGCCAAGCCTCGAGGAGAATCCCGAGTTGTCCCTCGCAACTAGGCAGGAGTCCTGACGTGGCTGAACAAACACGTGGGTGGAAGGGCCATCCCCGTCGTAACTCGAGAATATACCCCAGGTTCCCGCCGCAACTCGAGAAAAACCATGAGACTTCCCCCTCGATGCGAGATGAGGCCCGATTCCCCTGTACTGCGTGCAGAGCAATTCCGTCCTGCACATCACACATGAAAGGAGCCTTGATTTCCTTCATGGCACTCCAGAGAAACCCCAAGAACACTGTTTCAAGGATAGAGGGATCCTGAGGTCACTGTAGCAACACAAAAGAACTCTGTGGACTAAAAATCAACTCGAAAAGAGAGGTTAGTCCCTGGATTCGTCTCCAGAGGAATACGACCTTACCACAAGCACCTCAAGAGGAGGCTTCTCTCAGCTCTAGGTATGTGAGAGGGACCCTCAGTTTGCGGCCTCAAGTGGAATGGACACCGCGATGCCCTGACTCGAAATAAGGCCGGATATCCCTGCAGTGACTTCAATGCAGGCTCGTCTTGCATCTCCCAGGACGAAAGGATGTCTGAATTCCCTGTGGAAAGCACAGAGAAAGACTTAGTTCCCCACCTCATCGCGACCGATAGCCTAACATCCTTTGAAAACTCCAGAGGTACGCGGAGATCAGTGCCTCCAAAGGAGACGATGCCTGACTCCTCGTGAAACTTGACAGGAGTCCCAGGATTCCTGTGGCACTTGGAAAGGGACACTTGGTCTCCCGCCTCAGCTGGAGAGGCGTCCCAATTGCCCTGCCAAGCCTCGAGGAGAATCCAGAGTTGTCCCTCGCAACTAGGCAGGAGTCCTGACGTCGCTGAAGAAACACGTGGGTGGAAGGGCCATCCCCGTCGTAACTCGAGAATATACCCCAGGTTCCCGCCGCAACTCGAGAAAAACCATGAGACTTCCCCCTCGATGCGAGATGAGGCCCGATTCCCCTGTACTGCGTGCAGAGCAATTCCATCTTGCACATCACACATGAAAGGAGCCTTGATTTCCTTGATGGCACTCCAGAGAAACCCTAAGAACACTGTTTCAAGGATAGAGGGATCCTGAGGTCACTGTAGCAACACGAAAGAACTCTGTGGACCAAAAATCAACTCGAAAAGAGAGGTTAGTTCCTGGATTCGTCTCCAGAGGAATACCACCTTACCACAAGCACCTCAAGAGGAGGCTTCCCTCAGCTCTAGGTATGTGAGAGGGACCCTGAGTTTGCGGCCTCAAGTGGAATGGACACCGCGATGCCCTGACTCGAAATAAGGCCGGATATCCCTGCAGTGACTTCAATGCAGGCTCGTCTTGCATCTCCCAGGACGAAAGGATGTCTGAATCCCCTGTGGAAAGCACAGAGAAAGACTTAGTTCCCCACCTCATCGCGACCGATAGCCTCACATCCTTTGAAAGCTCCAGAGGTACGCGGAGATCAGTGCCTCCAAAGGAGACGATGCCTGACTCCTCGTGAAACTTGATAGGAGTCCCAGGATTCTTGTGGCACTTGGAAAGGGACACTTGGTCTCCCGCCTCAGCTGGAGAGGCGTCCCAATTGCCCTGCCAAGCCTCGAGGAGAATCCAGAGTTGTCCCTCGCAACTAGGCAGGAGTCCTGACGTCGCTGAACAAACACGTGGGTGGAAGGGCCATCCCCGTCATAACTCGAGAATATACCCCAGGTTCCCGCCGCAACTCGAGAAAAACCATGAGACTTCCCCCTCGCCGCGAGATGAGGCCCGATTCCCCTGCACTGTGTGCAGAGCAATTCCGTGTTGCATATCACACATGAAAGGAGCCTTGATTTCCTTGATGGCACTCCAGAGAAAACCCAAGAACACTGTTTCAAGGCTAGAGGGATCCTGAGGTCACTGTAGCAGCACGAAAGAGCTCCGTGGACCAAAAATCAACACGCGATGAGAGGTTAGTCCCTGGCTTCGACTCCAGAGGAATACCACCTTACCACAAGCACCTCAAGAGGAGGCTTCTCTCAGCTCTAGGTATGTGAGAGGGACCCTGAGTTTGCGGCCTCAAGTGGAATGGACACCGCGATGCCCTGACTCGAAATAAGGCCGGATATCCCTGCAGTGACTGGAATGCAGGCTCGTCTTGCATCTCCCAAGACGAAAGGGTGTCTGAATCCCCTGTGGAGACCGCAGAGAAAGACCTAGTTCTCCACCTCATCGCGACAGGAGGCCTCAAATCCTTTGAAAACTCCAGAGGTATGCGGAGATCAGTGCCTCCAAAGGAGACGATGCCTGACTCCTCGTGAAACTTGATAGGAGACCCAGGATTCCTGTGGCACGTGGAAAGGGACCCTTGGTCTCCCGTCTCAGCTGGAGAGGCGTCCCAATTGCCCTGCAAAGCCTCGAGGAGAATCCCGAGTTGTCCCTCGCAACTAGGCAGGAGTCCTGACGTCGCTGAAGAAACACGTGGGTGGAAGGGCCATCCTCGTCGTAACTCGAGAATATACCCCAGGTTCCCTCCGCAACTCGAGAAAAACCATGAGACTTCCCCCTCGCCGCGAGATGAGGCCCGATTCCCCTGCACTGCATGCAGAGCAATTCCGTGTTGCACATCACACATGAAAGGAGCCTTGATTTCCTTGATGGCACTCCAGAGAAACCCCAAGAACACTGTTTCAAGGCTAGAGGGATCCTGAGGTCACTGTAGCAACACGAAAGAGCTCCGTGGACCAAGAATCAACACGAGATGAGAGGTTAGTCCCTGGCTTCGACTCCTGAGGAATACCACCTTACCACAAGCACCTCAAGAGGAGGCTTCTCTCAGCTCTAGGTATGTGAGAGGGATCCTGAGTTTGCGGCCTCAAGTGGAATGGACACCGCGATGCCCTGACTCGAAATAAGGCCGGATATCCCTGCAGTGACTTGAATGCAGCCTCGTCTTGCATCTCCCAAGAAGAAAGGATGTCTGAATCCCCTGTGGAGACCACAGAGAAACACCTAGTTCTCCACTTCATCGCGACCGGAGGCCTCACATCCTTTGAAAACTCCAGAGGTACGCGGAGATCAGTGCCTCCAAAGGAGATGATGCCTGACTCCTCGTGAAACTTGATAGGAGTCCCAGGATTCTTGTGGCACGTGGAAAGGGACCCTTGGTCTCCCGCCTCAGCTGGAGAGGCGTTTCAATTGCCCTGCCAAGCCTCGAGGAGAATCCCGAGCTGTCCCTCGCAACTAGGCAGGAGTCCTGACGTGGCTGAAGAAACACGTGGGTGGAAGGGCCATCCCCGTCGTAACTCGAGAATATACCCCAGGTTCCCGCCGCAACTCGAGAAAAACCATGAGACTTCCCCCTCGCCGCGAGATGAGGCCCGATTCCCCTGCACTGCGTGCAGAGCAATTCTGTGTTGCACATCACACATGAAAGGAGCCTTGATTTCCTTCATGGCACTCCAGAGAAACCCCAAGAACACTGTTTCAAGGCTCGAGGGATCCTGAGGTCACTGTAGTAACACGAAAGAGCTCCGTAGACCAAAAATCAACACGAGATGAGAGGTTAGTCCCTGGCTTCGACTCCAGAGGAATACCACCTTACCACAAGCACCTCAAGAGGAGGCTTCTCTCAGCTCTAGGTATGTGAGAGGGACCCTGAGTTTGCGGCCTCAAGTGGAATGGACACCGCGATGCCCTGACTCGAAATAAGGCCGGATATCCCTGCAGTGACTTGAATGCAGGCTCGTCTTGCATCTCCCAAGAAGAAAGGATGTCTGAATCCCCTGTGGAGACCACAGAGAAACACCTAGTTCCCCACCTCATCGCGACAGGAGGCCTCAAATCCTTTGAAAACTCCAGAGGTATGCGGAGATCAGTGCCTCCAAAGGAGACGATGCCTGACTCCTCGTGAAACTTGATAGGAGACCCAGGATTCCTGTGGCACGTGGAAAGGGACACTTGGTCTCCCGTCTCAGCTGGAGAGGCGTCCCAATTGCCCTGCTAAGCCTCGAGGAGAATCCCGAGTTGTCCCTCGCAACTAGGTAGGAGTCCTGACGTCGCTGAAGAAACACGTGGGTGGAAGGGCCATTCCCGTCGTAACTCGAAAATATACCCTAGGTTCCCGCCGCAACTCGAGAAAAACCATGAGACTTCCCCCTCGCCGCTAGATGAGGCCCGATTCCCCTGCACTGCGTGCAGAGCAATTTCGTGTTGCACATCACACATGAAAGGAGCCTTGATTTCCTTGATGGCACTCCAGAGAAACCCCAAGAACACTGTTTCAAGGCTAGAGGGATCCTGAGGTCACTGTAGCAACACGAAAGAGCTCCGTGGGCCAAAAATCAACTCGAGATGAGAGGATAGTCCCTGGCTTCGACTCCAGAGGAATACCACCTTACCACAAGCACCTCAAGAGGAGGCTTCTCTCAGCTCTAGGTATGTGAGAGGGACCCTGAGTTTGCGGCCTCAAGTGGAATGGACACCGCGATGCCCTGACTCGAAATAAGGCCGGATATCCCTGCAGTGACTGGAATGCAGGCTCGTCTTGCATCTCCCAAGACGAAAGGGTGTCTGAATCCCCTGTGGAGACCACAGAGAAAGACCTAGTTCCCCACCTCATCGCGACAGGAGGCCTCAAATCCTTTGAAAACTCCAGAGGTATGCGGAGATCAGTGCCTCCAAAGGAGACGATGCCTGACTCCTCGTGAAACTTGATAGGAGACCCAGGATTCCTGTGGCACGTGGAAAGGGACCCTTGGTCTCCCGTCTCAGCTGGAGAGGCGTCCCAATTGCCCTGCAAAGCCTCGAGGAGAATCCAGAGTTGTCCCTCGCAACTAGGCAGGAGTCCTGACGTTGCTGAACAAACACGTGGGTGGAAGGGCCATCCCCGTCGTAACTCGAGAATATACCCCAGGTTCCCGCCGCAACTCGAGAAAAACCATGAGACTTCCCCCTCGCCGCGAGATGAGGCCCGATTCCCCTGCACTGCATGCAGAGCAATTCCGTGTTGCACATCACACATGAAAGGAGCCTTGATTTCCTTGATGGCACTCCAGAGAAACCCCAAGAACACTGTTTCAAGGCTAGAGGGATCCTGAGGTCACTGTAGCAACACGAAAGAGCTCCGTGGACCAAAAATCAACTCGAGATGAGAGGTTAGTCCCTGGCTTCGACTCCAGAGGAATACCACCTTACCACAAGCACCTCAAGAGGAGGCTTCTCTCAACTCTAGGTATGTGAGAGGGACCCTGAGTTTGCGGCATCAAGTGGAATGGACACCGCGATGCCCTGACGCGAAATAAGGCTGGATATCCCTGCAGTGACTGGAATGCAGGCTCGTCTTGCATCTCCCAAGATGAAAGGATGTCTGAATCCCCTGTGGAGACCACAGAGAAAGACCTAGTTCCCCACCTCATCGCGACCGGAGGCCTCACATCCTTTGAAAACTCCAGAGGTACGCGGAGATCAGTGCCTCCAAAGGAGACGATGCCTGACTCCTCGTGAAACTTGATAGGAGTCCCAGGATTCCTGTGGCACGTGGAAAGGGACCCTTGGTCTCCCGCCTCAGCTGGAGAGGCGTCCCAATTGCCTTGCCAAGCCTCGAGGAGAATCCCGAGTTGTGTCTCGCAACTAGGCAAGAGTCCTGACGTGGCTGAACAAACACGTGTGTGGAAGGGCCATCCCCGTCGTAACTCGAGAATATACCCCAGGTTCCCGCCGCAACTCGAGAAAAACCATGAGACTTCCCCCTCGCCGCGAGATGAGGCCCGATTCCCCTGCACTGCGTGCACAGCAATTCTGTGTTGCACATCACACATGAAAGGAGCCTTGATTTCCTTCATGGCACTCCAGAGAAACCCCAAGAACACTGTTTCAAGGCTAGAGGGATCCTGAGGTCACTGTAGCAACACGAAAGAGCTCCGTGGACCAAAAATCAACTCGAGATGAGAGGTTAGTCCCTGGCTTCGACTCCAGAGGAATACCACCTTACCACAAGCACCTCAAGAGGAGGCTTCTCTCAGCTCTAGGTATGTGAGAGGGACCCTGAGTTTGCGGCCTCAAGTGGAATGGACAACACGATGACCTGACTCGAAATAAGGCCGGATATCCCTGCAGTGACTGGAATGCAGGCTCGTCTTGCATCTCCCAAGACGAAAGGGTGTCTGAATCCCCTGTGGAGACTACAGAGAAAGACCTAGTTCCCCACCTCATCGCGACAGGAGGCCTCAAATCCTTTGAAAACTCCAGAGGTATGCGGAGATCAGTGCCTCCAAAGGAGACGATGCCTGACTCCTCGTGAAACTTGATAGGAGACCCAGGATTCCTGTGGCACGTGGAAAGGGACCCTTGGTCTCCCGTCTCAGCTGGAGAGGCGTCCCAATTGCCCTGCAAAGCCTCGAGGAGAATCCAGAGTTGTCCCTCGCAACTAGGCAGGAGTCCTGACGTCGCTGAACAAACACGTGGGTGGAAGGGCCATCCCCGTCGTAACTCGAGAATATACCCCA
The DNA here is from genome assembly GCF_910594005.1 of Cervus elaphus. Classification (NCBI taxonomy): domain Eukaryota; kingdom Metazoa; phylum Chordata; class Mammalia; order Artiodactyla; family Cervidae; genus Cervus; species Cervus elaphus. The sequence goes on along the minus strand of NW_025316709.1, from coordinate 576,318 downwards.
GGTTCCCGCCGCAACTCGAGAAAAACCATGAGACTTCCCCCTCGCCGCGAGATGAGGCCCGATTCCCCTGCACTGCATGCAGAGCAATTCCGTGTTGCACATCACACATGAAAGGAGCCTTGATTTCCTTGATGGCACTCCAGAGAAACCCCAAGAACACTGTTTCAAGGCTAGAGGGATCCTGAGGTCACTGTAGCAACACGAAAGAGCTCCGTGGGCCAAAAATCAACTCGAGATGAGAGGTTAGTCCCTGGCTTCGACTCCAGAGGAATACCACCTTACCACAAGCACCTCAAGAGGAGGCTTCTCTCAGCTCTAGGTATGTGAGAGGGATCCTGAGTTTGCGGCCTCAAGTGGAATGGACACCGCGATGCCCTGACTCGAAATAAGGCCGGATATCCCTGCAGTGACTTGAATGCAGCCTCGTCTTGCATCTCCCAAGAAGAAAGGATGTCTGAATCCCCTGTGGAGACCACAGAGAAACACCTAGTTCTCCACTTCATCGCGACCGGAGGCCTCACATCCTTTGAAAACTCCAGAGGTACGCGGAGATCAGTGCCTCCAAAGGAGATGATGCCTGACTCCTCGTGAAACTTGATAGGAGTCCCAGGATTCTTGTGGCACGTGGAAAGGGACCCTTGGTCTCCCGCCTCAGCTGGAGAGGCGTTTCAATTGCCCTGCCAAGCCTCGAGGAGAATCCCGAGCTGTCCCTCGCAACTAGGCAGGAGTCCTGACGTGGCTGAAGAAACACGTGGGTGGAAGGGCCATCCCCGTCGTAACTCGAGAATATACCCCAGGTTCCCGCCGCAACTCGAGAAAAACCATGAGACTTCCCCCTCGATGCGAGATGAGGCCCGATTCCCCTGTACTGCGTGCAGAGCAATTCCGTCTTGCACATCACAAATGAAAGGAGCCTTGATTTCCTTGATGGCACTCCAGAGAAACCCCAAGAACACTGTTTCAAGGCTAGAGGGATCCTGAGGTCACTGTAGCAACACGAAAGAGCTCTGTGGGCCAAAAATCAACTCGAGATGAGAGGTTAGTCCCTGGCTTCGACTCCAGAGGAATACCACCTTACCACAAGCACCTCAAGAGGAGGCTTCTCTCAGCTCTAGGTATGTGAGAGGGACCCTGAGTTTGCGGCCTCAAGTGGAATGGACACCGCGATGCCCTGACGGGAAATAAGGCTTGATATCCCCGCAGTGACTTGAATGCAGGCTCGTCTTGCATCTCCCAAGATGAAAGGATGTCTGAATACCCTGTGGAGACCACAGAGAAAGACCTAGTTCCCCACCTCATCGCGACCGGAGGCCTCACATCCTTTGAAAACTCCAGAGGTACGCGGAGATCAGTGCCTCCAAAGGAGACGATGCCTGACTCCTCGTGAAACTTGATAGGAGTCCCAGGATTCCTGTGGCACGTGGAAAGGGACCCTTGGTCTCCCGCCTCAGCTAGAGAGGCGTCCCAATTGCCTTGCCAAGCCTCGAGGAGAATCCCGAGTTGTGTCTCGCAACTAGGCAAGAGTCCTGACGTGGCTGAACAAACACGTGTGTGGAAGGGCCATCCCCGTCGTAACTCGAGAATATACCCCAGGTTCCCGCCGCAACTCGAGAAAAACCATGAGACTTCCCCCTCGCCGCGAGATGAGGCCCGATTCCCCTGCACTGCGTGCAGAGCAATTCTGTGTTGCACATCACACATGAAAGGAGCCTTGATTTCCTTCATGGCACTCCAGAGAAACCCCAAGAACACTGTTTCAAGGCTCGAGGGATCCTGAGGTCACTGTAGTAACACGAAAGAGCTCCGTAGACCAAAAATCAACACGAGATGAGAGGTTAGTCCCTGGCTTCGACTCCAGAGGAATACCACCTTACCACAAGCACCTCAAGAGGAGGCTTCTCTCAGCTCTAGGTATGTGAGAGGGACCCTGAGTTTGCGGCCTCAAGTGGAATGGACACCGCGATGCCCTGACTCGAAATAAGGCCGGATATCCCTGCAGTGACTTGAATGCAGGCTCGTCTTGCATCTCCCAAGAAGAAAGGATGTCTGAATCCCCTGTGGAGACCACAGAGAAACACCTAGTTCCCCACCTCATCGCGACAGGAGGCCTCAAATCCTTTGAAAACTCCAGAGGTATGCGGAGATCAGTGCCTCCAAAGGAGACGATGCCTGACTCCTCGTGAAACTTGATAGGAGACCCAGGATTCCTGTGGCACGTGGAAAGGGACACTTGGTCTCCCGTCTCAGCTGGAGAGGCGTCCCAATTGCCCTGCTAAGCCTCGAGGAGAATCCCGAGTTGTCCCTCGCAACTAGGTAGGAGTCCTGACGTCGCTGAAGAAACACGTGGGTGGAAGGGCCATTCCCGTCGTAACTCGAAAATATACCCTAGGTTCCCGCCGCAACTCGAGAAAAACCATGAGACTTCCCCCTCGCCGCTAGATGAGGCCCGATTCCCCTGCACTGCGTGCAGAGCAATTTCGTGTTGCACATCACACATGAAAGGAGCCTTGATTTCCTTGATGGCACTCCAGAGAAACCCCAAGAACACTGTTTCAAGGCTAGAGGGATCCTGAGGTCACTGTAGCAACACGAAAGAGCTCCGTGGGCCAAAAATCAACTCGAGATGAGAGGATAGTCCCTGGCTTCGACTCCAGAGGAATACCACCTTACCACAAGCACCTCAAGAGGAGGCTTCTCTCAGCTCTAGGTATGTGAGAGGGACCCTGAGTTTGCGGCCTCAAGTGGAATGGACACCGCGATGCCCTGACGTGAAATAAGGCTGGATATCCCTGCAGTGACTTGAATGCAGGCTCGTCTTGCATCTCCCAAGATGAAAGGATGTCTGAATCCCCTGTAGAGACCACAGAGAAAGACCTAGTTCCCCACCTCATCGCGACCGGAGGCCTCACATCCTTTGAAAACTCCAGAGGTACGCGGAGATCAGTGCCTCCAAAGGAGACGATGCCTGACTCCTCGTGAAACTTGATAGGAGTCCCAGGATTCCTGTGGCACGTGGAAAGGGACCCTTGGTCTCCCGCCTCAGCTGGAGAGGCGTCCCAATTGCCTTGTCAAGCCTCGAGGAGAATCCCGAGTTGTGTCTCGCAACTAGGCAGGAGTCCTGACGTGGCTGAACAAACACGTGTGTGGAAGGGCCATCCCCGTCGTAACTCGGGAATATACCCCAGGTTCCCGCCGCAACTCGAGAAAAACCATGAGACTTCCCCCTCGCCGCGAGATGAGGCCCGATTCCCCTGCACTGCGCGCAGAGCAATTCCGTGTTGCACATCACACATGAAAGGAGCCTTGATTTCCTTGATGGCACTCCAGAGAAACCCCAAGAACACTGTTTCAAGGCTAGAGGGATCCTGAGGTCACTGTAGCAACAGGAAAGAACTCTGTGGACCAAAAATCAACTCGAAAAGAGAGGTTAGTCCCTGGATTCGTCTCCAGAGGAATACCACCTTACCACAAGCACCTCAAGAGGAGGCTTCTCTCAGCTCTAGGTATGTGAGAGGGACCCTGAGTTTGCGGCCTCAAGTGGAATGGACACCGCGATGCCCTGACTCGAAATAAGGCCGGATATCCCTGCAGTGACTTCAATGCAGGCTCGTCTTGCATCTCACAGGACGAAAGTATGTCTGAATCCCCTGTGTAAAGCACAAAGAAAGACTTAGTTCCCCACCTCATCGCGACCGATAGCCTCACATCCTTTGAAAACTCCAGAGGTACGCGGAGATCAGTGCCTCCAAAGGAGACGATGCCTGACTCCTCGTGAAACTTGATAGGAGTCCCAGGATTCCTGTGGCACGTGGAAAGGGACCCTTGGTCTCCCGCCTCAGCTGGAGAGGCGTCCCAATTGCCTTGCCAAGCCTCGAGGAGAATCCCGAGTTGTGTCTCGCAACTAGGCAAGAGTCCTGACGTGGCTGAACAAACACGTGGGTGGAAGGGCCATCCCCGTCGTAACTCGAGAATATACCCCAGGTTCCCGCCGCAACTCGAGAAAAACCATGAGACTTCCCCCTCGCCGCGAGATGAGGCCCGATTCCCCTGCACTGCGTGCAGAGCAATTCTGTGTTGCACATCACACATGAAAGGAGCCTTGATTTCCTTCATGGCACTCCAGAGAAACCCCAAGAACACTGTTTCAAGGCTAGAGGGATCCTGAGGTCACTGTAGCAACACGAAAGAACTCCGTGGACCAAAAATCAACTCGAGATGAGAGGTTAGTCCCTGGCTTCGACTCCAGAGGAATACCACCTTACCACAAGCACCTCAAGAGGAGGCTTCTCTCAGCTCTAGGTATGTGAGAGGGACCCTGAGTTTGCGGCCTCAAGTGGAATGGACACCGCGATGCCCTGACTCGAAATAAGGCCGGATATCCCTGCAGTGACTGGAATGCAGGCTCGTCTTGCATCTCCCAAGACGAAAGGGTGTCTGAATCCCCTGTGGAGACCACAGAGAAAGACCTAGTTCCCCACCTCATCGCGACAGGAGGCCTCAAATCCTTTGAAAACTCCAGAGGTATGCGGAGATCAGTGCCTCCAAAGGAGACGATGCCTGACTCCTCGTGAAACTTGATAGGAGACCCAGGATTCCTGTGGCACGTGGAAAGGGACCCTTGGTCTCCCGTCTCAGCTGGAGAGGCGTCCCAATTGCCCTGCAAAGCCTCGAGGAGAATCCAGAGTTGTCCCTCGCAACTAGGCAGGAGTCCTGACGTCGCTGAACAAACACGTGGGTGGAAGGGCCATCCCCGTCGTAACTCGAGAATATACCCCAGGTTCCCGCCGCAACTCGAGAAAAACCATGAGACTTCCCCCTCGCCGCGAGATGAGGCCCGATTCCCCTGCACTGCATGCAGAGCAATTCCGTGTTGCACATCACACATGAAAGGAGCCTTGATTTCCTTGATGGCACTCCAGAGAAACCCCAAGAACACTGTTTCAAGGCTAGAGGGATCCTGAGGTCACTGTAGCAACACGAAAGAGCTCCGTGGGCCAAAAATCAACTCGAGATGAGAGGTTAGTCCCTGGCTTCGACTCCAGAGGAATACCACCTTACCACAAGCACCTCAAGAGGAGGCTTCTCTCAGCTCTAGGTATGTGAGAGGGATCCTGAGTTTGCGGCCTCAAGTGGAATGGACACCGCGATGCCCTGACTCGAAATAAGGCCGGATATCCCTGCAGTGACTTGAATGCAGCCTCGTCTTGCATCTCCCAAGAAGAAAGGATGTCTGAATCCCCTGTGGAGACCACAGAGAAACACCTAGTTCTCCACTTCATCGCGACCGGAGGCCTCACATCCTTTGAAAACTCCAGAGGTACGCGGAGATCAGTGCCTCCAAAGGAGATGATGCCTGACTCCTCGTGAAACTTGATAGGAGTCCCAGGATTCTTGTGGCACGTGGAAAGGGACCCTTGGTCTCCCGCCTCAGCTGGAGAGGCGTTTCAATTGCCCTGCCAAGCCTCGAGGAGAATCCCGAGCTGTCCCTCGCAACTAGGCAGGAGTCCTGACGTGGCTGAAGAAACACGTGGGTGGAAGGGCCATCCCCGTCGTAACTCGAGAATATACCCCAGGTTCCCGCCGCAACTCGAGAAAAACCATGAGACTTCCCCCTCGATGCGAGATGAGGCCCGATTCCCCTGTACTGCGTGCAGAGCAATTCCGTCTTGCACATCACACATGAAAGGAGCCTTGATTTCCTTGATGGCACTCCAGAGAAACCCCAAGAACACTGTTTCAAGGCTAGAGGGATCCTGAGGTCACTGTAGCAACACGAAAGAGCTCTGTGGGCCAAAAATCAACTCGAGATGAGAGGTTAGTCCCTGGCTTCGACTCCAGAGGAATACCACCTTACCACAAGCACCTCAAGAGGAGGCTTCTCTCAGCTCTAGGTATGTGAGAGGGACCCTGAGTTTGCGGCCTCAAGTGGAATGGACACCGCGATGCCCTGACGGGAAATAAGGCTTGATATCCCCGCAGTGACTTGAATGCAGGCTCGTCTTGCATCTCCCAAGATGAAAGGATGTCTGAATACCCTGTGGAGACCACAGAGAAAGACCTAGTTCCCCACCTCATCGCGACCGGAGGCCTCACATCCTTTGAAAACTCCAGAGGTACGCGGAGATCAGTGCCTCCAAAGGAGACGATGCCTGACTCCTCGTGAAACTTGATAGGAGTCCCAGGATTCCTGTGGCACGTGGAAAGGGACCCTTGGTCTCCCGCCTCAGCTAGAGAGGCGTCCCAATTGCCTTGCCAAGCCTCGAGGAGAATCCCGAGTTGTGTCTCGCAACTAGGCAAGAGTCCTGACGTGGCTGAACAAACACGTGTGTGGAAGGGCCATCCCCGTCGTAACTCGAGAATATACCCCAGGTTCCCGCCGCAACTCGAGAAAAACCATGAGACTTCCCCCTCGCCGCGAGATGAGGCCCGATTCCCCTGCACTGCGTGCAGAGCAATTCTGTGTTGCACATCACACATGAAAGGAGCCTTGATTTCCTTCATGGCACTCCAGAGAAACCCCAAGAACACTGTTTCAAGGCTCGAGGGATCCTGAGGTCACTGTAGTAACACGAAAGAGCTCCGTAGACCAAAAATCAACACGAGATGAGAGGTTAGTCCCTGGCTTCGACTCCAGAGGAATACCACCTTACCACAAGCACCTCAAGAGGAGGCTTCTCTCAGCTCTAGGTATGTGAGAGGGACCCTGAGTTTGCGGCCTCAAGTGGAATGGACACCGCGATGCCCTGACTCGAAATAAGGCCGGATATCCCTGCAGTGACTTGAATGCAGGCTCGTCTTGCATCTCCCAAGAAGAAAGGATGTCTGAATCCCCTGTGGAGACCACAGAGAAACACCTAGTTCCCCACCTCATCGCGACAGGAGGCCTCAAATCCTTTGAAAACTCCAGAGGTATGCGGAGATCAGTGCCTCCAAAGGAGACGATGCCTGACTCCTCGTGAAACTTGATAGGAGACCCAGGATTCCTGTGGCACGTGGAAAGGGACACTTGGTCTCCCGTCTCAGCTGGAGAGGCGTCCCAATTGCCCTGCTAAGCCTCGAGGAGAATCCCGAGTTGTCCCTCGCAACTAGGTAGGAGTCCTGACGTCGCTGAAGAAACACGTGGGTGGAAGGGCCATTCCCGTCGTAACTCGAAAATATACCCTAGGTTCCCGCCGCAACTCGAGAAAAACCATGAGACTTCCCCCTCGCCGCTAGATGAGGCCCGATTCCCCTGCACTGCGTGCAGAGCAATTTCGTGTTGCACATCACACATGAAAGGAGCCTTGATTTCCTTGATGGCACTCCAGAGAAACCCCAAGAACACTGTTTCAAGGCTAGAGGGATCCTGAGGTCACTGTAGCAACACGAAAGAGCTCCGTGGGCCAAAAATCAACTCGAGATGAGAGGATAGTCCCTGGCTTCGACTCCAGAGGAATACCACCTTACCACAAGCACCTCAAGAGGAGGCTTCTCTCAGCTCTAGGTATGTGAGAGGGACCCTGAGTTTGCGGCCTCAAGTGGAATGGACACCGCGATGCCCTGACGTGAAATAAGGCTGGATATCCCTGCAGTGACTTGAATGCAGGCTCGTCTTGCATCTCCCAAGATGAAAGGATGTCTGAATCCCCTGTAGAGACCACAGAGAAAGACCTAGTTCCCCACCTCATCGCGACCGGAGGCCTCACATCCTTTGAAAACTCCAGAGGTACGCGGAGATCAGTGCCTCCAAAGGAGACGATGCCTGACTCCTCGTGAAACTTGATAGGAGTCCCAGGATTCCTGTGGCACGTGGAAAGGGACCCTTGGTCTCCCGCCTCAGCTGGAGAGGCGTCCCAATTGCCTTGTCAAGCCTCGAGGAGAATCCCGAGTTGTGTCTCGCAACTAGGCAGGAGTCCTGACGTGGCTGAACAAACACGTGTGTGGAAGGGCCATCCCCGTCGTAACTCGGGAATATACCCCAGGTTCCCGCCGCAACTCGAGAAAAACCATGAGACTTCCCCCTCGCCGCGAGATGAGGCCCGATTCCCCTGCACTGCGCGCAGAGCAATTCCGTGTTACACATCACACATGAAAGGAGCCTTGATTTCCTTGATGGCACTCCAGAGAAACCCCAAGAACACTGTTTCAAGGCTAGAGGGATCCTGAGGTCACTGTAGCAACAGGAAAGAACTCTGTGGACCAAAAATCAACTCGAAAAGAGAGGTTAGTCCCTGGATTCGTCTCCAGAGGAATACCACCTTACCACAAGCACCTCAAGAGGAGGCTTCTCTCAGCTCTAGGTATGTGAGAGGGACCCTGAGTTTGCGGCCTCAAGTGGAATGGACACCGCGATGCCCTGACTCGAAATAAGGCCGGATATCCCTGCAGTGACTTCAATGCAGGCTCGTCTTGCATCTCACAGGACGAAAGTATGTCTGAATCCCCTGTGTAAAGCACAAAGAAAGACTTAGTTCCCCACCTCATCGCGACCGATAGCCTCACATCCTTTGAAAACTCCAGAGGTACGCGGAGATCAGTGCCTCCAAAGGAGACGATGCCTGACTCCTCGTGAAACTTGATAGGAGTCCCAGGATTCCTGTGGCACGTGGAAAGGGACCCTTGGTCTCCCGCCTCAGCTGGAGAGGCGTCCCAATTGCCTTGCCAAGCCTCGAGGAGAATCCCGAGTTGTGTCTCGCAACTAGGCAAGAGTCCTGACGTGGCTGAACAAACACGTGGGTGGAAGGGCCATCCCCGTCGTAACTCGAGAATATACCCCAGGTTCCCGCCGCAACTCGAGAAAAACCATGAGACTTCCCCCTCGCCGCGAGATGAGGCCCGATTCCCCTGCACTGCGTGCAGAGCAATTCTGTGTTGCACATCACACATGAAAGGAGCCTTGATTTCCTTCATGGCACTCCAGAGAAACCCCAAGAACACTGTTTCAAGGCTAGAGGGATCCTGAGGTCACTGTAGCAACACGAAAGAGCTCCGTGGACCAAAAATCAACTCGAGATGAGAGGTTAGTCCCTGGCTTCGACTCCAGAGGAATACCACCTTACCACAAGCACCTCAAGAGGAGGCTTCTCTCAGCTCTAGGTATGTGAGAGGGACCCTGAGTTTGCGGCCTCAAGTGGAATGGACACCGCGATGCCCTGACTCGAAATAAGGCCGGATATCCCTGCAGTGACTGGAATGCAGGCTCGTCTTGCATCTCCCAAGACGAAAGGGTGTCTGAATCCCCTGTGGAGACCACAGAGAAAGACCTAGTTCCCCACCTCATCGCGACAGGAGGCCTCAAATCCTTTGAAAACTCCAGAGGTATGCGGAGATCAGTGCCTCCAAAGGAGACGATGCCTGACTCCTCGTGAAACTTGATAGGAGACCCAGGATTCCTGTGGCACGTGGAAAGGGACCCTTGGTCTCCCGTCTCAGCTGGAGAGGCGTCCCAATTGCCCTGCAAAGCCTCGAGGAGAATCCAGAGTTGTCCCTCGCAACTAGGCAGGAGTCCTGACGTCGCTGAACAAACACGTGGGTGGAAGGGCCATCCCCGTCGTAACTCGAGAATATACCCCAGGTTCCCGCCGCAACTCGAGAAAAACCATGAGACTTCCCCCTCGCCGCGAGATGAGGCCCGATTCCCCTGCACTGCATGCAGAGCAATTCCGTGTTGCACATCACACATGAAAGGAGCCTTGATTTCCTTGATGGCACTCCAGAGAAACCCCAAGAACACTGTTTCAAGGCTAGAGGGATCCTGAGGTCACTGTAGCAACACGAAAGAGCTCCGTGGACCAAAAATCAACTCGAGATGAGAGGTTAGTCCCTGGCTTCGACTCCAGAGGAATACCACCTTACCACAAGCACCTCAAGAGGAGGCTTCTCTCAACTCTAGGTATGTGAGAGGGACCCTGAGTTTGCGGCATCAAGTGGAATGGACACCGCGATGCCCTGACGCGAAATAAGGCTGGATATCCCTGCAGTGACTGGAATGCAGGCTCGTCTTGCATCTCCCAAGATGAAAGGATGTCTGAATCCCCTGTGGAGACCACAGAGAAAGACCTAGTTCCCCACCTCATCGCGACCGGAGGCCTCACATCCTTTGAAAACTCCAGAGGTACGCGGAGATCAGTGCCTCCAAAGGAGACGATGCCTGACTCCTCGTGAAACTTGATAGGAGTCCCAGGATTCCTGTGGCACGTGGAAAGGGACCCTTGGTCTCCCGCCTCAGCTGGAGAGGCGTCCCAATTGCCTTGCCAAGCCTCGAGGAGAATCCCGAGTTGTGTCTCGCAACTAGGCAAGAGTCCTGACGTGGCTGAACAAACACGTGTGTGGAAGGGCCATCCCCGTCGTAACTCGAGAATATACCCCAGGTTCCCGCCGCAACTCGAGAAAAACCATGAGACTTCCCCCTCGCCGCGAGATGAGGCCCGATTCCCCTGCACTGCGTGCACAGCAATTCTGTGTTGCACATCACACATGAAAGGAGCCTTGATTTCCTTCATGGCACTCCAGAGAAACCCCAAGAACACTGTTTCAAGGCTAGAGGGATCCTGAGGTCACTGTAGCAACACGAAAGAGCTCCGTGGACCAAAAATCAACTCGAGATGAGAGGTTAGTCCCTGGCTTCGACTCCAGAGGAATACCACCTTACCACAAGCACCTCAAGAGGAGGCTTCTCTCAGCTCTAGGTATGTGAGAGGGACCCTGAGTTTGCGGCCTCAAGTGGAATGGACAACACGATGACCTGACTCGAAATAAGGCCGGATATCCCTGCAGTGACTGGAATGCAGGCTCGTCTTGCATCTCCCAAGACGAAAGGGTGTCTGAATCCCCTGTGGAGACCACAGAGAAAGACCTAGTTCCCCACCTCATCGCGACAGGAGGCCTCAAATCCTTTGAAAACTCCAGAGGTATGCGGAGATCAGTGCCTCCAAAGGAGACGATGCCTGACTCCTCGTGAAACTTGATAGGAGACCCAGGATTCCTGTGGCACGTGGAAAGGGACCCTTGGTCTCCCGTCTCAGCTGGAGAGGCGTCCCAATTGCCCTGCAAAGCCTCGAGGAGAATCCAGAGTTGTCCCTCGCAACTAGGCAGGAGTCCTGACGTCGCTGAACAAACACGTGGGTGGAAGGGCCATCCCCGTCGTAACTCGAGAATATACCCCAGGTTCCCGCCGCAACTCGAGAAAAACCATGAGACTTCCCCCTCGCCGCGAGATGAGGCCCGATTCCCCTGCACTGCATGCAGAGCAATTCCGTGTTGCACATCACACATGAAAGGAGCCTTGATTTCCTTGATGGCACTCCAGAGAAACCCCAAGAACACTGTTTCAAGGCTAGAGGGATCCTGAGGTCACTGTAGCAACACGAAAGAGCTCCGTGGGCCAAAAATCAACTCGAGATGAGAGGTTAGTCCCTGGCTTCGACTCCAGAGGAATACCACCTTACCACAAGCACCTCAAGAGGAGGCTTCTCTCAGCTCTAGGTATGTGAGAGGGACCCTGAGTTTGCGGCCTCAAGTGGAATGGACACCGCGATGCCCTGACGCGAAATAAGGCTGGATATCACTGCAGTGACTTGAATGCAGGCTCGTCTTGCATCTCCCAAGATGAAAGGATGTCTGAATCCCCTGTGGAGACCACAGAGAAAGACCTAGTTCCCCACCTCATCGCGACCGGAGGCCTCACATCCTTTGAAAACTCCAGAGGTACGCGGAGATCAGTGCCTCCAAAGGAGACGATGCCTGACTCCTCGTGAAACTTGATAGGAGTCCCAGGATTCCTGTGGCACGTGGAAAGGGACCCTTGGTCTCCCGCCTCAGCTGGAGAGGCGTCCCAATTGCCTTGCCAAGCCTCGAGGAGAATCCCGAGTTGTGTCTCGCAACTAGGCAAGAGTCCTGACGTGGCTGAACAAACACGTGTGTGGAAGGGCCATCCCCGTCGTAACTCGAGAATATACCCCAGGTTCCCGCCGCAACTCGAGAAAAACCATGAGACTTCCCCCTCGCCGCGAGATGAGGCCCGATTCCCCTGCACTGCGTGCACAGCAATTCTGTGTTGCACATCACACATGAAAGGAGCCTTGATTTCCTTCATGGCACTCCAGAGAAACCCCAAGAACACTGTTTCAAGGCTAGAGGGATCCTGAGGTCACTGTAGCAACACGAAAGAGCTCCGTGAACCAAAAATCAACTCGAGATGAGAGGTTAGTCCCTGGCTTCGACTCCAGAGGAATACCACCTTACCACAAGCACCTCAAGAGGAGGCTTCTCTCAGCTCTAGGTATGTGAGAGGGACCCTGAGTTTGCGGCCTCAAGTGGAATGGACACCACGATGCCCTGACTCGAAATAAGGCCGGATATCCCTGCAGTGACTGGAATGCAGGCTCGTCTTGCATCTCCCAAGACGAAAGGGTGTCTGAATCCCCTGTGGAGACCACAGAGAAAGACCTAGTTCCCCACCTCATCGCGACAGGAGGCCTCAAATCCTTTGAAAACTCCAGAGGTATGCGGAGATCAGTGCCTCCAAAGGAGACGATGCCTGACTCCTCGTGAAACTTGATAGGAGACCCAGGATTCCTGTGGCACGTGGAAAGGGACCCTTGGTCTCCCGTCTCAGCTGGAGAGGCGTCCCAATTGCCCTGCAAAGCCTCGAGGAGAATCCCGAGTTGTCCCTCGCAACTAGGCAGGAGTCCTGACGTCGCTGAACAAACACGTGGGTGGAAGGGCCATCCCCGTCGTAACTCGAGAATATACCCCAGGTTCCCGCCGCAACTCGAGAAAAACCATGAGACTTCCCCCTCGCCGCGAGATGAGGCCCGATTCCCCTGCACTGCGTGCAGAGCAATTCCGTGTTGCACATCACACATGAAAGGAGCCTTGATTTCCTTGATGGCACTCCAGAGAAACCCCAAGAACACTGTTTCAAGGCTAGAGGGATCCTGAGGTCACTGTAGCAACATGAAAGAGCTCCGTGGGCCAAAAATCAACTCGAGATGAGAGGTTAGTCCCTGGCTTCGACTCCAGAGGAATACCACCTTACCACAAGCACCTCAAGAGGAGGCTTCTCTCAGCTCTAGGTATGTGAGAGGGACCCTGAGTTTGCGGCCTCAAGTGGAATGGACAACACGATGCCCTGACTCGAAATAAGGCCGGATATCCCTGCAGTGACTGGAATGCAGGCTCGTCTTGCATCTCCCAAGACGAAAGGGTGTCTGAATCCCCTGTGGAGACCACAGAGAAAGACCTAGTTCCCCACCTCATCGCGACAGGAGGCCTCAAATCCTTTGAAAACTCCAGAGGTATGCGGAGATCAGTGCCTCCAAAGGAGACGATGCCTGACTCCTCGTGAAACTTGATAGGAGACCCAGGATTCCTGTGGCACGTGGAAAGGGACCCTTGGTCTCCCGTCTCAGCTGGAGAGGCGTCCCAATTGCCCTGCAAAGCCTCGAGGAGAATCCAGAGTTGTCCCTCGCAACTAGGCAGGAGTCCTGACGTCGCTGAACAAACACGTGGGTGGAAGGGCCATCCCCGTCGTAACTCGAGAATATACCCCAGGTTCCCGCCGCACCTCGAGAAAAACCATGAGACTTCCCCCTCGCCGCGAGATGAGGCCCGATTCCCCTGCACTGCATGCAGAGCAATTCCGTGTTGCACATCACACATGAAAGGAGCCTTGATTTCCTTGATGGCACTCCAGAGAAACCCCAAGAACACTGTTTCAAGGCTAGAGGGATCCTGAGGTCACTGTAGCAACACGAAAGAGCTCCGTGGGCCAAAAATCAACTCGAGATGAGAGGTTAGTCCCTGGCTTCGACTCCAGAGGAATACCACCTTACCACAAGCACCTCAAGAGGAGGCTTCTCTCAGCTCTAGGTATGTGAGAGGGACCCTGAGTTTGCGGCCTCAAGTGGAATGGACACCGCGATGCCCTGACGCGAAATAAGGCTGGATATCCCTGCAGTGACTTGAATGCAGGCTCGTCTTGCATCTCCCAAGATGAAAGGATGTCTGAATCCCCTGTGGAGACCACAGAGAAAGACCTAGTTCCCCACCTCATCGCGACCGGAGGCCTCACATCCTTTGAAAACTCCAGAGGTACGCGGAGATCAGTGCCTCCAAAGGAGACGATGCCTGACTCCTCGTGAAACTTGATAGGAGTCCCAGGATTCCTGTGGCACGTGGAAAGGGACCCTTGGTCTCCCGCCTCAGCTGGAGAGGCGTCCCAATTGCCTTGCCAAGCCTCGAGGAGAATCCCGAGTTGTGTCTCGCAACTAGGAAAGAGTCCTGACGTGGCTGAACAAACACGTGTGTGGAAGGGCCATCCCCGTCGTAACTCGAGAATATACCCCAGGTTCCCGCCGCAACTCGAGAAAAACCATGAGACTTCCCCCTCGCCGCGAGATGAGGCCCGATTCCCCTGCACTGCGTGCACAGCAATTCTGTGTTGCACATCACACATGAAAGGAGCCTTGATTTCCTTCATGGCACTCCAGAGAAACCCCAAGAACACTGTTTCAAGGCTAGAGGGATCCTGAGGTCACTGTAGCAACACGAAAGAGCTCCGTGGACCAAAAATCAACTCGAGATGAGAGGTTAGTCCCTGGCTTCGACTCCAGAGGAATACCACCTTACCACAAGCACCTCAAGAGGAGGCTTCTCTCAGCTCTAGGTATGTGAGAGGGACCCTGAGTTTGCAGCCTCAAGTGGAATGGACAACACGATGCCCTGACTCGAAATAAGGCCGGATATCCCTGCAGTGACTGGAATGCAGGCTCGTCTTGCATCTCCCACGACGAAAGGGTGTCTGAATCCCCTGTGGAGACCACAGAGAAAGACCTAGTTCCCCACCTCATCGCGACAGGAGGCCTCAAATCCTTTGAAAACTCCAGAGGTATGCGGAGATCAGTGCCTCCAAAGGAGACGATGCCTGACTCCTCATGAAACTTGATAGGAGACCCAGGATTCCTGTGGCACGTGGAAAGGGACCCTTGGTCTCCCGTCTCAGCTGGAGAGGCGTCCCAATTGCCCTGCAAAGCCTCGAGGAGAATCCCGAGTTGTCCCTCGCAACTAGGTAGGAGTCCTGACATGGCTGAACACACACGTGTGTGGAAGGGCCATCCTCGTCGTAACTCGAGAATATACCCCAGGTTCCCGCCGCAACTCGAGAAAAACCATGAGACTTCCCCCTCGCCGCGAGATGAGGCCCGATTCCCCTGCACTGCGTGCAGAGCAATTCCGTGTTGCACATCACACATGAAAGGAGCCTTGATTTCCTTGATGGCACTCCAGAGAAACCCCAAGAACACTGTTTCAAGGCTAGAGGGATCCTGAGGTCACTGTAGCAACACGAAAGAGCTCCGTGGACCAAGATTCAACACGAGATGAGAGATTAGTCCCTGGCTTCGACTCCTGAGGAATACCACCTTACCACAAGCACCTCAAGAGGAGGCTTCTCTCAGCTCTAGGTATGTGAGAGGGATCCTGAGTTTGCGGCCTCAAGTGGAATGGACACCGCGATGCCCTGACTCGAAATAAGGCCGGATATCCCTGCAGTGACTTGAATGCAGGCTCGTCTTGCATCTCCCAAGAAGAAAGGATGTCTGAATCCCCTGTGGAGACTACAGAGAAACACCTAGTTCCCCACCTCATCGCGACCGGAGGCCTCACATCCTTTGAAAACTCCAGAGGTATGCGGAGATCAGTGCCTCCAAAGGAGACGATGCCTGACTCCTCGTGAAACTGATAGGAGTCCCAGGATTCTTGTGGCACGTGGAAAGGGACCCTTGGTCTCCCGCCTCAGCTGGAGAGGCGTTCCAATTGCCCTGCCAAGCCTCGAGGAGAATCCCGAGTTGTCCCTCGCAACTAGGCAGGAGACCTGATGTGACTGAACAAACACGTGGGTGGAAGGGCCATCCCCGTCGTAACTCGAGAATATACCCCAGGTTCCCACCGCAACTCGAGAAAAACCATGAGACTTCCCCCTCGATGCTAGATGAGGCCGATTCCCCTGTACTGCGTGCAGAGCAATTCCGTCTTGCACATCACACATGAAAGGAGCCTTGATTTCCTTGATGGCACTCCAGAGAAACCCCAAGAACACTGTTTCAAGGCTAGAGGGATCCTGAGGTCACTGTAGCAACACGAAAGAACTCTGTGGACCAAAAATCAACTCGAAAAGAGAGGTTAGTCCCTGGATTCGTCTCCAGAGGAATACCACCTTACCACAAAAACCTCAAGAGGAGGCTTCTCTCAGCTCTAGGTATGTGAGAGGGACCCTGAGTTTGCGGCCTCAAGTGGAATGGACACCGCGATGCCCTGACGCGAAATAAGGCTGGATATCCCTGCAGTGCCTTGAATGCAGGCTCGTCTTGCATCTCCCAAGATGAAAGGATGTCTGAATCCCCTGTGGAGACCACAGAGAAAGACCTAGTTCCCCACCTCATCGCGACCGGAGGCCTCACATCCTTTGAAAACTCCAGAGGTACGCAGAGATCAGTGCCTCCAAAGGAGACGATGCCTGACTCCTCGTGAAACTTGATAGGAGTCCCAGGATTCCTGTGGCACGTGGAGAGGGACCCTTGGTCTCCCGCCTCAGCTGGAGAGGCGTCTCAATTGCCTTGCCAAGCCTCGAGGAGAATCCCGAGTTGTGTCTCGCAACTAGGCAGGAGTCCTGACGTGGCTGAACAAACACGTGGGTGGAAGGGCCATCCCCGTCGTAACTCGAGAATATACCCCAGGTTCCCGCCGCAACTCGAGAAAAACCATGAGACTTCCCCCTCGCCGCGAGATGAGGCCCGATTCCCCTGCACTGCGCGCAGAGCAATTCTGTGTTGCACATCACACATGAAAGGAGCCTTGATTTCCTTGATGGCACTCCAGAGAAACCCCAAGAACACTGTTTCAAGGCTAGAGGGAACCTGAGGTCACTGTAGCAAGACGAAAGAACTCTGTGGACCAAAAATCAACTTGAAAAGAGAGGTTAGTCCCTGGATTCGTCTCCAGAGGAATACCACCTTACCACAAGCACCTCAAGAGGAGGCTTCTCTCAGCTCTAGGTATGTGAGAGGGACCCTGAGTTTGCGGCCTCAAGTGGAATGGACACCGCAATGCCCTGACTCGAAATAAGGCCGGATATCCCTGCAGTGACTTCAATGCAGGCTCGTCTTGCATCTCCCAGGACGAAAGGATGTCTGAATCCCCTGTGGAAAGCACAGAGAAAGACTTAGTTCCCCACCTCATGGCGACCGATAGCCTCACATCCTTTGAAAACTCCAGAGGTACGCGGAGATCAGTGCCTCCAAAGGAGACGATGCCTGACTCCTCGTGAAACTTGATAGGAGTCCCAGGATTCCTGTGGCACGTGGAAAGGGACCCTTGGTCTCCCGCCTCAGCTGGAGAGGCGTCCCAATTGCCCTGCAAAGCCTCGAGGAGAATCCAGAGTTGTCCCTCGCAACTAGGCAGGAGTCCTGACGTCGCTGAAGAAACACGTGGGTGGAAGGGCCATCCCCGTCGTAACTCGAGAATATACCCCAGGTTCCCGCCGCAACTCGAGAAAAACCATGAGACTTCCCCCTCGCCGCGAGATGAGGCCCGATTCCCCTGCACTGCGTGCAGAGCAATTCCGTGTTGCACATCACACATGAAAGGAGCCTTGATTTCCTTGATGGCACTCCAGAGAAACCCCAAGAACACTGTTTCAAGGCTAGAGGGATCCTGAGGTCACTGTAGCAACACGAAAGAGCTCCGTGGGCCAAAAATCAACTCGAGATGAGAGGTTAGTCCCTGGCTTCGACTCCAGAGGAATACCACCTTACCACAAGCACCTCAAGAGGAGGCTTCTCTCAGCTCTAGGTATGTGAGAGGGACCCTGAGTTTGCGGCCTCAAGTGGAATGGACACCGCGATGCCCTGACGTGAAATAAGGCTGGATATCCCTGCAGTGACTTGAATGCAGGCTCGTCTTTCATCTCCCAAGATGAAAAGATTTCTGAATCCCCTGGGGAGACCACAGAGAAAGACCTAGTTCCCCACCTCATCGCGACCGGAGGCCTCACATCCTTTGAAAACTCCAGAGGTACGCGGAGATCAGTGCCTCCAAAGGAGACGATGCCTGACTCCTCGTGAAACTTGATAGGAGTCCCAGGATTCCTGTGGCACGTGGAATGGGACCCTTGGTCTCCTGCCTCAGCTGGAGAGGCGTCCCAATTGCCTTGTCAAGCCTCGAGGAGAATCCCGAGTTGTGTCTCGCAACTAGGCAGGAGTCCTGACGTGGCTGAACAAACACGTGTGTGGAAGGGCCATCCCCGTCGTAACTCGAGAATATACCCCAGGTTCCCGCCGCAACTCGAGAAAAACCATGAGACTTCCCCTTCGCCGCGAGATGAGGCCCGATTCCCCTGCACTGCGCGCAGAGCAATTCTGTTTTGCACATCACACATGAAAGGAGCCTTGATTTCCTTGATGGCACTCCAGAGAAACCCCAAGAACACTGTTTCAAGGCTAGAGGGATCCTGAGGTCACTGTAGCAACACGAAAGAACTCTGTGGACCAAAAATCAACTCGAAAAGAGAGGTTAGTCCCTGGATTCGTCTCCAGAGGAATACCACCTTACCACAAGCACCTCAAGAGGAGGCTTCTCTCAGCTCTAGGTATGTGAGAGGGACCCTGAGTTTGCGGCCTCAAGTGGAATGGACACCGCGATGCCCTGACTCGAAATAAGGCCGGATATCCCTGCAGTGACTTCAATGCAGGCTCGTCTTGCATCTCCCAGGAAGAAAGGATGTCTGAATCCCCTGTGGAAAGCACAGAGAAAGACTTAGTTCCCCACCTCATCGCGACCGATAGCCTCACATCCTTTGAAAACTCCAGAGGTACGCGGAGATCAGTGCCTCCAAAGGAGACGATGCCTGACTCCTCGTGAAACTTGATAGGAGTCCCAGGATTCCTGTGGCACGTGGAAAGGGACCCTTGGTCTCCCGCCTCAGCTGGAGAGGCGTCCCAATTGCCCTGCCAAGCCTCGAGGAGAATCCCGAGTTGTCCCTCGCAACTAGGCAGGAGTCCTGACGTCGCTGAAGAAACACGTGGGTGGAAGGGCCATCCCCGTCGTAACTCGAGAATATACCCCAGGTTCCCGCCGCAACTCGAGAAAAACCATGAGACTTCCCCCTCGCCGCGAGATGAGGCCCGATTCCCCTGCACTGCGTGCAGAGCAATTCCGTGTTGCACATCTCACATGAAAGGAGCCTTGATTTCCTTGATGGCACTCCAGAGAAACCCCAAGAACACTGTTTCAAGGCTAGAGGGATCCTGAGGTCACTGTAGCAACACGAAAGAGCTCCGTGGGCCAAAAATCAACTCGAGATGAGAGGTTAGTCCCTGGCTTCGACTCCAGAGGAATACCACCTTACCACAAGCACCTCAAGAGGAGGCTTCTCTCAGCTCTAGGTATGTGAGAGGGACCCTGAGTTTGCGGCCTCAAGTGGAATGGACACCGCGATGCCCTGACGTGAAATAAGGCTGGATATCCCTGCAGTG
This sequence comes from Cervus elaphus, assembly GCF_910594005.1. NCBI lineage: Eukaryota > Metazoa > Chordata > Mammalia > Artiodactyla > Cervidae > Cervus > Cervus elaphus. The sequence continues at coordinate 556,807 of NW_025316709.1, read as the reverse complement.
ACTTGAATGCAGGCTCGTCTTGCATCTCCCAAGATGAAAAGATTTCTGAATCCCCTGGGGAGACCACAGAGAAAGACCTAGTTCCCCACCTCATCGCGACCGGAGGCCTCACATCCTTTGAAAACTCCAGAGGTACGCGGAGATCAGTGCCTCCAAAGGAGACGATGCCTGACTCCTCGTGAAACTTGATAGGAGTCCCAGGATTCCTGTGGCACGTGGAATGGGACCCTTGGTCTCCTGCCTCAGCTGGAGAGGCGTCCCAATTGCCTTGTCAAGCCTCGAGGAGAATCCCGAGTTGTGTCTCGCAACTAGGCAGGAGTCCTGACGTGGCTGAACAAACACGTGTGTGGAAGGGCCATCCCCGTCGTAACTCGAGAATATACCCCAGGTTCCCGCTGCAACTCGAGAAAAACCATGAGACTTCCCCCTCGCCGCGAGATGAGGCCCGATTCCCCTGCACTGCGCGCAGAGCAATTCTGTGTTGCACATCACACATGAAAGGAGCCTTGATTTCCTTGATGGCACTCCAGAGAAACCCCAAGAACACTGTTTCAAGGATAGAGGGATCCTGAGGTCACTGTAGCAACACGAAAGAACTCTGTGGACCAAAAATCAACTCGAAAAGAGAGGTTAGTCCCTGGATTCGTCTACAGAGGAATACCACCTTACCACAAGCATCTCAAGAGGAGGCTTCTCTCAGCTCTAGGTATGTGAGAGGGACCCTGAGTTTGCGGCCTCAAGTGGAATGGACACCGCGATGCCCTGACTCGAAATAAGGCCGGATATCCCTGCAGTGACTTCAATGCAGGCTCGTCTTGCATCTCCCAGGACGAAAGGATGTCTGAATCCCCTGTGGAAAGCACAGAGAAAGACTTAGTTCCCCACCTCATCGCGACCGATAGCCTCACATCCTTTGAAAACTCCAGAGGTACGCGGAGATCAGTGCCTCCAAAGGAGACGATGCCTGACTCCTCGTGAAACTTGATAGGAGTCCCAGGATTCCTGTGGCAGGTGGAAAGGGACCCTTGGTCTCCCGCCTCAGCTGGAGAGGCGTCCCAATTGCCCTGCCAAGCCTCGAGGAGAATCCCGAGTTGTCCCTCGCAACTAGGCAGGAGTCCTGACGTCGCTGAACAAACACGTGGGTGGAAGGGCCATCCCCGTCGTAACTCGAGAATATACCCCAGGTTCCCGCCGCAACTCGAGAAAAACCATGAGACTTCCCCCTCGCCGCGAGATGAGGCCCGATTCCCCTGCACTGCGTGCAGAGCAATTCCGTGTTGCACATCACACATGAAAGGAGCCTTGATTTCCTTGATGGCACTCCAGAGAAACCCCAAGAACACTGTTTCAAGGCTAGAGGGATCCTGAGGTCACTGTAGCAACACGAAAGAGCTCCGTGGGCCAAAAATCAACTCGAGATGAGAGGTTAGTCCCTGGCTTCGACTCCAGAGGAATACCACCTTACCACAAGCACCTCAAGAGGAGGCTTCTCTCAGCTCTAGGTATGTGAGAGGGACCCTGAGTTTGCGGCCTCAAGTGGAATGGACACCGCGATGCCCTGACGTGAAATAAGGCTGGATATCCCTGCAGTGACTTGAATGCAGGCTCGTCTTGCATCTCCCAAGATGAAAAGTTTTCTGAATCCCCTGTGGAGACCACAGAGAAAGACCTAGTTCCCCACCTCATCGCGACCGGAGGCCTCACATCCTTTGAAAACTCCAGAGGTACGCAGAGATCAGTGCCTCCAAAGGAGACGATGCCTGACTCCTCGTGAAACTTGATAGGAGTCCCAGGATTCCTGTGGCACGTGGAAAGGGACCCTTGGTCTCCTGCCTCAGCTGGAGAGGCGTCCCAATTGCCTTGTCAAGCCTCGAGGAGAATCCCGAGTTGTGTCTCGCAACTAGGCAGGAGTCCTGACGTGGCTGAACAAACACGTGTGTGGAAGGGCCATCCCCGTCGTAACTCGAGAATATACCCCAGGTTCCCGCCGCAACTCGAAAAAAACCATGAGACTTCCCCCTCGCCGCGAGATGAGGCCCGATTCCCCTGCACTGCGCGCAGAGCAATTCTGTGTTGCACATCACACATGAAAGGAGCCTTGATTTCCTTGATGGCACTCCAGAGAAACCCCAAGAACACTGTTTCAAGGCTAGAGGGATCCTGAGGTCACTGTAGCAAGACGAAAGAACTCTGTGGACCAAAAATCAACTCGAAAAGAGAGGTTAGTCCCTGGATTCGTCTCCAGAGGAATACCACCTTACCACAAGCACCTCAAGAGGAGGCTTCTCTCAGCTCTAGGTATGTGAGAGGGACCCTGAGTTTGCGGCCTCAAGTGGAATGGACACCGCGATGCCCTGACTCGAAATAAGGCCGGATATCCCTGCAGTGACTTCAATGCAGGCTCGTCTTGCATCTCCCAGGACGAATGGATGTCTGAATCCCCTGTGGAAAGCACAGAGAAAGACTTAGTTCCCCACCTCATCGCGACCGATAGCCTCACATCCTTTGAAAACTCCAGAGGTACGTGGAGATCAGTGCCTCCAAAGGAGACGATGCCTGACTCCTCGTGAAACTTGATAGGAGTCCCAGGATTCTTGTGGCACGTGGAAAGGGACCCTTGGTCTCCCGCCTCAGCTGGAGAGGCGTCCCAATTGCCCTGCCAAGCCTCGAGGAGAATCCCGAGTTGTCCCTCGCAACTAGGCAAGAGTCCTGACATGGCTGAACAAACACGTGTGTGGAAGGGCCATCGCCGTCGTAACTCGAGAATATACCCCAGGTTCCCGCCGCAACTCGAGAAAAACCATGAGACTTCCCCCTCGCCGCGAGATGAGGCCCGATTCCCCTGCACTGCGTGCAGAGCAATTCTGTGTTGCACATCACACATGAAAGGAGCCTTGATTTCCTTCATGGCACTCCAGAGAAACCCCAAGAACACTGTTTCAAGGCTAGAGGGATCCTGAGGTCACTGTAGCAACACGAAAGAGCTCCGTGGACCCAAAATCAACTCGAGATGAGAGGTTAGTCCCTGGCTTCGACTCCAGAGGAATACCACCTTACCACAAGCACCTCAAGAGGAGGCTTCTCTCAGCTCTAGGTATGTGAGAGGGACCCTGAGTTTGCGGCCTCAAGTGGAATGGACACCGCGATGCACTGACTCGAAATAAGGCCGGATATCCCTGCAGTGACTGGAATGCAGCCTCGTCTTGCATCTCCCAAGACGAAAGGGTGTCTGAATCCCCTGTGGAGACCACAGAGAAAGACCTAGTTCCCCACCTCATCGCGACAGGAGGCCTCAAATCCTTTGAAAACTCCAGAGGTACGCGGAGATCAGTGCCTCCAAAGGAGACGATGCCTGACTCCTCGTGAAACTTGATAGGAGACCCAGGTTTCCTGTGGCACGTGGAAAGGGACCCTTGGTCTCCCGTCTCAGCTGGAGAGGCGTCCCAATTGCCCTGCAAAGCCTCGAGGAGAATCCCGAGTTGTCCCTCGCAACTAGGCAGGAGTCCTGACGTGGCTGAACAAACACGTGGGTGGAAGGGCCATCCCCGTCGTAACTCGAGAATATACCCCAGGATCCCGCCGCACCTCGAGAAAAACCATGAGACTTCCCCCTCGCCACGAGATGAGGCCCGATTCCCCTGCACTGCGTGCAGAGCAATTCCGTGTTGCACATCACACATGAAAGGAGCCTTGATTTCCTTGATGGCACTCCAGAGAAACCCCAAGAACACTGTTTCAAGGCTAGAGGGATCCTGAGGTCACTGTAGCAACATGAAAGAACTCTGTGGACCAAAAATCAACTCGAAAAGAGAGGTTAGTCCCTGGATTCGTCTACAGAGGAATACCACCTTACCACAAGCACCTCAAGAGGAGGCTTCTCTCAGCTCTAGGTATGTGAGAGGGACCCTGAGTTTGGGGCCTCAAGTGGAATGGACATCGCGATGCCCTGACTCGAAATAAGGCCGGATATCCCTGCAGTGACTTCAATGCAGGCTCGTCTTGCATCTCCCACGACGAAAGGATGTCTGAATCCCCTGTGGAAAGCACAGAGAAAGACTTAGTTCCCCACCTCTTCGCGACCGACAGCCCCACATCCTTTGAAAACTCCAGAGGTACGCGGAGATCAGTGCCTCCAAAGGAGACGATGCCTGACTCCTCGTGAAACTTGATAGGAGTCCCAGGATTCCTGTGGCACTTGGAAAGGGACACTTGGTCTCCCGCCTCAGCTGGAGAGGCGTCCCAATTGCCCTGCCAAGCCTCGAGGAGAGTCCAGAGTTGTCCCTGGCAACTAGGCAGGAGTCCTGACGTGGCTGAACAAACACGTGTGTGGAAGGGCCATCCCCGTCGTAACTCGAGAATATACCCCAGGTTCCCGCCGCAACTCGAGAAAAACCATGAGACTTCCCCCTCGCCGCGAGATGAGGCCCGATTCCCCGGCACTGCGTGCGGAGCAAATCCGTGTTGCACATCACACATGAAAGGAGCCTTGATTTCCTTGATGGCACTCCAGAGAAACCCCAAGAACACTGTTTCAAGGCTAGAGGGATCCTGAGGTCACTGTAGCAACACGAAAGAGCTCCGTGGGCCAAAAATCAACTCGAGATGAGAGGTTAGTCCCTGGCTTCGACTCCAGAGGAATACCACCTTACCACAAGCACCTCAAGAGGAGGCTTCTCTCAGCTCTAGGTATGTGAGAGGGACCCTGAGTTTGCGGCCTCAAGTGGAATGGACACCGCAATGCCCTGACGCGAAATAAGGCTGGATATCCCTGCAGTGACTTGAGTGCAGGCTCGTCTTGCATCTCCCAAGATGAAAGGATGTCTGAATCCCCTGTGGAGACCACAGAGAAAGACCTAGTTCCCCACCTCATCGCGACCGGAGGCCTCACATCCTTTGAAAACTCCAGAGGTACGCGGAGATCAGTGCCTCCAAAGGAGACGATGCCTGACTCCTCGTGAAACTTGATAGGAGTCCCAGGATTCCTGTGGCACGTGGAAAGGGACCCTTGGTCTCCCGCCTCAGCTGGAGAGGCGTCCCAATTGCCTTGCCAAGCCTCGAGGAGAATCCCGAGTTGTGTCTCGCAACTAGGCAAGAGTCCTGACATGGCTGAACAAACACGTGTGTGGAAGGGCCATCCCCGTCATAACTCGAGAATATACCCCAGGTTCCCGCCGCAACTCGAGAAAACCATGAGACTTCCCCCTCGCCGCGAGATGAGGCCCGATTCCCCTGCACTGCGTGCAGAGCAATTCTGTGTTGCACATCACACATGAAAGGAGCCTTGATTTCCTTCATGGCACTGCAGAGAAACCCCAAGAACACTGTTTCAAGAATAGAGGGATCCTGAGGTCACTGCAGCAACACGAAAGAGCTCCGTGGACCAAAAATCAACTCGAGATGAGAGGTTAGTCCCTGGCTTCGACTCCAGAGGAATACCACCTTACCACAAGCACCTCAAGAGGAGGCTTCTCTCAGCTCAAGTATGTGAGAGGGACCCTGAGTTTGCGGCCTCAAGTGGAATGGACACCGCGATGCCCTGACTCGAAATAAGGCCGGATATCCCTGCAGTGACTGGAATACAGGCTCGTCTTGCATCTCCCAAGACGAAAGGGTGTCTGAATCCCCTGTGGAGACCACAGAGAAAGACCTAGTTCCCCACCTCATCGCGACCGCAGCCTCACATCCTTTGAAAACTCCAGAGGTATGCTGAGATCAGTGCCTCCAAAGGAGACGATGCCTGACTCCTCGTGAAACTTGATAGGAGACCCAGGATTCCTGTGGCACGTGGAATGGGACCCTTGGTCTCCCGCCTCAGCTGGAGAGGCGTCCCAATTGCCCTGCAAAGCCTCGAGGAGAATCCAGAGTTGTCCCTCGCAACTAGGCAGGAGTCCTGACATGGCTGAACACACACGTGTGTGGAAGGGCCATCCCAGTCGGAACTCGAGAATATACCCCAGGTTCCCGCCGCAACTCGAGAAAAACCATGAGACTTCCCCCTCGCCGCGAGATGAGGCCCGATTCCCCTGCACTGCGTGCAGAGCAATTCCGTGTTGCACATCACACATGAAAGGAGCCTTGATTTCCTTCATGGCACTCCAGAGAAACCCCAAGAACACTGTTTCAAGGCTAGAGGGATCCTGAGGTCACTGTAGCAACACGAAAGAGCTCCGTGGACCAAGAATCAACACGAGATGAGAGGTTAGTCCCTGACTTCGACTCCTGAGGAATACCACCTTACCACAAGCACCTCAAGAGGAGGCTTCTCTCAGCTCTAGGTATGTGAGAGGGACCCTGAGTTTGCGGCCTCAAGTGGAAAGGACACCGCGATGCCCTGACTCGAAATAAGGCTGGATATCCCTGCAGTGACTGGAATGCAGCCTCGTCTTGCATCTCCCAAGACGAAAGGGTGTCTGAATACCCAGTGGAGACCACAGAGAAAGACCTAGTTCCCCACCTCATCGCGACAGGAGGCCTCAAATCCTTTGAAAACTCCAGAGGTATGCGGAGATCAGTGCCTCCAAAGGAGACGATGCCTTACACCTCGTGAAACTTGATAGGAGACCCAGGATTCCTGGGGCACGTGGAAAGGGACACTTGGTCTCCCGTCTCAGCTGGAGAGGCGTCCCAATTGCCCTGCAAAGCCTCGAGGAGAATCCCGAGTTGTCCCTCGCAACTAGGCAGGAGTCCTGACGTCGCTGAACACACACGTGTGTGGAAGGGCCATCCCCGTCGTAACTCGAGAATATACCCCAGGTTCCCGCCGCAACTCGAGAAAAATCATGAGACTTCCCCCTCGCCGCGAGATGAGGCCCGATTCCCCTGCACTGCGTGCAGAGCAATTCCGTGTTGCACATCACACATGAAAGGAGCCTTGATTTCCTTGATGGCACTCCAGAGAAACCCCAAGAACACTGTTTCAAGGCTAGAGGGATCCTGAGGTCACTGTAGCAACACGAAAGAGCTCCGTGGGCCAAAAATCAACTCGAGATGAGAGGTTAGTCCCTGGCTTCGTCTCCAGAGGAATACCACCTTACCACAAGCACCTCAAGAGGAGGCTTCTCTCAGCTCTAGGTATGTGAGAGGGACCCTGAGTTTGCGGCCTCAAGTGGAATGGACACCGCGATGCCCTGACGCGAAATAAGGCTGGATATCCCTGCAGTGACTTGAATGCAGGCTCGTCTTGCATTTCCCAAGATGAAAGGATGTCTGAATCCCCTGTGGAGACCACAGAGAAAGACCTAGTTCCCACCTCATCGCGACCGGAGGCCTCACATCCTTTGAAAACTCCAGAGGTACGCGGAGATCAGTGCCTCCAAAGGAGACGATGCCTGACTCCTCGTGAAACTTGATAGGAGTCCCAGGATTCCTGTGGCACGTGGAAAGGGACCCTTGGTCTCCCGCCTCAGCTGGAGAGGCGTCCCAATTGCCTTGGCAAGCCTCGAGGAGAATCCCGAGTTGTGTCTCGCAACTAGGCAAGAGTCCTGACGTGGCTGAACAAACACGTATGTGGAAGGGCCATCCCCGTCGTAACTCGAGAATATACCCCAGGTTCCCGCCGCAACTCGAGAAAAACCATGAGACTTCCCCCTCGCCGCGAGATGAGGCCCGATTCCCCTGCACTGCGTGCAGAGCAATTCTGTCTTGCACATCACACATGAAAGGAGCCTTGATTTCCTTGATGGCACTCCAGAGAAACCCCAAGAACACTGTTTCAAGGCTAGAGGGATCCTGAGGTCACTGTAGCAACACGAAAGAGCTCCGTGGACCAAGAATCAACACGAGATGAGAGGTTAGTCCCTGGCTTCGACTCCTGAGGAATTCCACCTTACCACAAGCACCTCAAGAGGAGGCTTCTCTCAGCTCTAGGTATGTGAGAGGGACCCTGAGTTTGCGGCCTCAAGTGGAATGGACACCGCGATGCCCTGACTCGAAATAAGGCCGGATATCCCTGCAGTGACTTGAATGCAGGCTCGTCTTGCATCTCCCAAGAAGAAAGGATGTCTGAGTCCCCTGTGGAGACCACAGAGAAAGACCTAGTTCCCCACCTCATCGCGACCGGAGGCCTCACATCCTTTAAAAACTCCAGAGGTACGCGGAGATCAGTGCCTCCAAAGGAGACGATGCCTGACTCCTCGTGAAACTTGATAGGAGTCCCAGGATTCCTGTGGCACTTGGAAAGGGACACTTGGTCTCCCGCCTCAGCTGGAGAGGCGTCCCAATTGCCCTGCCAAGCCTCGAGGAGAATCCAGAGTTGTCCCTCGCAACTAGGCAGGAGTCCTGACGTCGCTGAAGAAACACGTGGGTGGAAGGGCCATCCCCGTCGTAACTCGAGAATATACCCCAGGTTCCCGCCGCAACTCGAGAAAAACCATGAGACTTCCCCCTCGCCGCGAGATGAGGCCCGATTCCCCTGCACTGCGTGCAGAGCAATTCCGTGTTGCACATCACACATGAAAGGAGCCTTGATTTCCTTGATGGCACTCCAGAGAAACCCCAAGAACACTGTTTCAAGGCTAGAGGGATCCTGAGGTCACTGTAGCAACACGAAAGAGCTCCGTGGGCCAAAAATCAACTCGAGATGAGAGGTTAGTCCCTGGCTTAGACTCCTGAGGAATACCACCTTACCACAAGCACCTCAAGAGGAGGCTTCTCTCAGCTCTAGGTATGTGAGTGGGACCCTGAATTTGCGGCCTCAAGTGGAATGGACACCGCGATGCCCTGACGCGAAATAAGGCTGGATATCCCTGCAGTGACTTGAATGCAGGCTCGTCTTGCATCTCCCAAGATGAAAGGATGTCTGAATCCTCTGTGGAGACCACAGAGAAAGACCTAGTTCCCCACCTCATCGCGACCGGAGGCCTCACATCCTTTGAAAACTCCAGAGGTACGCGGAGATCAGTGCCTCCAAAGGAGACGATGCCTGACTCCTCGTGAAACTTGATAGGAGTCCCAGGATTCATGTGGCACGTGGAAAGGGACCTTTGGTCTCCCGCCTCAGCTGGAGAGGCGTCCCAATTGCCTTGCCAAGCCTCGAGGAGAATCCCGAGTTGTGTCTCGCAACTAGGCAAGAGTCCAGACGTGGCTGAACAAACACGTGTGTGGAAGGGCCATCCCCGCCGTAACTCGAGAATATCCCCCAGGTTCCCGCCGCAACTCGAGAAAAACCATGAGACTTCCCCCTCGCCGCGAGATGAGGCCCGATTCCCCTGCACTGCGTGCAGAGCAATTCTGTGTTGCACATCACACATGAAAGGAGCCTTGATTTCCTTCATGGCACTCCAGAGAAACCCAAAGAACACTGTTTCAAGGCTAGAGGGATCCTGAGGTCACTGTATCAACACGAAAGAGCTCCGTGGACCAAAAATCAACTCGAGATGAGAGGTTAGTCCCTGGCTTCGACTCCAGAGGAATACCACCTTACCACAAGCACCTCAAGAGGAGGCTTCTCTCAGCTCTAGGTATGTGAGAGGGACCCTGAGTTTGCGGCCTCAAGTGGAATGGACACCGCGATGCCCAGACTCGAAATAAGGCCGGATATCCCTGCAGTGACTGGAATGCAGGCTCGTCTTGCATCTCCCAAGACGAAAGGGTGTCTGAATCCCCTGAGGAGACCACAGAGAAAGACCTAGTTCCCCACCTCATCGCCACAGGAGGCGTCAAATCCTTTGAAAATTCCAGAGGTATGCAGAGATCAGTGCCTCCAAAGGAGACGATGCCTGACTCCTCGTGAAACTTGATAGGAGACCCAGTATTCCTGTGGCACGTGGAAAGGGACCCTTGGTCTCCCGTCTCAGCTGGAGAGGCGTCCCAATTGCCCTGCAAAGCCTCGAGGAGAATCCCGAGTTGTCCCTCGCTACTAGGCAGGAGTCCTGGCGTCGCTGAAGAAACACGTGGGTGGAAGGGCCATCCCCGTCGTAACTCGAGAATATACCATAGGTTCCCGCCGCAACTCGAGAAAAACCATGAGACTTCCCCCTCGCTGCGAGATGAGGCCCGATTCCCCTGCACTGCGTGCAGAGCAATTCCGTGTTGCACATCACACATGGAAGGAGCCTTGATTTCCTTGATGGCACTCCAGAGAAACCCCAAGAACACTGTTTCAAGGCTAGAGGGATCCTGAGGTCACTGTAGCAACACGAAAGAGCTCCGTGGGCCAAAAATCAACTCGAGATGAGAGGTTAGTCCCTGGCGTCGACTCCTGAGGAATACCACCTTACCACAAGCACCTCAAGAGGAGGCTTCTCTCAGCTCTAGGTATGTGAGTGGGACCCTGAGTTTGCGGCCTCAAGTGGAATGGACACCGCGATGCCCTGACTCGAAATAAGGCCGGATATCCCTGCAGTGACTTCAATGCAGGCTCGTCTTGCATCTCCCAGGACGAAAGGATGTCTGAATCCCCTGTGGAAAGCACAGAGAAAGACTTAGTTCCCCACCTCAGCGCGACCGATAGCCTCACATCCTTTGAAAATTCCAGAGGTACGCGGAGATCAGTGCCTCCAAAGGAGACGATGCCTGACTCCTCGTGAAACTTGATAGGGGTCCCAGGATTCCTGTGGCACTTGGAAAGGGACACTTGGTCTCCCGCCTCAGCTGGAGAGGCGTCCCAATTGCCCTGCCAAGTCTCGAGGAGAATCCAGAGTTGTCCATCGCAACTAGGCAGGAGTCCTGACGTGGCTGAACAAACACGTGGGTGGAAGGGCCATCCCCGTCGTAACTCGAGAATATACCCCAGGTTCCCGCCGCAACTCGAGAAAAACCATGAGACTTCCCCCTCGCCGTGAGATGAGGCCCGATTTCCCTGCACTGCGTGCAGAGCATTTCCGTGTTGCACATCACACATGAAAGGAGCCTTGATTTACTTCATGGCACTCCAGAGAAACCCCAAGAACACTGTTTCAAGGCTAGAGGGATCCTGAGGTTACTGTAGCAACACGAAAGAGCTCCGTGGGCCAAAAATCAACTCGAGATGAGAGGTTAGTCCCTGGCTTCGACTCCAGAGGAATACCACCTTACCACAAGCACCTCAAGAGGAGGCTTCTCTCATCTCTAGGTATGTGAGAGGGACCCTGAGTTTGCGGCCTCAAGTGGAATGGACACCACGATGCCCTGACTCGAAATAAGGCCGGATATCCCTGCAGTGACTTGAATGCAGGCTCGTCTTGCATCTCCCAAGACGAAAGGTGTCTGAATCCCCTGTGGAGACCACAGAGAAAGACCTAGTTCCCCACCTCATCGCGACAGGAGGCCTCAAATCCTTTGAAAACTCCAGAGGTATGCGGAGATCAGTGCCTCCAAAGAAGACGATGCCTGACTCCTCGCGAAACTTGATACGAGACCCAGGATTTCTGTGGCACGTGGAAAGGGACCCTTGGTCTCCCGTCTCAGCTGGAGGGGCGTCCCAATTGCCCTGCAAAGCCTCGAGGAGAATCCCGAGATGTCCCTCACAACTAGGCAGAAGTCCTGACATGGCTGAACACACACGTGTGTGGAAGTGCCATCCCCGTCGTAACTCGAGAATATACCCCAGGTTCCCGCTGCAACTCGAGAAAAACCATGAGACTTCCCCCTCGCCGCGAGATGAGGCCCGATTCCCCTGCACTGCGTGCAGAGCTATTCCGTGTTGCACATCACACATGAAAGGAGCCTTGATTTCCTTGATGGCACTCCAGAGAAACCCCAAGAACACTGTTTCAAGGCTAGAGGGATCCTGAGGTCACTGTAGCAACACGAAAGAGCTCCGTGGACCAAGAATCAACACGAGATGAGAGGTTAGTCCCTGGCTTCGACTCCTGAGGAATACCACCTTACCACAAGCACCTCAAGAGGAGGCTTCTCTCAGCTCTAGGTATGTGAGAGGGATCCTGAGTTTGCGGCCTCAAGTGGAATGGACACCGCGATGCCCTGACTCGAAATAAGGCCGGATATCCCTGCAGTGACTTGAATGCAGGCTCGTCTTGCATCTCCCAGGACGAAAGGATGTCTGAATCCCCTGTGGAAAGCACAGAGGAAGACTTAGTTCCCCACCTCATCGGGACCGATAGCCTCACATCCTTTGAAAACTCCAGAGGTACGCGGAGATCAGTGCCTCCAAAGGAGACGATGCCTGACTCCTCGTGAAACTTGATAGTAGACCCAGGATTCCTGTGCCACGTGGAAAGGGTCCCTTGGTCTCCCGTCTCAGCTGGAGAGGCGTCCCAATTGCCCTGCCAAGCCTCGAGGAGAATCCAGAGTTGTCCCTCGCAACTAGGCAGGAGTCCTGACGTCGCTGAAGAAACACGTGGGTGGAAGGGCCATCCCCGTCGTAACTCGAGAATATACCCCAGGTTCCCGCCGCAACTCGAGAAAAACCATGAGACCTCCCCTTCGCCGCGAGATGAGGCCCGATTCCCCTGCACTGCGTGCAGAGCAATTCCGTGTTGCACATCACACATGAAAGGAGCCTTGATTTCCTTGATGGCACTCCAGAGAAACCCCAAGAACACTGTTTCAAGGCTAGAGGGATCCTGAGGTCACTGTAGCAACACGAAAGAGCTCCGTGGACCAAGAATCAACATGAGATGAGAGGTTAGTCCCTGGCTTCGACTCCTGAGGAATACCACCTTACCACAAGCAACTCAAGAGGATGCTTCTCTCAGCTCTAGGTATGTGAGAGGGATCCTGAGTTTGCGGCCTCAAGTGGAATGGACACCGCGATGCCCTGACTCGAAATAAGGCCGGATATCCCTGCAGTGACTGGAATGCAGGCTCGTCTTGCTTCTCCCAAGACGAAAGGTTGTCTGAATTCCCTGTGGAGACCACAGAGAAAGACCTAGTTCCCCACCTCATCGCGACAGGAGGCCTTAAATCCTTTGAAAACTCCAGAGGTATGCGGAGATTAGTGCCTCCAAAGGAGACGATGCCTGACTCCTCGTGAAACTTGTTAGGAGACCCAGGATTCCTGTGGCACGTGGAAAGGGACCCTTGGTCTCCCGTCTCAGCTGGAGAGGCGTCCCAATTGCCCTGCAAAGCCTCGAGGAGAATCCTGAGTTGTCCCTCGCAACTAGGCAGGGGTCCTGACATGGCTGAACACACACGTGTGTGGAAGGGCCATCCCCGTCGTAACTCGAGAATATACCCCAGGTTCCCGCCGCAACTCGAGAAAAACCATGAGACTTCCCCCTCGCCGCGAGATGAGGCCCGATTCCCCTGCACTGCGTGCAGAGCAATTCCGTGTTGCACATCACACATGAAAGGAGCCTTGATTTCCTTGATGGCACTCCAGAGAAACCCCAAGAACACTGTTTCAAGGCTAGAGGGATCCTGAGGTCACTGTAGCAACACGAAAGAGCTCCGTGGACAAAGAATCAACTCGAGATGAGAGGTTAGTCCCTGGCTTCGACTCCTGAGGAATACCACCTTACCACAAGCACCTCAAGAGGAGGCTTCTCTCAGCTCTAGGTATGTGAGAGGGATCCTGAGTTTGCGGCCTCAAGTGGAATGGACACCGCGATGCCCTGACTCGAAATAAAGCCGGATATCCCTGCAGTGACTTGAATGCAGGCTCGTCTTGCATCTCCCAAGAAGAAAGGATGTCTGAATCCCCTGTGGAGACCACAGAGAAACACCTAGTTCCCCACCTCATCGCGACCGCAGGCCTCACATCCTTTGAAAACTACAGAGGTACGCGGAGATCAGTGCCTCCAAAGGAGACGATGCCTGACTCCTCGTGAAACTTGATAGGAGTCCCAGGATTCTTGTGGCACGTGGAAAGGGACCCTTGGTCTCCCGCCTCAGCTGGAGAGGCGTCCCAATTGCCCTGCCAAGCCTCGAGGAGAATCCCGAGTTGTCCCTCGCAACTAGGCAGGAGTCCTGACGTGGCTGAACAAACACGTGGGTGGAAGGGCCATCCCCGTCGTAACTCGAGAATATACCCCAGGTTCCCGCCGCAACTCGAGAAAAACCATGAGACTTCCCCCTCGATGCGAGATGAGGCCCGATTCCCCTGTACTGCGTGCAGAGCAATTCCGTCTTGCACATCACACATGAAAGGAGCCTTGATTTCCTTGATGGCACTCCAGAGAAAACCCAAGAACACTGTTTCAAGGCTAGAGGGATCCTGAGGTCACTGTAGCAACACGAAAGAACTCTGTGGACCAAAAATCAACTCGAAAAGAGAGGTTAGTCCCTGGATTCGTCTCCAGAGGAATACCACCTTACCACAAGCACCTCAAGAGGAGGCTTCTCTCAGCTCTAGGTATGTGAGAGGGACCCTGAGTTTGCGGCCTCAAGTGGAATGGACACCGCGATGCCCTGACTCGAAATAAGGCCGGATATCCCTGCAGTGACTTCAATGCAGGCTCGTCTTGCATCTCCCAGGAAGAAAGGATGTCTGAATCCCCTGTGGAAAGCACAGAGAAAGACTTAGTTCCCCACCTCATCGCGACCGATAGCCTCACATCCTTTGAAAATTCCAGAGGTACGCGGAGATCAGTGCCTCCAAAGGAGACGATGCCTGACTCCTCGTGAAACTTGATAGGGGTCCCAGGATTCCTGTGGCACTTGGAAAGGGACACTTGGTCTCCCGCCTCAGCTGGAGAGGCGTCCCAATTGCCCTGCCAAGTCTCGAGGAGAATCCAGAGTTGTCCATCGCAACTAGGCAGGAGTCCTGACGTGGCTGAACAAACACGTGGGTGGAAGGGCCATCCCCGTCGTAACTCGAGAATATACCCCAGGTTCCCGCCGCAACTCGAGAAAAACCATGAGACTTCCCCCTCGCCGCGAGATGAGGCCCGATTCCCCTGCACTGCGTGCAGAGCAATTCCGTGTTGCACATCACACATGAAAGGAGCCTTGATTTCCTTGATGGCACTCCAGAGAAACCCCAAGAACACTGTTTCAAGGCTAGAGGGATCCTGAGGTCACTGTAGCAACACGAAAGAGCTCCGTGGACCAAGAATCAACATGAGATGAGAGGTTAGTCCCTGGCTTCGACTCCTGAGGAATACCACCTTACCACAAGCAACTCAAGAGGATGCTTCTCTCAGCTCTAGGTATGTGAGAGGGATCCTGAGTTTGCGGCCTCAAGTGGAATGGACACCGCGATGCCCTGACTCGAAATAAGGCCGGATATCCCTGCAGTGACTGGAATGCAGGCTCGTCTTGCTTCTCCCAAGACGAAAGGTTGTCTGAATTCCCTGTGGAGACCACAGAGAAAGACCTAGTTCCCCACCTCATCGCGACAGGAGGCCTTAAATCCTTTGAAAACTCCAGAGGTATGCGGAGATTAGTGCCTCCAAAGGAGACGATGCCTGACTCCTCGTGAAACTTGTTAGGAGACCCAGGATTCCTGTGGCACGTGGAAAGGGACCCTTGGTCTCCCGTCTCAGCTGGAGAGGCGTCCCAATTGCCCTGCAAAGCCTCGAGGAGAATCCTGAGTTGTCCCTCGCAACTAGGCAGGGGTCCTGACATGGCTGAACACACACGTGTGTGGAAGGGCCATCCCCGTCGTAACTCGAGAATATACCCCAGGTTCCCGCCGCAACTCGAGAAAAACCATGAGACTTCCCCCTCGCCGCGAGATGAGGCCCGATTCCCCTGCACTGCGTGCAGAGCAATTCCGTGTTGCACATCACACATGAAAGGAGCCTTGATTTCCTTGATGGCACTCCAGAGAAACCCCAAGAACACTGTTTCAAGGCTAGAGGGATCCTGAGGTCACTGTAGCAACACGAAAGAGCTCCGTGGACAAAGAATCAACTCGAGATGAGAGGTTAGTCCCTGGCTTCGACTCCTGAGGAATACCACCTTACCACAAGCACCTCAAGAGGAGGCTTCTCTCAGCTCTAGGTATGTGAGAGGGATCCTGAGTTTGCGGCCTCAAGTGGAATGGACACCGCGATGCCCTGACTCGAAATAAAGCCGGATATCCCTGCAGTGACTTGAATGCAGGCTCGTCTTGCATCTCCCAAGAAGAAAGGATGTCTGAATCCCCTGTGGAGACCACAGAGAAACACCTAGTTCCCCACCTCATCGCGACCGCAGGCCTCACATCCTTTGAAAACTACAGAGGTACGCGGAGATCAGTGCCTCCAAAGGAGACGATGCCTGACTCCTCGTGAAACTTGATAGGAGTCCCAGGATTCTTGTGGCACGTGGAAAGGGACCCTTGGTCTCCCGCCTCAGCTGGAGAGGCGTCCCAATTGCCCTGCCAAGCCTCGAGGAGAATCCCGAGTTGTCCCTCGCAACTAGGCAGGAGTCCTGACGTGGCTGAACAAACACGTGGGTGGAAGGGCCATCCCCGTCGTAACTCGAGAATATACCCCAGGTTCCCGCCGCAACTCGAGAAAAACCATGAGACTTCCCCCTCGATGCGAGATGAGGCCCGATTCCCCTGTACTGCGTGCAGAGCAATTCCGTCTTGCACATCACACATGAAAGGAGCCTTGATTTCCTTGATGGCACTCCAGAGAAAACCCAAGAACACTGTTTCAAGGCTAGAGGGATCCTGAGGTCACTGTAGCAACACGAAAGAACTCTGTGGACCAAAAATCAACTCGAAAAGAGAGGTTAGTCCCTGGATTCGTCTCCAGAGGAATACCACCTTACCACAAGCACCTCAAGAGGAGGCTTCTCTCAGCTCTAGGTATGTGAGAGGGACCCTGAGTTTGCGGCCTCAAGTGGAATGGACACCGCGATGCCCTGACTCGAAATAAGGCCGGATATCCCTGCAGTGACTTCAATGCAGGCTCGTCTTGCATCTCCCAGGAAGAAAGGATGTCTGAATCCCCTGTGGAAAGCACAGAGAAAGACTTAGTTCCCCACCTCATCGCGACCGATAGCCTCACATCCTTTGAAAATTCCAGAGGTACGCGGAGATCAGTGCCTCCAAAGGAGACGATGCCTGACTCCTCGTGAAACTTGATAGGGGTCCCAGGATTCCTGTGGCACTTGGAAAGGGACACTTGGTCTCCCGCCTCAGCTGGAGAGGCGTCCCAATTGCCCTGCCAAGTCTCGAGGAGAATCCAGAGTTGTCCATCGCAACTAGGCAGGAGTCCTGACGTGGCTGAACAAACACGTGGGTGGAAGGGCCATCCCCGTCGTAACTCGAGAATATACCCCAGGTTCCCGCCGCAACTCGAGAAAAACCATGAGACTTCCCCCTCGCCGCGAGATGAGGCCCGATTCCCCTGCACTGCGTGCAGAGCAATTCCGTGTTGCACATCACACATGAAAGGAGCCTTGATTTCCTTGTTGGCACTCCAGAGAAACCCCAAGAACACTGTTTCAAGGCTAGAGGGATCCTGAGGTCACTGTAGCAACACGAAAGAGCTCCGTGGGCCAAAATTCAACTCGAGATGAGAAGTTAGTCCCTGGCTTCGACTCCAGAGGAATACCACCTTACCACAAGCACCTCAAGAGGAGGCTTCTCTCAGCTCTAGGTATGTGAGAGGGACCCTGAGTTTGCGGCCTCAAGTGGAATGGACACCGCGATGCCCTGACGCGAAATAAGGCTGGATATCCCTGCAGTGACTTGAATGCAGGCTCGTCTTGCATCTCCCAAGATGAAAGGATGTCTGAATCCCCTGTGGAGACCACAGAGAAAGAACTAGTTCCCCATCTCATCGCGACCGGAGGCCTCATATCCTTTGAAAACTCCAGAGGTACGCGGAGATCAGTGCCTCCAAAGGAGACGATGCCTGACTCCTCGTGAAACTTGATAGGAGTCCCAGGATTCCTGTGGCACGTGGAAAGGGACCCTTGGTCTCCCGCCTCAGCTGGAGAGGCGTCCCAATTGCCTTGCCAAGCCTCGAGGAGAATCCCGAGTTGTGTCTCGCAACTAGGCAAGAGTCCTGACGTGGCTGAACAAACACGTGTGTGGAAGGGCCATCCCCGTCGTAACTCGAGAATATACCCCAGGTTCCCGCCGCAACTCGAGAAAAACCATGAGACTTCCCCCTCGCCGCGAGATGAGGCCCGATTCCCCTGCACTGCGTGCAGAGCAATTCCGTGTTGCACATCACACATGAAAGGAGCCTTGATTTCCTTGATGGCACTCCAGAGAAACCCCAAGAACACTGTTTCAAGGCTAGAGGGATCCTGAGGTCACTGTAGCAACACGAAAGAGCTCCGTGGGCCAAAATTCAACTCGAGATGAGAAGTTAGTCCCTGGCTTCGACTCCAGAGGAATACCACCTTACCACAAGCACCTCAAGAGGAGGCTTCTCTCAGCTCTAGGTATGTGAGTGGGACCCTGAGTTTGCGGCCTCAAGTGGAATGGACACCGCGATGCCCTGACGCGAAATAAGGCTGGATATCCCTGCAGTGACTTGAATGCAGGCTCGTCTTGAATCTCCCAAGAAGAAAGGATGTCTGAATCCCCTGTGGAGACCACAGAGAAAGACCTAGTTCCCCACCTCATCGCGACCGGAGGCCTCACATCCTTTGAAAACTCCAGAGGTACGCGGAGATCAGTGCCTCCAAAGGAGACGATGCCTGACTCCTCGTGAAACTTGATAGGAGTCCCAGGATTCTTGTGGCACGTGGAAAGGGACCCTTGGTCTCCCGCCTCAGCTGGAGAGGCGTCCCAATTGCCTTGGCAAGCCTCGAGGAGAATCCCGAGTTGTGTCTCGCAACTAGGCAAGAGTCCTGACGTGGCTGAACAAACACGTATGTGGAAGGGCCATCCCCGTCGTAACTCGAGAATATACCCCAGGTTCCCGCCGCAACTCGAGAAAAACCATGAGACTTCCCCCTCGCCGCGAGATGAGGCCCGATTCCCCTGCACTGCGTGCAGAGCAATTCTGTCTTGCACATCACACATGAAAGGAGCCTTGATTTCCTTGATGGCACTCCAGAGAAACCCCAAGAACACTGTTTCAAGGCTAGAGGGATCCTGAGGTCACTGTAGCAACACGAAAGAGCTCCGTGGACCAAGAATCAACACGAGATGAGAGGTTAGTCCCTGGCTTCGACTCCTGAGGAATTCCACCTTACCACAAGCACCTCAAGAGGAGGCTTCTCTCAGCTCTAGGTATGTGAGAGGGACCCTGAGTTTGCGGCCTCAAGTGGAATGGACACCGCGATGCCCTGACTCGAAATAAGGCCGGATATCCCTGCAGTGACTTGAATGCAGGCTCGTCTTGCATCTCCCAAGAAGAAAGGATGTCTGAGTCCCCTGTGGAGACCACAGAGAAAGACCTAGTTCCCCACCTCATCGCGACCGGAGGCCTCACATCCTTTAAAAACTCCAGAGGTACGCGGAGATCAGTGCCTCCAAAGGAGACGATGCCTGACTCCTCGTGAAACTTGATAGGAGTCCCAGGATTCCTGTGGCACTTGGAAAGGGACACTTGGTCTCCCGCCTCAGCTGGAGAGGCGTCCCAATTGCCCTGCCAAGCCTCGAGGAGAATCCAGAGTTGTCCCTCGCAACTAGGCAGGAGTCCTGACGTCGCTGAAGAAACACGTGGGTGGAAGGGCCATCCCCGTCGTAACTCGAGAATATACCCCAGGTTCCCGCCGCAACTCGAGAAAAACCATGAGACTTCCCCCTCGCCGCGAGATGAGGCCCGATTCCCCTGCACTGCGTGCAGAGCAATTCCGTGTTGCACATCACACATGAAAGGAGCCTTGATTTCCTTGATGGCACTCCAGAGAAACCCCAAGAACACTGTTTCAAGGCTAGAGGGATCCTGAGGTCACTGTAGCAACACGAAAGAGCTCCGTGGGCCAAAAATCAACTCGAGATGAGAGGTTAGTCCCTGGCTTAGACTCCTGAGGAATACCACCTTACCACAAGCACCTCAAGAGGAGGCTTCTCTCAGCTCTAGGTATGTGAGTGGGACCCTGAATTTGCGGCCTCAAGTGGAATGGACACCGCGATGCCCTGACGCGAAATAAGGCTGGATATCCCTGCAGTGACTTGAATGCAGGCTCGTCTTGCATCTCCCAAGATGAAAGGATGTCTGAATCCTCTGTGGAGACCACAGAGAAAGACCTAGTTCCCCACCTCATCGCGACCGGAGGCCTCACATCCTTTGAAAACTCCAGAGGTACGCGGAGATCAGTGCCTCCAAAGGAGACGATGCCTGACTCCTCGTGAAACTTGATAGGAGTCCCAGGATTCATGTGGCACGTGGAAAGGGACCTTTGGTCTCCCGCCTCAGCTGGAGAGGCGTCCCAATTGCCTTGCCAAGCCTCGAGGAGAATCCCGAGTTGTGTCTCGCAACTAGGCAAGAGTCCAGACGTGGCTGAACAAACACGTGTGTGGAAGGGCCATCCCCGCCGTAACTCGAGAATATACCCCAGGTTCCCGCCGCAACTCGAGAAAAACCATGAGACTTCCCCCTCGCCGCGAGATGAGGCCCGATTCCCCTGCACTGCGTGCAGAGCAATTCTGTGTTGCACATCACACATGAAAGGAGCCTTGATTTCCTTCATGGCACTCCAGAGAAACCCAAAGAACACTGTTTCAAGGCTAGAGGGATCCTGAGGTCACTGTATCAACACGAAAGAGCTCCGTGGACCAAAAATCAACTCGAGATGAGAGGTTAGTCCCTGGCTTCGACTCCAGAGGAATACCACCTTACCACAAGCACCTCAAGAGGAGGCTTCTCTCAGCTCTAGGTATGTGAGAGGGACCCTGAGTTTGCGGCCTCAAGTGGAATGGACACCGCGATGCCCAGACTCGAAATAAGGCCGGATATCCCTGCAGTGACTGGAATGCAGGCTCGTCTTGCATCTCCCAAGACGAAAGGGTGTCTGAATCCCCTGAGGAGACCACAGAGAAAGACCTAGTTCCCCACCTCATCGCCACAGGAGGCGTCAAATCCTTTGAAAATTCCAGAGGTATGCAGAGATCAGTGCCTCCAAAGGAGACGATGCCTGACTCCTCGTGAAACTTGATAGGAGACCCAGTATTCCTGTGGCACGTGGAAAGGGACCCTTGGTCTCCCGTCTCAGCTGGAGAGGCGTCCCAATTGCCCTGCAAAGCCTCGAGGAGAATCCCGAGTTGTCCCTCGCTACTAGGCAGGAGTCCTGGCGTCGCTGAAGAAACACGTGGGTGGAAGGGCCATCCCCGTCGTAACTCGAGAATATACCATAGGTTCCCGCCGCAACTCGAGAAAAACCATGAGACTTCCCCCTCGCTGCGAGATGAGGCCCGATTCCCCTGCACTGCGTGCAGAGCAATTCCGTGTTGCACATCACACATGGAAGGAGCCTTGATTTCCTTGATGGCACTCCAGAGAAACCCCAAGAACACTGTTTCAAGGCTAGAGGGATCCTGAGGTCACTGTAGCAACACGAAAGAGCTCCGTGGGCCAAAAATCAACTCGAGATGAGAGGTTAGTCCCTGGCGTCGACTCCTGAGGAATACCACCTTACCACAAGCACCTCAAGAGGAGGCTTCTCTCAGCTCTAGGTATGTGAGTGGGACCCTGAGTTTGCGGCCTCAAGTGGAATGGACACCGCGATGCCCTGACTCGAAATAAGGCCGGATATCCCTGCAGTGACTTCAATGCAGGCTCGTCTTGCATCTCCCAGGACGAAAGGATGTCTGAATCCCCTGTGGAAAGCACAGAGAAAGACTTAGTTCCCCACCTCAGCGCGACCGATAGCCTCACATCCTTTGAAAATTCCAGAGGTACGCGGAGATCAGTGCCTCCAAAGGAGACGATGCCTGACTCCTCGTGAAACTTGATAGGGGTCCCAGGATTCCTGTGGCACTTGGAAAGGGACACTTGGTCTCCCGCCTCAGCTGGAGAGGCGTCCCAATTGCCCTGCCAAGTCTCGAGGAGAATCCAGAGTTGTCCATCGCAACTAGGCAGGAGTCCTGACGTGGCTGAACAAACACGTGGGTGGAAGGGCCATCCCCGTCGTAACTCGAGAATATACCCCAGGTTCCCGCCGCAACTCGAGAAAAACCATGAGACTTCCCCCTCGCCGTGAGATGAGGCCCGATTTCCCTGCACTGCGTGCAGAGCATTTCCGTGTTGCACATCACACATGAAAGGAGCCTTGATTTACTTCATGGCACTCCAGAGAAACCCCAAGAACACTGTTTCAAGGCTAGAGGGATCCTGAGGTTACTGTAGCAACACGAAAGAGCTCCGTGGGCCAAAAATCAACTCGAGATGAGAGGTTAGTCCCTGGCTTCGACTCCAGAGGAATACCACCTTACCACAAGCACCTCAAGAGGAGGCTTCTCTCATCTCTAGGTATGTGAGAGGGACCCTGAGTTTGCGGCCTCAAGTGGAATGGACACCACGATGCCCTGACTCGAAATAAGGCCGGATATCCCTGCAGTGACTTGAATGCAGGCTCGTCTTGCATCTCCCAAGACGAAAGGTGTCTGAATCCCCTGTGGAGACCACAGAGAAAGACCTAGTTCCCCACCTCATCGCGACAGGAGGCCTCAAATCCTTTGAAAACTCCAGAGGTATGCGGAGATCAGTGCCTCCAAAGAAGACGATGCCTGACTCCTCGCGAAACTTGATACGAGACCCAGGATTTCTGTGGCACGTGGAAAGGGACCCTTGGTCTCCCGTCTCAGCTGGAGGGGCGTCCCAATTGCCCTGCAAAGCCTCGAGGAGAATCCCGAGATGTCCCTCACAACTAGGCAGAAGTCCTGACATGGCTGAACACACACGTGTGTGGAAGTGCCATCCCCGTCGTAACTCGAGAATATACCCCAGGTTCCCGCTGCAACTCGAGAAAAACCATGAGACTTCCCCCTCGCCGCGAGATGAGGCCCGATTCCCCTGCACTGCGTGCAGAGCTATTCCGTGTTGCACATCACACATGAAAGGAGCCTTGATTTCCTTGATGGCACTCCAGAGAAACCCCAAGAACACTGTTTCAAGGCTAGAGGGATCCTGAGGTCACTGTAGCAACACGAAAGAGCTCCGTGGACCAAGAATCAACACGAGATGAGAGGTTAGTCCCTGGCTTCGACTCCTGAGGAATACCACCTTACCACAAGCACCTCAAGAGGAGGCTTCTCTCAGCTCTAGGTATGTGAGAGGGATCCTGAGTTTGCGGCCTCAAGTGGAATGGACACCGCGATGCCCTGACTCGAAATAAGGCCGGATATCCCTGCAGTGACTTGAATGCAGGCTCGTCTTGCATCTCCCAGGACGAAAGGATGTCTGAATCCCCTGTGGAAAGCACAGAGGAAGACTTAGTTCCCCACCTCATCGGGACCGATAGCCTCACATCCTTTGAAAACTCCAGAGGTACGCGGAGATCAGTGCCTCCAAAGGAGACGATGCCTGACTCCTCGTGAAACTTGATAGTAGACCCAGGATTCCTGTGCCACGTGGAAAGGGTCCCTTGGTCTCCCGTCTCAGCTGGAGAGGCGTCCCAATTGCCCTGCCAAGCCTCGAGGAGAATCCAGAGTTGTCCCTCGCAACTAGGCAGGAGTCCTGACGTCGCTGAAGAAACACGTGGGTGGAAGGGCCATCCCCGTCGTAACTCGAGAATATACCCCAGGTTCCCGCCGCAACTCGAGAAAAACCATGAGACCTCCCCTTCGCCGCGAGATGAGGCCCGATTCCCCTGCACTGCGTGCAGAGCAATTCCGTGTTGCACATCACACATGAAAGGAGCCTTGATTTCCTTGATGGCACTCCAGAGAAACCCCAAGAACACTGTTTCAAGGCTAGAGGGATCCTGAGGTCACTGTAGCAACACGAAAGAGCTCCGTGGACCAAGAATCAACATGAGATGAGAGGTTAGTCCCTGGCTTCGACTCCTGAGGAATACCACCTTACCACAAGCAACTCAAGAGGATGCTTCTCTCAGCTCTAGGTATGTGAGAGGGATCCTGAGTTTGCGGCCTCAAGTGGAATGGACACCGCGATGCCCTGACTCGAAATAAGGCCGGATATCCCTGCAGTGACTGGAATGCAGGCTCGTCTTGCTTCTCCCAAGACGAAAGGTTGTCTGAATTCCCTGTGGAGACCACAGAGAAAGACCTAGTTCCCCACCTCATCGCGACAGGAGGCCTTAAATCCTTTGAAAACTCCAGAGGTATGCGGAGATTAGTGCCTCCAAAGGAGACGATGCCTGACTCCTCGTGAAACTTGTTAGGAGACCCAGGATTCCTGTGGCACGTGGAAAGGGACCCTTGGTCTCCCGTCTCAGCTGGAGAGGCGTCCCAATTGCCCTGCAAAGCCTCGAGGAGAATCCTGAGTTGTCCCTCGCAACTAGGCAGGGGTCCTGACATGGCTGAACACACACGTGTGTGGAAGGGCCATCCCCGTCGTAACTCGAGAATATACCCCAGGTTCCCGCCGCAACTCGAGAAAAACCATGAGACTTCCCCCTCGCCGCGAGATGAGGCCCGATTCCCCTGCACTGCGTGCAGAGCAATTCCGTGTTGCACATCACACATGAAAGGAGCCTTGATTTCCTTGATGGCACTCCAGAGAAACCCCAAGAACACTGTTTCAAGGCTAGAGGGATCCTGAGGTCACTGTAGCAACACGAAAGAGCTCCGTGGACAAAGAATCAACTCGAGATGAGAGGTTAGTCCCTGGCTTCGACTCCTGAGGAATACCACCTTACCACAAGCACCTCAAGAGGAGGCTTCTCTCAGCTCTAGGTATGTGAGAGGGATCCTGAGTTTGCGGCCTCAAGTGGAATGGACACCGCGATGCCCTGACTCGAAATAAAGCCGGATATCCCTGCAGTGACTTGAATGCAGGCTCGTCTTGCATCTCCCAAGAAGAAAGGATGTCTGAATCCCCTGTGGAGACCACAGAGAAACACCTAGTTCCCCACCTCATCGCGACCGCAGGCCTCACATCCTTTGAAAACTACAGAGGTACGCGGAGATCAGTGCCTCCAAAGGAGACGATGCCTGACTCCTCGTGAAACTTGATAGGAGTCCCAGGATTCTTGTGGCACGTGGAAAGGGACCCTTGGTCTCCCGCCTCAGCTGGAGAGGCGTCCCAATTGCCCTGCCAAGCCTCGAGGAGAATCCCGAGTTGTCCCTCGCAACTAGGCAGGAGTCCTGACGTGGCTGAACAAACACGTGGGTGGAAGGGCCATCCCCGTCGTAACTCGAGAATATACCCCAGGTTCCCGCCGCAACTCGAGAAAAACCATGAGACTTCCCCCTCGATGCGAGATGAGGCCCGATTCCCCTGTACTGCGTGCAGAGCAATTCCGTCTTGCACATCACACATGAAAGGAGCCTTGATTTCCTTGATGGCACTCCAGAGAAAACCCAAGAACACTGTTTCAAGGCTAGAGGGATCCTGAGGTCACTGTAGCAACACGAAAGAACTCTGTGGACCAAAAATCAACTCGAAAAGAGAGGTTAGTCCCTGGATTCGTCTCCAGAGGAATACCACCTTACCACAAGCACCTCAAGAGGAGGCTTCTCTCAGCTCTAGGTATGTGAGAGGGACCCTGAGTTTGCGGCCTCAAGTGGAATGGACACCGCGATGCCCTGACTCGAAATAAGGCCGGATATCCCTGCAGTGACTTCAATGCAGGCTCGTCTTGCATCTCCCAGGACGAAAGGATGTCTGAATCCCCTGTGGAAAGCACAGAGAAAGACTTAGTTCCCCACCTCATCGCGACCGATAGCCTCACATCCTTTGAAAATTCCAGAGGTACGCGGAGATCAGTGCCTCCAAAGGAGACGATGCCTGACTCCTCGTGAAACTTGATAGGGGTCCCAGGATTCCTGTGGCACTTGGAAAGGGACACTTGGTCTCCCGCCTCAGCTGGAGAGGCGTCCCAATTGCCCTGCCAAGTCTCGAGGAGAATCCAGAGTTGTCCATCGCAACTAGGCAGGAGTCCTGACGTGGCTGAACAAACACGTGGGTGGAAGGGCCATCCCCGTCGTAACTCGAGAATATACCCCAGGTTCCCGCCGCAACTCGAGAAAAACCATGAGACTTCCCCCTCGCCGCGAGATGAGGCCCGATTCCCCTGCACTGCGTGCAGAGCAATTCCGTGTTGCACATCACACATGAAAGGAGCCTTGATTTCCTTGTTGGCACTCCAGAGAAACCCCAAGAACACTGTTTCAAGGCTAGAGGGATCCTGAGGTCACTGTAGCAACACGAAAGAGCTCCGTGGGCCAAAATTCAACTCGAGATGAGAAGTTAGTCCCTGGCTTCGACTCCAGAGGAATACCACCTTACCACAAGCACCTCAAGAGGAGGCTTCTCTCAGCTCTAGGTATGTGAGAGGGACCCTGAGTTTGCGGCCTCAAGTGGAATGGACACCGCGATGCCCTGACGCGAAATAAGGCTGGATATCCCTGCAGTGACTTGAATGCAGGCTCGTCTTGCATCTCCCAAGATGAAAGGATGTCTGAATCCCCTGTGGAGACCACAGAGAAAGAACTAGTTCCCCATCTCATCGCGACCGGAGGCCTCATATCCTTTGAAAACTCCAGAGGTACGCGGAGATCAGTGCCTCCAAAGGAGACGATGCCTGACTCCTCGTGAAACTTGATAGGAGTCCCAGGATTCCTGTGGCACGTGGAAAGGGACCCTTGGTCTCCCGCCTCAGCTGGAGAGGCGTCCCAATTGCCTTGCCAAGCCTCGAGGAGAATCCCGAGTTGTGTCTCGCAACTAGGCAAGAGTCCTGACGTGGCTGAACAAACACGTGTGTGGAAGGGCCATCCCCGTCGTAACTCGAGAATATACCCCAGGTTCCCGCCGCAACTCGAGAAAAACCATGAGACTTCCCCCTCGCCGCGAGATGAGGCCCGATTCCCCTGCACTGCGTGCAGAGCAATTCCGTGTTGCACATCACACATGAAAGGAGCCTTGATTTCCTTGATGGCACTCCAGAGAAACCCCAAGAACACTGTTTCAAGGCTAGAGGGATCCTGAGGTCACTGTAGCAACACGAAAGAGCTCCGTGGGCCAAAATTCAACTCGAGATGAGAAGTTAGTCCCTGGCTTCGACTCCAGAGGAATACCACCTTACCACAAGCACCTCAAGAGGAGGCTTCTCTCAGCTCTAGGTATGTGAGTGGGACCCTGAGTTTGCGGCCTCAAGTGGAATGGACACCGCGATGCCCTGACGCGAAATAAGGCTGGATATCCCTGCAGTGACTTGAATGCAGGCTCGTCTTGAATCTCCCAAGAAGAAAGGATGTCTGAATCCCCTGTGGAGACCACAGAGAAAGACCTAGTTCCCCACCTCATCGCGACCGGAGGCCTCACATCCTTTGAAAACTCCAGAGGTACGCGGAGATCAGTGCCTCCAAAGGAGACGATGCCTGACTCCTCGTGAAACTTGATAGGAGTCCCAGGATTCTTGTGGCACGTGGAAAGGGACCCTTGGTCTCCCGCCTCAGCTGGAGAGGCGTTCCAATTGCCCTGCCAAGCCTCGAGGAGAATCCCGAGTTGTTCCTCGCAACTAGGCAGGAGTCCTGACGTGGCTGAACAAACACGTGGGTGGAAGGGCCATCCCCGTCGTAACTCGAGAATATACCCCAGGTTCCCGCCGCAACTCGAGAAAAACCATGAGACTTCCCCCTCAATGCGAGATGAGGCCCGATTCCCCTATACTGCGTGCAGAGCAATTCCGTCTTGCACATCACACATGAAAGGAGCCTTGATTTCCTTGATGGCACTCCAGAGAAACCCCAAGAACACTGTTTCAAGGATAGAGGGATCCTGAGGTCACTGTAGCAACACGAAAGAACTCTGTGGACCAAAAATCAACTCGAAAAGAGAGGTTAGTCCCTGGATTCGTCTCCAGAGGTATACCGCCTTACCACAAGCACCTCAAGAGGAGGCTTCTCTCAGCTCTAGGTATGTGAGAGGGACCCTGAGTTTGCGGCCTCAATTGGAATGGACACCGCGATGCCCTGACTCGAAATAAGGCCGGATATCCCTGCAGTGACTTCAATGCAGGCTCGTCTTGCATCTCCCAGGACGAAAGGATGTCTGAATCCCCTATGGAAAGCACAGAGAAAGACTTAGTTCCCCACCTCATCGCGACCGGAGGCCTCACATCCTTTGCAAACTCCAGAGGTACGCGGAGATCAGTGCCTCCAAAGGAGACGATGCCTGACTCCTCGTGAAACTTGATAGGAGTCCCAGGATTCCTGTGGCACTTGGAAAGGGACACTTGGTCTCCCGCCTCAGCTGGAGAGGCGTCCCAATTGCCCTGCCAAGCCTCGAGGAGAATCCAGAGTTGTCCCTCGCAACTAGGCAGGAGTCCTGACGTCGCTGAAGAAACACGTGGGTGGATGGGCCATCCCCATCGTAACTCGAGAATATACCCCAGGTTCCCGCCGCAACTCGAGAAAAACCATGAGACTTCCCCCTCGCCGCGAGATGAGGCCCGATTCCCCTGCACTGCATGCAGAGCAATTCCGTGTTGCACATCACACATGAAAGGAGCCTTGATTTCCTTGATGGCACTCCAGAGAAACCCCAAGAACACTGTTTCAAGGCTAGAGGGATCCTGAGGTCACTGTAGCAACACGAAAGAGCTCCGTGGACCAAGAATCAACATGAGATGAGAGGTTAGTCCCTGGCTTCGACTCCAGAGGTATTCCACCTTACCACAAGTACCTCAAGAGGAGGCTTCTCTCAGCTCTAGGTATGTGAGAGGGACCCTGAGTTTGCGGCCTCAAGTGGAATGGACACCGCGATGCCCTGACGTGAAATAAGGCTGGATATCCCTGCAGTGACTTGAATGCAGGCTCGTCTTGCATCTCCCAAGATGAAAGGATGTCTGAATCCCCTGTGGAGACCACAGAGAAAGACCTAGTTACCCACCTCATCGCGACCGGAGGCCTCACATTCTTTGAAAACTCCAGAGGTACGCGGAGATCAGTGCCTCCAAAGGAGACGATGCCTGACTCCTCGTGAAACTTGATAGGAGTCCCAGGATTCCTGTGGCACGTGGAAAGGGACCCTTGGTCTCCCGCCTCAGCTGGAGAGGCGTCCCAATTGCCTTGCCAAGCCTCGAGGAGAATCCCGAGTTGTGTCTCGCAACTAGGCAAGAGTCCTGACGTGGCTGAACAAACACGTGTGTGGAAGGGCCATCCCCGTCGTAACTCGAGAATATAACCCAGGTTCCCGCCGCAACTCGAGAAAAACCATGAGACTTCCCCCTCGCCGCGAGATGAGGCCCGATTCCCCTGCACTGCGTGCAGAGCAATTCTGTGTTGCACATCACACATGAAAGGAGCCTTGATTTCCTTGATGGCACTCCAGAGAAACCCCAAGAACACTGTTTCAAGGCTAGAGGGATCCTGAGGTCACTGTAGCAACACGAAAGAGCTCCGTGGACCAAAAGTCAACTCGAGATGAGAGGTTAGTCCCTGGCTTCGACTCCAGAGGAATACCACCTTACCACAAGCACCTCAAGAGGAGGCTTCTCTCAGCTCTAGGTATGTGAGAGGGATCCTGAGTTTGCGGCCTCAAGTGGAATGGACACCGCGATGCCCTGACTCGAAATAAGGCCGGATATCCCTGCAGTGACTTGAATGCAGGCTCGTCTTGCATCTCCCAAGAAGAAAGGATGTCTGAATCCCCTGTGGAGACCACAGAGAAAGACCTAGTTCCCCACCTCATCGCGACCGGAGGCCTCACATCCTTTGAAAACTCCAGAGGTACGCGGAGATCAGTGCCTCCAAAGGAGACGATGCCTGACTCCTCGTGAAACTTGATAGGAGTCCCAGGATTCTTGTGGCACGTGGAAAGGGACCCTTGGTCTCCCGCCTCAGCTGGAGAGGCGTTCCAATTGCCCTACCAAGCCTCGAGGAGAATCCCGAGTTGTCCCTCGCAACTAGGCAGGAGTCCTGACGTGGCTGAACAAACACGTGGGTGGAAGGGCCATCCCCGTCGTAACTCGAGAATATACCCCAGGTTCCCGCCACAACTCGAGAAAAACCATGAGACTTCCCCCTCGATGCGAGATGAGGCCCGATTCCCCTGTACTGCGTGCAGAGCAATTCCGTCTTGCACATCACACATGAAAGGAGCCTTGATTTCCTTGATGGCACTCCAGAGAAACCCCAAGAACACTGTTTCAAAGATAGAGGGATCCTGAGGTCACTGTAGCAACACGAAAGAACTCTGTGGACCAAAAATCAACTCGAAAAGAGAGGTTAGTCCCTGGATTCGTCTCCAGAGGAATACCACCTTACCACAAGCACCTCAAGAGGAGGCTTCTCTCAGCTCTAGGTATGTGAGAGGGACCCTGAGTTTGCGGCCTCAAGTGGAATGGCCACCGCGATGCCCTGACTCGAAATAAGGCCGGATATCCCTGCAGTGACTTCAATGCAGGCTCGTCTTGCATCTCCCAGGACGAAAGGATGTCTGAATCCCCTGTGGAAAGCACAGAGAAAGACTTAGTTCCCCACCTCATCGCGACCGATAGCCTCACATCCTTTGAAAATTCCAGAGGTACGCGGAGATCAGTGCCTCCAAAGGAGACGATGCCTGACTCCTCGTGAAACTTGATAGGGGTCCCAGGATTCCTGTGGCACTTGGAAAGGGACACTTGGTCTCCCGCCTCAGCTGGAGAGGCGTCCCAATTGCCCTGCCAAGTCTCGAGGAGAATCCAGAGTTGTCCATCGCAACTAGGCAGGAGTCCTGACGTGGCTGAACAAACACGTGGGTGGAAGGGCCATCCCCGTCGTAACTCGAGAATATACCCCAGGTTCCCGCCGCAACTCGAGAAAAACCATGAGACTTCCCCCTCACCGCGAGATTAGGCCCGATTCCCCTGCACTGCGTGCAGAGCAATTCCGTGTTGCACATCACACATGAAAGGAGCCTTGATTTCCTTGTTGGCACTCCAGAGAAACCCCAAGAACACTGTTTCAAGGCTAGAGGGATCCTGAGGTCACTGTAGCAACACGAAAGAGCTCCGTGGGCCAAAAATCAACTCGAGATGAGAAGTTAGTCCCTGGCTTCGACTCCAGAGGAATACCACCTTACCACAAGCACCTCAAGAGGAGGCTTCTCTCAGCTCTAGGTATGTGAGAGGGACCCTGAGTTTGCGGCCTCAAGTGGAATGGACACCGCGATGCCCTGACGCGAAATAAGGCTGGATATCCCTGCAGTGACTTGAATGCAGGCTCGTCTTGCATCTCCCAAGATGAAAGGATGTCTGAATCCCCTGTGGAGACCACAGAGAAAGAACTAGTTCCCCATCTCATCGCGACCGGAGGCCTCATATCCTTTGAAAACTCCAGAGGTACGCGGAGATCAGTGCCTCCAAAGGAGACGATGCCTGACTCCTCGTGAAACTTGATAGGAGTCCCAGGATTCCTGTGGCACGTGGAAAGGGACCCTTGGTCTCCCGCCTCAGCTGGAGAGGCGTCCCAATTGCCTTGCCAAGCCTCGAGGAGAATCCCGAGTTGTGTCTCGCAACTAGGCAAGAGTCCTGACGTGGCTGAACAAACACGTGTGTGGAAGGGCCATCCCCGTCGTAACTCGAGAATATACCCCAGGTTCCCGCCGCAACTCGAGAAAAACCATGAGACTTCCCCCTCGCCGCGAGATGAGGCCCGATTCCCCTGCACTGCGTGCAGAGCAATTCCGTGTTGCACATCACACATGAAAGGAGCCTTGATTTCCTTGATGGCACTCCAGAGAAACCCCAAGAACACTGTTTCAAGGCTAGAGGGATCCTGAGGTCACTGTAGCAACACGAAAGAGCTCCGTGGGCCAAAATTCAACTCGAGATGAGAAGTTAGTCCCTGGCTTCGACTCCAGAGGAATACCACCTTACCACAAGCACCTCAAGAGGAGGCTTCTCTCAGCTCTAGGTATGTGAGAGGGACCCTGAGTTTGCGGCCTCAAGTGGAATGGACACCGCGATGCCCTGACGCGAAATAAGGCTGGATATCCCTGCAGTGACTTGAATGCAGGCTCGTCTTGAATCTCCCAAGATGAAAGGATGTCTGAATCCCCTGTGGAGACCACAGAAAAAGACCTAGTTCCCCACCTCATCGCGACCGGAGGCCTCACATCCTTTGAAAACTCCAGAGGTACGCGGAGATCAGTGCCTCCAAAGGAGACGATGCCTGACTCCTCGTGAAACTTGATAGGAGTCCCAGGATTCCTGTGGCACGTGGAAAGGGACCCTTGGTCTCCCGCCTCAGCTGGAGAGGCGTCCCAATTGCCTTGCCAAGCCTCGAGGAGAATCCCGAGTTGTGTCTCGCAACTAGGCAAGAGTCCTGACGTGGCTGAACAAACACGTGTGTGGAAGGGCCATCCCCGTCGTAACTCGAGAATATACCCCAGGTTCCCGCCGCAACTCGAGAAAAACCATGAGACTTCCCCCTCGCCGCGAGATGAGGCCCGATTCCCCTGCACTGCGTGCAGAGCAATTCTGTGTTGCACATCACACATGAAAGGAGCCTTGATTTCCTTCATGGCACTCCAGAGAAACCCCAAGAACACTGTTTCAAGGCTAGAGGGATCCTGAGGTCACTGTAGCAACACGAAAGAACTCTGTGGACCAAAAATCAACTCGAAAAGAGAGGTTAGTCCCTGGATTCGTCTCCAGAGGAATACCACCTTACCACAAGCACCTCAAGAGGAGGCTTCTCTCAGCTCTAGGTATGTGAGAGGGATCCTGAGTTTGCGGCCTCAAGTGGAATGGACACCGCGATGCCCTGACTCGAAATAAGGCCGGATATCCCTGCAGTGACTTGAATGCAGGCTCGTCTTGCATCTCCCAAGAAGAAAGGATGTCTGAATCCCCTGTGGAGACCACAGAGAAAGACCTAGTTCCCCACCTCATCGCGACCGGAGGCCTCACATCCTTTGAAAACTCCAGAGGTACGCGGAGATCAGTGCCTCCAAAGGAGACGATGCCTGACTCCTCGTGAAACTTGATAGGAGTCCCAGGATTCTTGTGGCACGTGGAAAGGGACCCTTGGTCTCCCGCCTCAGCTGGAGAGGCGTTCCAATTGCCCTGCCAAGCCTCGAGGAGAATCCCGAGTTGTTCCTCGCAACTAGGCAGGAGTCCTGACGTGGCTGAACAAACACGTGGGTGGAAGGGCCATCCCCGTCGTAACTCGAGAATATACCCCAGGTTCCCGCCGCAACTCGAGAAAAACCATGAGACTTCCCCCTCAATGCGAGATGAGGCCCGATTCCCCTATACTGCGTGCAGAGCAATTCCGTCTTCCACATCACACATGAAAGGAACCTTGATTTCCTTGATGGCACTCCAGAGAAACC
Source organism: Cervus elaphus (assembly GCF_910594005.1). NCBI lineage: Eukaryota > Metazoa > Chordata > Mammalia > Artiodactyla > Cervidae > Cervus > Cervus elaphus. Next base: position 523,640 of record NW_025316709.1, on the reverse strand, counting down.
CCAAGAACACTGTTTCAAGGATAGAGGGATCCTGAGGTCACTGTAGCAACACGAAAGAACTCTGTGGACCAAAAATCAACTCGAAAAGAGAGGTTAGTCCCTGGATTCGTCTCCAGAGGTATACCACCTTACCACAAGCACCTCAAGAGGAGGCTTCTCTCAGCTCTAGGTATGTGAGAGGGACCCTGAGTTTGCGGCCTCAATTGGAATGGACACCGCGATGCCCTGACTCGAAATAAGGCCGGATATCCCTGCAGTGACTTCAATGCAGGCTCGTCTTGCATCTCCCAGGACGAAAGGATGTCTGAATCCCCTATGGAAAGCACAGAGAAAGACTTAGTTCCCCACCTCATCGCGACCGGAGGCCTCACATCCTTTGCAAACTCCAGAGGTACGCGGAGATCAGTGCCTCCAAAGGAGACGATGCCTGACTCCTCGTGAAACTTGATAGGAGTCCCAGGATTCCTGTGGCACTTGGAAAGGGACACTTGGTCTCCCGCCTCAGCTGGAGAGGCGTCCCAATTGCCCTGCCAAGCCTCGAGGAGAATCCAGAGTTGTCCCTCGCAACTAGGCAGGAGTCCTGACGTCGCTGAAGAAACACGTGGGTGGATGGGCCATCCCCATCGTAACTCGAGAATATACCCCAGGTTCCCGCCGCAACTCGAGAAAAACCATGAGACTTCCCCCTCGCCGCGAGATGAGGCCCGATTCCCCTGCACTGCATGCAGAGCAATTCCGTGTTGCACATCACACATGAAAGGAGCCTTGATTTCCTTGATGGCACTCCAGAGAAACCCCAAGATCACTGTTTCAAGGCTAGAGGGATCCTGAGGTCACTGTAGCAACACGAAAGAGCTCCGTGGACCAAGAATCAACATGAGATGAGAGGTTAGTCCCTGGCTTCGACTCCAGAGGTATTCCACCTTACCACAAGTACCTCAAGAGGAGGCTTCTCTCAGCTCTAGGTATGTGAAAGGGACCCTGAGTTTGCGGCCTCAAGTGGAATGGACACCGCGATGCCCTGACGTGAAATAAGGCTGGATATCCCTGCAGTGACTTGAATGCAGGCTCGTCTTGCATCTCCCAAGATGAAAGGATGTCTGAATCCCCTGTGGAGACCACAGAGAAAGACCTAGTTCCCCACCTCATCGCGACCGGAGGCCTCACATCCTTTGAAAACTCCAGAGGTACGCGGAGATCAGTGCCTCCAAAGGAGACGATGCCTGACTCCTCGTGAAACTTGATAGGAGTCCCAGGATTCCTGTGGCACGTGGAAAGGGACCCTTGGTCTCCCGCCTCAGCTGGAGAGGCGTCCCAATTGCCTTGCCAAGCCTCGAGGAGAATCCCGAGTTGTGTCTCGCAACTAGGCAAGAGTCCTGACGTGGCTGAACAAACACGTGTGTGGAAGGGCCATCCCCGTCGTAACTCGAGAATATACCCCAGGTTCCCGCCGCAACTCGAGAAAAACCATGAGACTTCCCCCTCGCCGCGAGATGAGGCCCGATTTCCCTGCACTGCGTGCAGAGCAATTCTGTGTTGCACATCACACATGAAAGGAGCCTTGATTTCCTTGATGGCACTCCAGAGAAACCCCAAGAACACTGTTTCAAGGCTAGAGGGATCCTGAGGTCACTGTAGCAACACGAAAGAGCTCCGTGGACCAAAAGTCAACTCGAGATGAGATGTTAGTCCCTGGCTTCGACTCCAGAGGAATACCACCTTACCACAAGCACCTCAAGAGGAGGCTTCTCTCAGCTCTAGGTATGTGAGAGGGATCCTGAGTTTGCGGCCTCAAGTGGAATGGACACCGCGATGCCCTGACTCGAAATAAGGCCGGATATCCCTGCAGTGACTTGAATGCAGGCTCGTCTTGCATCTCCCAAGAAGAAAGGATGTCTGAATCCCCTGTGGAGACCACAGAGAAAGACCTAGTTCCCCACCTCATCGCGACCGGAGGCCTCACATCCTTTGAAAACTCCAGAGGTACGCGGAGATCAGTGCCTCCAAAGGAGACGATGCCTGACTCCTCGTGAAACTTGATAGGAGTCCCAGGATTCTTGTGGCACGTGGAAAGGGACCCTTGGTCTCCCGCCTCAGCTGGAGAGGCGTTCCAATTGCCCTACCAAGCCTCGAGGAGAATCCCGAGTTGTCCCTCGCAACTAGGCAGGAGTCCTGACGTGGCTGAACAAACACGTGGGTGGAAGGGCCATCCCCGTCGTAACTCGAGAATATACCCCAGGTTCCCGCCACAACTCGAGAAAAACCATGAGACTTCCCCCTCGATGCGAGATGAGGCCCGATTCCCCTGTACTGCGTGCAGAGCAATTCCGTCTTGCACATCACACATGAAAGGAGCCTTGATTTCCTTGATGGCACTCCAGAGAAACCCCAAGAACACTGTTTCAAAGATAGAGGGATCCTGAGGTCACTGTAGCAACACGAAAGAACTCTGTGGACCAAAAATCAACTCGAGAAGAGAGGTTAGTCCCTGGATTCGTCTCCAGAGGAATACCACCTTACCACAAGCACCTCAAGAGGAGGCTTCTCTCAGCTCTAGGTATGTGAGAGGGACCCTGAGTTTGCGGCCTCAAGTGGAATGGCCACCGCGATGCCCTGACTCGAAATAAGGCCGGATATCCCTGCAGTGACTTCAATGCAGGCTCGTCTTGCATCTCCCAGGACGAAAGGATGTCTGAATCCCCTGTGGAAAGCACAGAGAAAGATTTTGTTCCCCACCTCATCGCGACTGATAGCCTCACATCCTTTGAAAACTCCAGAGGTACGCGGAGATCAGTGCCTCCAAAGGAGACGATGCCTGACTCCTCGTGACACTTGATAGGAGTCCCAGGATTCCTGTGGCACTTGGAAAGGGACATTTGGTCTCCCGCCTCAGCTGGAGAGGCGTCCCAATTGCCCTGCCAAGCCTCGAGGAGAATCCAGAGTTGTCCCTCGCAACTAGGCAGGAGTCCTGACGTCGCTGAAGAAACACGTGGGTGGAAGGGCCATCCCCGTCGTAACTCGAGAATATACCCCAGGTTCCCGCCGCAACTCGAGAAAAACCATGAGACTTCCCCCTCGCCGTGAGATGAGGCCCGATTCCCCTGCACTGCGTGCAGAGCAATTCCGTGTTGCACATCACACATGAAAGGAGCCTTGATTTCCTTCATGGCACTCCGGAGAAACACCAAGAACACTCTTTCAAGGCTAAAGGGATCCTGAGGTCACTGTAGCAACACGAAAGACCTCCGTGGGCCAAAAATCAACTCGAGATGAGAGGTTAGTCCCTGGCTTCGACTCCAGAGGAATACCACCTTACCACAAGCACCTCAAGAGGAGGCTTCTCTCAGCTCTAGGTATGTGAGAGGGACCCTGAGTTTGCGGCCTCAAGTGGAATGGACACCGCGATGCCCTGACGCGAAATAAGGCTGGATATCCCTGCAGTGACTTGAATGCAGGCTCGTCTTGCATCTCCCAAGACGAAAGGGTGTCTGAATCCCCTGTGGAGACCACAGAGAAAGACCTAGTTCCCCACCTCATCGCGACAGGAGGCCTCAAATCCTTTGAAAACTCCAGAGGTATGCGGAGATCAGTGCCTCCAAAGGAGACGATGCCTGACTCCTCGTGAAACTTGATAGGAGACCCAGGATTCCTGTGGCACGTGGAAAGGGACCCTTGGTCTCCCGTCTCAGCTGGAGAGGCGTCCCAATTGCCCTGCAAAGCCTCGAGGAGAATCCCGAGTTGTCCCTCGCAACTAGGCAGGAGTCCTGACATGGCTGAACACACACGTGTGTGGAAGGGCCATCCCCGTCGTAACTCGAGAATATACCCCAGGTTCCCGCCGCAACTCGAGAAAAACCATGAGACTTCCCCCTCGCCGTGAGATGAGGCCCGATTCCCCTGCACTGCGTGCAGAGCAATTCCGTGTTCCACATCACACATGAAAGGAGCCTTGATTTCCTTGATGGCACTCCAAAGAAAGCCCAAGAACACTGTTTCAAGGCTAGAGGGATCCTGAGGTCACTGTAGCAACACGAAAGAGCTCCGTGGACCAAGAATCAACACGAGATGAGAGGTTAGTCCATGGCTTCGACTCCTGAGGAATACCACCTAACCACAAGCACCTCAAGAGGAGGCTTCTCTCAGCTCTAGGTATGTGAGAGGGATCCTGAGTTTGCGGCCTCAAGTGGAATGGACACCGCGATGCCCTGACTCGAAATAAGGCCGGATATCCCTGCAGTGACTTGAATGCAGGCTCGTCTTGCATCTCCCAAGAAGAAAGGATGTCTGAATCCCCTGTGGAGACCACAGAGAAAGACCTAGTTCCCCACCTCATCGCGACCGGAGGCCTCACATCCTTTGAAAACTCCAGAGGTACGCGGAGATCAGTGCCTCCAAAGGAGACGATGCCTGACTCCTCGTGAAACTTGATAGGAGTCCCAGGATTCTTGTGGCACGTGGAAAGGGACCCTTGGTCTCCCGCCTCAGCTGGAGAGGCGTCCCAATTGCCCTGCCAAGCCTCGAGGAGAATCCAGAGTTGTCCCTCGCAACTAGGCAGGAGTCCTGACGTGGCTGAACAAACACGTGGGTGGAAGGGCCATCCCCGTCGTAACTCGAGAATATACCCCAGGTTCCCGCCGCAACTCGAGAAAAACCATGAGACTTCCCCCTCGATGCGAGATGAGGCCCGATTCCCCTGTACTGCGTGCAGAGCAATTCCGTCTTGCACATCACACATGAAAGGAGCCTTGATTTCCTTGATGGCACTCCAGAGAAACCCCAAGAACACTGTTTCAAGGATAGAGGGATCCTGAGGTCACTGTAGCAACACGAAAGAACTCTGTGGGCCAAAAATCAACTCTAAAAGAGAGGTTAGTCCCTGGATTCGTCTCCAGAGGAATACCACCTTACCACAAGCACCTCAAGAGGAGGCTTCTCTCAGCTCTAGGTATGTGAGAGGGACCCTGAGTTTGCGGCCTCAAGTGGAATGGACACCGCGATGCCCTGACTCGAAATAAGGCCGGATATCCCTGCAGTGACTTCAATGCAGGCTCGTCTTGCATCTCCCAGGACGAAAGGATGTCTGAATCCCCTGTGGAAAGCACAGAGAAAGACTTAGTTCCCCACCTCATCGCGACCGATAGCCTCACATCCTTTGAAAACTCCAGAGGTACGCGGAGATCAGTGCCTCCAAAGGAGACGATGCCTGACTCCTCGTGAAACTTGATAGGAGTCCCAGGATTCCTGTGGCACTTGGAAAGGGACACTTGGTCTCCCGCCTCAGCTGGAGAGGCGTCCCAATTGCCCTGCCAAGCCTCGAGGAGAATCCAGAGTTGTCCCTCGCAACTAGGCAGGAGTCCTGACGTCGCTGAAGAAACACGTGGGTGGAAGGGCCATCCCCGTCGTAACTCGAGAATATACCCCAGGTTCCCGCCGCAACTCGAGAAAAACCATGAGACTTCCCCCTCGCCGCGAGATGAGGCCCGATTCCCCTGCACTGCGTGCAGAGCAATTCCGTGTGGCACATCACACATGAAAGGAGCCTTGATTTCCTTGATGGCGCTCCAGAGAAACCCCAAGAACACTGTTTCAAGGCTAGAGGGATCCTGAGGTCACTGTAGCAACACGAAAGAGCTCCGTGGGCCAAAAATCAACTCGAGATGAGAGGTTAGTTCCTGGCCTCGACTCCAGAGGAATACCACCTTACCACAAGCACTTCAAGAGGAGGCTTCTCTCAGCTCTAGGTATGTGAGAGGGACCCTGAGTTTGCGGCCTCAAGTGGAATGGACACCGCGATGCCCTGACGCGAAATAAGGCCGGATATCCCTGCAGTGACTTGAATGCAGGCTCGTCTCGCATCTCCCAAGATGAAAGGATGTCTGAATCCCCTGTGGAGACCACAGAGAAAGACCTAGTTCCCCACCTCATCGCGACCGGAGGCCTCACATCCTTTGAAAACTCCAGAGGTACGCGGAGATCAGTGCCTCCAAAGGAGACGATGCCTGACTCCTCGTGAAACTTGATAGGAGTCCCAGGATTCCTGTGGCACGTGGAAAGGGACCCTTGGTCTCCCGCCTCAGCTGGAGAGGCGTCCCAATTGCCTTGCCAAGCCTCGAGGAAAATCCCGAGTTGTGTCTCCAACTAGGCAAGAGTCCTGACGTGGATGAACAAACACGTGTGTGGAAGGGCCATCCCCGTCGTAACTCGAGAATATACCCCAGGTTCCCGCCGCAACTCGAGAAAAACCATGAGACTTCCCCCTCGCCGCGAGATGAGGCCCGATTCCCCTGCACTGCGTGCAGAGCAATTCTGTGTTGCACATCACACATGAAAGGAGCCTTGATTTCCTTCATGGCACTCCAGAGAAACCCCAAGAACACTGTTTCAAGGCTAGAGGGATCCTGAGGTCACTGTAGCAACACGAAAGAGCTCCGTGGGCCAAAAATCAACTCGAGATGAGAGGTTAGTCCCTGGCTTCGACTCCAGAGGAATACCACCTTACCACAAGCACCTCAAGAGGAGGCTTCTCTCAGCTCTAGGTATGTGAGAGGGACCCTGAGTTTGCGGCCTCAAGTGGAATGGACACCGCGATGCCCTGACGCGAAATAAGGCCGGATATCCCTGCAGTGACTTGAATGCAGGCTCGTCTTGCATCTCCCAAGAAGAAAGGATGTCTGAATCCCCTGTGGAGACCACAGAGAAAGACCTAGTTCCCCACCTCATCGCGACCGGAGGCCTCACATCCTTTGAAACCTCCAGAGGTACGCGGAGATCAGTGCCTCCAAAGAAGACGATGCCTGAGTCCTCGTGAAACTTGATAGGAGTGCCAGGATACCTGTGGCACGTGGAAAGGGACCCTTGGTCTCCCGCCTCAGCTGGAGAGGCGTCCCAATTGCCCTGCCAAGCCTCGAGGAGAATCCCGAGTTGTCCCTCGCAACTAGGCAGGAGTCCTGACGTCGCTGAAGAAACACGTGTGTGGAAGGGCCATCCCCGTCGTAACTCGAGAATATACCCCAGGTTCCCGCCGCAACTCGAGAAAAACCATGAGACTTCCCCCTCGCCGCGAGATGAGGCCCGATTCCCCTGCACTGCGTGCAGAGCAATTCCGTGTTGCACATCACACATGAAAGGAGCCTTGATTTCCTTGATGGCACTCCAGAGAAACCCCAAGAACACTGTTTCAAGGCTAGAGGGATCCTGAGGTCACTGCAGCAACACGAAAGAGCTCCGTGGGCCAAGAATCAACACGAGATGAGAGGTTAGTCCCTGGCTTCGACTCCTGAGGAATACCACCTTACCACAAGCACCTCAAGAGGAGGCTTCTCTCAGCTCTAGGTATGTGAGAGGGATCCTGAGTTTGCGGCCTCAAGTGGAATGGACACCGCGATGCCCTGACTCGAAATAAGGCCGGATATCCCTGCAGTGACTTGAATGCAGGCTCGTCTTGCATCTCCCAAAAAGAAAGGATGTCTGAATCCCCTCTGGAGACCACAGAGAAAGACCTAGTTCCCCACCTCATCGCGACCGCAGGTCTCACATCCTTTGAAAACTCCAGAGGTACGCGGAGATCAGTGCCTCCAAAGGAGACGATGCCTGACTCCTCGTGAAACTTGATAGGAGTCCCAGGAATCCTGTGGCACTTGGAAAGGGACACTTGGTCCCCCGCCTCAGCTGGAGAGGCGTCCCAATTGCCCTGCCAAGCCTCGAGGAGAATCCAGAGTTGTCCCTCGCAACTAGGCAGGAGTCCTGACGTGGCTGAACAAACACGTGGGTGGAAGGGCCATCCCCGTCGTAACTCGAGAATATACCCCAGGTTCCTGCCGCAACTCGAGAAAAACCATGAGACTTCCCCCTCGCCGCGAGATGAGGCCCGATTCCCCTGCACTGCGTGCAGAGCAATTCCGTGTTGCACATCACACATGAAAGGAGCCTTGATTTCCTTGATGGCACTCCAGAGAAACCCCAAGAACACTGTTTCAAGGCTAGAGGGATCCTCAGGTCACTGTAGCAACACGAAAGAGCTCCGTGGGCCAAAAATCAACTCGAGATGAGAGGTTAGTCCCTGGCTTCGACTCCAGAGGAATACCACCTTACCAGAAGCACCTCAAGAGGAGGCTTCTCTCAGCTCTAGGTATGTGAGAGGGACCCTGAGTTTGCGGCCTCAAGTGGAATGGACACCGCGATGCCCTGACGCGAAATAAGGCTGGATATCCCTGCAGTGACTTGAATGCAGGCTCGTCTTGCATCTCCCAAGATGAAAGGATGTCTGAATCCCCTGTGGAGACCACAGAGAAAGACCTAGTTCCCCACCTCATCGCGACAGGAGGCCTCAAATCCTTTGAAAACTCCAGAGGTATGCGGAGATCAGTGCCTCCAAAGGAGACGATGCCTGACTCCTCGTGAAACTTGATAGGAGACCCAGGATTCCTGTGGCACGTGGAAAGGGACCCTTGGTCTCCCGTCTCAGCTGGAGAGGCGTCCCAATTGCCCTGCAAAGCCTCGAGGAGAATCCCGAGTTGTCCCTCGCAACTAGGCAGGAGTCCTGACATGGCTGAACACACACGTGTGTGGAAGGGCCATCCCCGTCGTAACTCGAGAATATACCCCAGGTTCCCGCCGCAACTCGAGAAAAACCATGAGACTTCCCCCTCGCCGCGAGATGAGGCCCGATTCCCCTGCACTGCGTGCAGAGCAATTCCGTGTTCCACATCACACATGAAAGGAGCCTTGATTTCCTTGATGGCACTCCAGAGAAACCCCAAGAACACTGTTTCAAGGCTAGAGGGATCCTGAGGTCACTGTAGCAACACGAAAGAGCTCCGTGGACCAAGAATCAACACGAGATGAGAGGTTAGTCCATGGCTTCGACTCCTGAGGAATACCACCTAACCACAAGCACCTCAAGAGGAGGCTTCTCTCAGCTCTAGGTATGTGAGAGGGACCCTGAGTTTGCGGCCTCAAGTGGAATGGACACCGCGATGCCCTGACTCGAAATAAGGCCGGATATCCCTGCAGTGACTTGAATGCAGGCTCGTCTTGCATCTCCCAAGAATAAAGAATGTCTGAATCCCCTGTGGAGACCACAGAGAAACACCTAGTTCCCCACCTCATCGCGACCGGAGGCCTCACATCCTTTGAAAACTCCAGAGGTACGCGGAGATCAGTGCCTCCAAAGGAGACGATGCCTGACTCCTCGTGAAACTTGATAGGAGTCCCAGGATTCTTGTGGCACGTGGAAAGGGACCCTTGGTCTCCCGCCTCAGCTGGAGAGGCGTCCCAATTGCCCTGCCAAGCCTCGAGGAGAATCCAGAGTTGTCCCTCGCAACTAGGCAGTAGTCCTGACGTGGCTGAACAAACACGTGGGTGGAAGGGCCATCCCCGTCGTAACTCGAGAATATACCCCAGGTTCCCGCCGCAACTCGAGAAAAACCATGAGACTTCCCCCTCGATGCGAGATGAGGCCCGATTCCCCTGTACTGCGTGCAGAGCAATTCCGTCTTGCACATCACACATGAAAGGAGCCTTGATTTCCTTGATGGCACTCCAGAGAAACCCCAAGAACACTGTTTCAAGGATAGAGGGATCCTGAGGTCACTGTAGCAACACGAAAGAACTCTGTGGACCAAAAATCAACTCGAAAAGAGAGGTTAGTCCCTGGATTCGTCTCCAGAGGAATACCACCTTACCACAAGCACCTCAAGAGGAGGCTTCTCTCAGCTCTAGGTATGTGAGAGGGACCCTGAGTTTGCGGCCTCAAGTGGAATGGACACCGCGATGCCCTGACTCGAAATAAGGCGGGATATCCCTGCAGTGACTTCAATGCAGGCTCGTCTTGCATCTCCCAGGACGAAAGGATGTCTGAATCCCCTGTGGAAAGCACAGAGAAAGACTTAGTTCCCCACCTCATCGCGACCGATAGCCTCACATCCTTTGAAAACTCCAGAGGTACGCGGAGATCAGTGCCTCCAAAGGAGACGATGCCTGACTCCTCGTGAAACTTGATAGGAGTCGCAGGATTCCTGTGGCACGTGGAAAGGGACCCTTGGTCTCCCGCCTCAGCTGGAGAGGCGTCCCAATTGCCTTGCCAAGCCTCGAGGAGAATCCCGAGTTGTGTCTCGCAACTAGGCAAGAGTCCTGACGTGGCTGAACAAACACGTGTGTGGAAGGGCCATCCCCGTCGTAACTCGAGAATATACCCCAGGTTCCCGCCACAACTCGAGAAAAACCATGAGACTTCCCCCTCGATGCGAGATGAGGCCCGATTCCCCTGTACTGCGTGCAGAGCAATTCCGTCTTGCACATCACACATGAAAGGAGCCTTGATTTCCTTGATGGCACTCCAGAGAAACCCCAAGAACACTGTTTCAAAGATAGAGGGATCCTGAGGTCACTGTAGCAACACGAAAGAACTCTGTGGACCAAAAATCAACTCGAAAAGAGAGGTTAGTCCCTGGATTCGTCTCCAGAGGAATACCACCTTACCACAAGCACCTCAAGAGGAGGCTTCTCTCAGCTCTAGGTATGTGAGAGGGACCCTGAGTTTGCGGCCTCAAGTGGAATGGCCACCGCGATGCCCTGACTCGAAATAAGGCCGGATATCCCTGCAGTGACTTCAATGCAGGCTCGTCTTGCATCTCCCAGGACGAAAGGATGTCTGAATCCCCTGTGGAAAGCACAGAGAAAGATTTAGTTCCCCACCTCATCGCGACTGATAGCCTCACATCCTTTGAAAACTCCAGAGGTACGCGGAGATCAGTGCCTCCAAAGGAGACGATGCCTGACTCCTCGTGACACTTGATAGGAGTCCCAGGATTCCTGTGGCACTTGGAAAGGGACATTTGGTCTCCCGCCTCAGCTGGAGAGGCGTCCCAATTGCCCTGCCAAGCCTCGAGGAGAATCCAGAGTTGTCCCTCGCAACTAGGCAGGAGTCCTGACGTCGCTGAAGAAACACGTGGGTGGAAGGGCCATCCCCGTCGTAACTCGAGAATATACCCCAGGTTCCCGCCGCAACTCGAGAAAAACCATGAGACTTCCCCCTCGCCGTGAGATGAGGCCCGATTCCCCTGCACTGCGTGCAGAGCAATTCCGTGTTGCACATCACACATGAAAGGAGCCTTGATTTCCTTCATGGCACTCCAGAGAAACCCCAAGAACACTGTTTCAAGGCTAAAGGGATCCTGAGGTCACTGTAGCAACACGAAAGACCTCCGTGGGCCAAAAATCAACTCGAGATGAGAGGTTAGTCCCTGGCTTCGACTCCAGAGGAATACCACCTTACCACAAGCACCTCAAGAGGAGGCTTCTCTCAGCTCTAGGTATGTGAGAGGGACCCTGAGTTTGCGGCCTCAAGTGGAATGGACACCGCGATGCCCTGACGCGAAATAAGGCTGGATATCCCTGCAGTGACTTGAATGCAGGCTCGTCTTGCATCTCCCAAGACGAAAGGGTGTCTGAATCCCCTGTGGAGACCACAGAGAAAGACCTAGTTCCCCACCTCATCGCGACAGGAGGCCTCAAATCCTTTGAAAACTCCAGAGGTATGCGGAGATCAGTGCCTCCAAAGGAGACGATGCCTGACTCCTCGTGAAACTTGATAGGAGACCCAGGATTCCTGTGGCACGTGGAAAGGGACCCTTGGTCTCCCGTCTCAGCTGGAGAGGCGTCCCAATTGCCCTGCAAAGCCTCGAGGAGAATCCCGAGTTGTCCCTCGCAACTAGGCAGGAGTCCTGACATGGCTGAACACACACGTGTGTGGAAGGGCCATCCCCGTCGTAACTCGAGAATATACCCCAGGTTCCCGCCGCAACTCGAGAAAAACCATGAGACTTCCCCCTCGCCGCGAGATGAGGCCCGATTCCCCTGCACTGCGTGCAGAGCAATTCCGTGTTCCACATCACACATGAAAGGAGCCTTGATTTCCTTGATGGCACTCCAAAGAAAGCCCAAGAACACTGTTTCAAGGCTAGAGGGATCCTGAGGTCACTGTAGCAACACGAAAGAGCTCCGTGGACCAAGAATCAACACGAGATGAGAGGTTAGTCCATGGCTTCGACTCCTGAGGAATACCACCTAACCACAAGCACCTCAAGAGGAGGCTTCTCTCAGCTCTAGGTATGTGAGAGGGATCCTGAGTTTGCGGCCTCAAGTGGAATGGACACCGCGATGCCCTGACTCGAAATAAGGCCGGATATCCCTGCAGTGACTTGAATGCAGGCTCGTCTTGCATCTCCCAAGAATAAAGAATGTCTGAATCCCCTGTGGAGACCACAGAGAAACACCTAGTTCCCCACCTCATCGCGACCGGAGGCCTCACATCCTTTGAAAACTCCAGAGGTACGCGGAGATCAGTGCCTCCAAAGGAGACGATGCCTGACTCCTCGTGAAACTTGATAGGAGTCCCAGGATTCTTGTGGCACGTGGAAAGGGACCCTTGGTCTCCCGCCTCAGCTGGAGAGGCGTCCCAATTGCCCTGCCAAGCCTCGAGGAGAATCCAGAGTTGTCCCTCGCAACTAGGCAGGAGTCCTGACGTGGCTGAACAAACACGTGGGTGGAAGGGCCATCCCCGTCGTAACTCGAGAATATACCCCAGGTTCCCGCCGCAACTCGAGAAAAACCATGAGACTTCCCCCTCGATGCGAGATGAGGCCCGATTCCCCTGTACTGCGTGCAGAGCAATTCCGTCTTGCACATCACACATGAAAGGAGCCTTGATTTCCTTGATGGCACTCCAGAGAAACCCCAAGAACACTGTTTCAAGGATAGAGGGATCCTGAGGTCACTGTAGCAACACGAAAGAACTCTGTGGGCCAAAAATCAACTCTAAAAGAGAGGTTAGTCCCTGGATTCGTCTCCAGAGGAATACCACCTTACCACAAGCACCTCAAGAGGAGGCTTCTCTCAGCTCTAGGTATGTGAGAGGGACCCTGAGTTTGCGGCCTCAAGTGGAATGGACACCGCGATGCCCTGACTCGAAATAAGGCCGGATATCCCTGCAGTGACTTCAATGCAGGCTCGTCTTGCATCTCCCAGGACGAAAGGATGTCTGAATCCCCTGTGGAAAGCAAAGAGAAAGACTTAGTTCCCCACCTCATCGCGACCGATAGCCTCACATCCTTTGAAAACTCCAGAGGTACGCGGAGATCAGTGCCTCCAAAGGAGACGATGCCTGACTCCTCGTGAAACTTGATAGGAGTCCCAGGATTCCTGTGGCACTTGGAAAGGGACACTTGGTCTCCCGCCTCAGCTGGAGAGGCGTCCCAATTGCCCTGCCAAGCCTCGAGGAGAATCCAGAGTTGTCCCTCGCAACTAGGCAGGAGTCCTGTCGTCGCTGAAGAAACACGTGGGTGGAAGGGCCATCCCCGTCGTAACTCGAGAATATACCCCAGGTTCCCGCCGCAACTCGAGAAAAACCATGAGACTTCCCCCTCGCCGCGAGATGAGGCCCGATTCCCCTGCACTGCGTGCAGAGCAATTCCGTGTGGCACATCACACATGAAAGGAGCCTTGATTTCCTTGATGGCGCTCCAGAGAAACCCCAAGAACACTGTTTCAAGGCTAGAGGGATCCTGAGGTCACTGTAGCAACACGAAAGAGCTCCGTGGGCCAAAAATCAACTCGAGATGAGAGGTTAGTTCCTGGCCTCGACTCCAGAGGAATACCACCTTACCACAAGCACTTCAAGAGGAGGCTTCTCTCAGCTCTAGGTATGTGAGAGGGACCCTGAGTTTGCGGCCTCAAGTGGAATGGACACCGCGATGCCCTGACGCGAAATAAGGCCGGATATCCCTGCAGTGACTTGAATGCAGGCTCGTCTTGCATCTCCCAAGATGAAAGGATGTCTGAATCCCCTGTGGAGACCACAGAGAAAGACCTAGTTCCCCACCTCATCGCGACCGGAGGCCTCACATCCTTTGAAAACTCCAGAGGTACGCGGAGATCAGTGCCTCCAAAGGAGACGATGCCTGACTCCTCGTGAAACTTGATAGGAGTCCCAGGATTCCTGTGGCACGTGGAAAGGGACCCTTGGTCTCCCGCCTCAGCTGGAGAGGCGTCCCAATTGCCTTGCCAAGCCTCGAGGAAAATCCCGAGTTGTGTCTCCAACTAGGCAAGAGTCCTGACGTGGATGAACAAACACGTGTGTGGAAGGGCCATCCCCGTCGTAACTCGAGAATATACCCCAGGTTCCCGCCGCAACTCGAGAAAAACCATGAGACTTCCCCCTCGCCGCGAGATGAGGCCCGATTCCCCTGCACTGCGTGCAGAGCAATTCTGTGTTGCACATCACACATGAAAGGAGCCTTGATTTCCTTCATGGCACTCCAGAGAAACCCCAAGAACACTGTTTCAAGGCTAGAGGGATCCTGAGGTCACTGTAGCAACACGAAAGAGCTCCGTGGGCCAAAAATCAACTCGAGATGAGAGGTTAGTCCCTGGCTTCGACTCCAGAGGAATACCACCTTACCACAAGCACCTCAAGAGGAGGCTTCTCTCAGCTCTAGGTATGTGAGAGGGACCCTGAGTTTGCGGCCTCAAGTGGAATGGACACCGCGATGCCCTGACGCGAAATAAGGCCGGATATCCCTGCAGTGACTTGAATGCAGGCTCGTCTTGCATCTCCCAAGAAGAAAGGATGTCTGAATCCCCTGTGGAGACCACAGAGAAAGACCTAGTTCCCCACCTCATCGCGACCGGAGGCCTCACATCCTTTGAAACCTCCAGAGGTACGCGGAGATCAGTGCCTCCAAAGAAGACGATGCCTGAGTCCTCGTGAAACTTGATAGGAGTGCCAGGATACCTGTGGCACGTGGAAAGGGACTCTTGGTCTCCCGCCTCAGCTGGAGAGGCGTCCCAATTGCCCTGCCAAGCCTCGAGGAGAATCCCGAGTTGTCCCTCGCAACTAGGCAGGAGTCCTGACGTCGCTGAAGAAACACGTGTGTGGAAGGGCCATCCCCGTCGTAACTCGAGAATATACCCCAGGTTCCCGCCGCAACTCGAGAAAAACCATGAGACTTCCCCCTCGCCGCGAGATGAGGCCCGATTCCCCTGCACTGCGTGCAGAGCAATTCCGTGTTGCACATCACACATGAAAGGAGCCTTGATTTCCTTGATGGCACTCCAGAGAAACCCCAAGAACACTGTTTCAAGGCTAGAGGGATCCTGAGGTCACTGTAGCAACACGAAAGAGCTCCGTGGACCAAGAATCAACACGAGATGAGAGGTTAGTCCCTGGCTTCGACTCCTGAGGAATACCACCTTACCACAAGCACCTCAAGAGGAGGCTTCTCTCAGCTCTAGGTATGTGAGAGGGATCCTGAGTTTGCAGCCTCAAGTGGAATGGACACCGCGATGCCCTGACTCGAAATAAGGCCGGATATCCCTGCAGTGACTTGAATGCAGGCTCGTCTTGCATCTCCCAAAAAGAAAGGATGTCTGAATCCCCTCTGGAGACCACAGAGAAAGACCTAGTTCCCCACCTCATCGCGACCGCAGGTCTCACATCCTTTGAAAACTCCAGAGGTACGCGGAGATCAGTGCCTCCAAAGGAGACGATGCCTGACTCCTCGTGAAACTTGATAGGAGTCCCAGGAATCCTGTGGCACTTGGAAAGGGACACTTGGTCCCCCGCCTCAGCTGGAGAGGCGTCCCAATTGCCCTGCCAAGCCTCGAGGAGAATCCAGAGTTGTCCCTCGCAACTAGGCAGGAGTCCTGACGTGGCTGAACAAACACGTGGGTGGAAGGGCCATCCCCGTCGTAACTCGAGAATATACCCCAGGTTCCTGCCGCAACTCGAGAAAAACCATGAGACTTCCCCCTCGCCGCGAGATGAGGCCCGATTCCCCTGCACTGCGTGCAGAGCAATTCCGTGTTGCACATCACACATGAAAGGAGCCTTGATTTCCTTGATGGCACTCCAGAGAAACCCCAAGAACACTGTTTCAAGGCTAGAGGGATCCTCAGGTCACTGTAGCAACACGAAAGAGCTCCGTGGGCCAAAAATCAACTCGAGATGAGAGGTTAGTCCCTGGCTTCGACTCCAGAGGAATACCACCTTACCAGAAGCACCTCAAGAGGAGGCTTCTCTCAGCTCTAGGTATGTGAGAGGGACCCTGAGTTTGCGGCCTCAAGTGGAATGGACACCGCGATGCCCTGACGCGAAATAAGGCTGGATATCCCTGCAGTGACTTGAATGCAGGCTCGTCTTGCATCTCCCAAGATGAAAGGATGTCTGAATCCCCTGTGGAGACCACAGAGAAAGACCTAGTTCCCCACCTCATCGCGACCGGAGGCCTCACATCCTTTGAAAACTCCAGAGGTACGCGGAGATCAGTGCCTCCAAAGGAGACGATGCCTGACTCCTCGTGAAACTTGATAGGAGTCCCAGGATTCCTGAGGCACTTGGAAAGGGACCCTTGGTCTCCCGCCTCAGCTGGAAAGGCGTCCCAATTGCCTTGCCAAGCCTCTAGGAGAATCCCGAGTTGTGTCTCGCAACTAGGCAAGAGTCCTGACGTGGCTGAACAAACACGTGTGTGGAAGGGCCATCCCCGTCGTAACTCGAGAATATACCCCAGGTTCCCGCCGCAACTCGAGAAAAACCATGAGACTTCCTCCTCGCCCCGAGATGAGGCCCGATTCCCCTGCACTGCGTGCAGAGCAATTCTGTGTTGCACATCACACATGAAAGGAGCCTTGATTTCCGTCATGGCACTCCAGAGAAACCCCAAGAACACTGTTTCAAGGCTAGAGGGATCCTGAGGTCACTGTAGCAACACGAAAGAACTCTGTGGACCAAAAATCAACTCGAGATGAGAGGTTAGTCTCTGGCTTCGACTCCAGAGGAATACCACCTTACCAGAAGCACCTCAAGAGGAGGCTTCTCTCAGCTCTAGGTATGTGAGAGGGATCCTGAGTTTGCGGCCTCAAGTGGAATGGACACCGCGATGCCCTGACTCGAAATAAGGCCGGATATCCCTGCAGTGACTGGAATGCAGGCTCGTCTTGCATCTCTCAAGACGAAAGGGTGTCTGAATCCCCTGTGGAGACCACAGAGAAAGACCTAGTTCCCCACCTCATCGCGACAGGAGGCCTCAAAATCGTTGAAAACTCCAGAGGTATGCGGAGATCAGTGCCTCCAAAGGAGACGATGCCTGACTCCTCGTGAAACTTGATAGGGGACCCAGGATTCCTGTGGCACGTGGAAAGGGACCCTGGTTCTCCCGCCTCAGCCGGAGAGGCGTTCCAATTGCCCTGCCAAGCCTCGAGGAGAATCCAGAGTTGTCCCTCGCAACTAGGCAGGAGTCCTGACGTGGCTGAACAAACACGTGGGTGGAAGGGCCATCCCCGTCGTAACTCGAGAATATACCCCAGGTTCCCGCCGCAACTCGAGAAGAACCATGAGACTTCCCCCTCGATGCGAGATGAGGCCCGATTCCCCTGTACTGCGTGCAGAGCAATTCCGTCTTGCACATCACACATGAAAGGAGCCTTGATTTCCTTGATGGCACTCCAGAGAAACCCCAAGAACACTGTTTCAAGGATAGAGGGATCCTGAGGTCACTGTAGCAACACGAAAGAGCTCCGTGGACCAAAAATCAACTCGAGATGAGAGGTTAGTCCCTGGCTTCGACTCCAGAGGAATACCACCTTACCACAAGCACCTCAAGAGGAGGCTTCTCTCAGCTCTAGGTATGTGAGAGGGACCCTGAGTTTGCGGCCTCAAGTGGAATGGACACCGCGATGCCCTGACTCGAAATAAGGCCGGATATCCCTGCAGTGACTGGAATGCAGGCTCGTCTTGCATCTCCCAAAACGAAAGGGTGTCTGAATCCCCTGTGGAGACCACAGAGAAAGACCTAGTTCCCCACCTCATCGCGACCGGAGGCTTCAAATCCGTTGAAAATTCCAGAGGTATGCGGAGATCAGTGCCTCCAAAGTAGACGATGCCTGACTCCTCGTGAAACTTGATAGGAGTCCCAGAATTCCTGTGGCACGTGGAAAGGGACACTTGGTCTCCCGCCTCAGCTGGAGAGGAGTCCCAATTGCCCTGTCAAGCCTCGAGGAGAATCCAGAGTTGTCGCTCGCAACTAGGCAGGAGTCCTGACGTCGCTGAAGAAACACGTGGGTGGAAGGGCCATCCCCGTCGTAACTCGAGAATATACCCCAGGTTCCCGCCGCAACTCGAGAAAAACCATGAGACTTCCCCCTCGCTGCGAGATGAGGCCCGATTCCCCTGCACTGCGTGCAGAGCAATTCCGTGTTGCACATCACACATGAAAGGAACCTTGATTTCCTTGATGGCACTCCAGAGAAACCCCAAGAACACTGTTTCAAGGCTAGAGGGATCCTGAGGTCACTGTAGCAACACGAAAGAACTCCGTGGACCAAGAATCAACACGAGATGAGAGGTTAGTCCCTGGCTTCGAATCCTGAGGAATACCACCTTACCACAAGCAGCTCAAGAGGAGGCTTCTCTCAGCTCTAGGTATGTGAGAAGGATCCTGAGTTTGCGGCCTCAAGTGGAATGGACACCGCGATGCCCTGACTCGAAATAAGGCCGGATATCCCTGCAGTGACTTGAATGCAGGCTCGTCTTGCATCTCCCAAGATGAAAGGATGTCTGAATCCCCTGTGGAGACCACAGAGAAAGACCTAGTTCCCCACCTCATCGCGACCGGAGGCCTCACATCCTTTGAAAACTCCAGAGGTACGCGGAGATCAGTGCCTCCAAAGGAGACGATGCCTGACTCCTCGTGAAACTTGATAGGAGTCCCAGGATTCCTGGGGCACGTGGAAAGGGACCCTTGGTCTCCCGCCTCAGCTGGAAAGGCGTCCCAATTGCCTTGCCAAGCTTTGAGGAGAATCCCGAGTTGTGTCTCGCAACTAGGCAAGAGTCCTGACGTGGCTGAACAAACACGTGTGTGGAAGGGCCATCCCCGTCGTAACTCGAGAATATACCCCAGGTTCCCGCCGCAACTCGAGAAAAACCATGAGACTTCCCCCTCGCCGCGAGATGAGGCCCGATTCCCCTGCACTGCGTGCAGAGCAATTCTGTGTTGCACATCACACATGAAAGGAGCCTTGATTTCCTTCATGGCACTCCAGAGAAACCCCAAGAACACTGTTTCAAGGCTAGAGGGATCCTGAGGTCACTGTAGCAACACGAAAGAGCTCCGTGAACCAAAAATCAACTCGAGATGAGAGGTTAGTCCCTGGTTTCGACTCCAGAGGAATACCACCTTACCACAATCACCTCAAGAGGAGGCTTTTCTCAGCTCTAGGTATGTGAGAGGGACCCTGAGTTTGCGGCCTCAAGTGGAATGGACACCGCGATGCCCTGACTCGAAATAAGGCCGGATATCCCTGCAGTGACTGGAATGCAGGCTCGTCTTGCATCTCCCAAGACGAAAGGGTGTCTGAATCCCCTGTGGAGACCACAGAGAAAATCCTAGTTCCCCACCTCATCGCGACAGGAGGCCTCAAATCCTTTGAAAACTCCAGAGGTATGCGGAGATCAGTGCCTCCAAAGGAGACGATGCCTGACTCCTCGTGATACTTGATAGGAGACCCAGGATTCCTGTGGCACGTGGAAAGGGACCCTTGGTCTCCCGTCTCAGCTGGAGAGGCGTCCCAATTGCCCTGCAAAGCCTCGAGGAGAATCCCGAGTTGTCCCTCGCAACTAGGCAAGAGTCCTGACGTCGCTGAAGAAACACGTGGGTGGAAGGGCCATCCCCGTCGTAACTCGAGAATATACCCCAGGTTCCCGCCGCAACTCGAGAAAATCCATGAGACTTCCCCCTCGCCGCGAGATGAGGCCCGATTCCCCTGCACTGCGTGCAGAGCAATTCCGTGTTGCACATCGCACATGAAAGGAGCCTTGATTTCCTTGATGGCACTCCAGAGAAACCCCAAGAACACTGTTTCAAGGCTAGAGGGATCCTGAGTTCACTGTAGCAACACGAAAGAGCTCCGTGGACCAAGAATCAACTCGAGATGAGAAGTTAGTCCCTGGCTTCGACTCCAGAGGAATACCACCTTACCACAAGCACCTCAAGAGGAGGCTTCTCTCAGCTCTAGGTATGTGAGAGGGATCCTGAGTTTGCGGCCTCAAGTGGAATGGACACCGCGATGCCCTGACTCGAAATAAGGCCGGATATCCCTGCAGTGACTTGAATGCAGGCTCGTCTTGCATCTCCCAAAAAGAAAGGATGTCTGAATCCCCTCTGGAGACCACAGAGAAAGACCTAGTTCCCCACCTCATCGCGACCGCAGGTCTCACATCCTTTGAAAACTCCAGAGGTACGCGGAGATCAGTGCCTCCAAAGGAGACGATGCCTGACTCCTCGTGAAACTTGATAGGAGTCCCAGGAATCCTGTGGCACTTGGAAAGGGACACTTGGTCCCCCGCCTCAGCTGGAGAGGCGTCCCAATTGCCCTGCCAAGCCTCGAGGAGAATCCAGAGTTGTCCCTCGCAACTAGGCAGGAGTCCTGACGTGGCTGAACAAACACGTGGGTGGAAGGGCCATCCCCGTCGTAACTCGAGAATATACCCCAGGTTCCTGCCGCAACTCGAGAAAAACCATGAGACTTCCCCCTCGCCGCGAGATGAGGCCCGATTCCCCTGCACTGCGTGCAGAGCAATTCCGTGTTGCACATCACACATGAAAGGAGCCTTGATTTCCTTGATGGCACTCCAGAGAAACCCCAAGAACACTGTTTCAAGGCTAGAGGGATCCTCAGGTCACTGTAGCAACACGAAAGAGCTCCGTGGGCCAAAAATCAACTCGAGATGAGAGGTTAGTCCCTGGCTTCGACTCCAGAGGAATACCACCTTACCAGAAGCACCTCAAGAGGAGGCTTCTCTCAGCTCTAGGTATGTGAGAGGGACCCTGAGTTTGCGGCCTCAAGTGGAATGGACACCGCGATGCCCTGACGCGAAATAAGGCTGGATATCCCTGCAGTGACTTGAATGCAGGCTCGTCTTGCATCTCCCAAGATGAAAGGATGTCTGAATCCCCTGTGGAGACCACAGAGAAAGACCTAGTTCCCCACCTCATCGCGACCGGAGGCCTCACATCCTTTGAAAACTCCAGAGGTACGCGGAGATCAGTGCCTCCAAAGGAGACGATGCCTGACTCCTCGTGAAACTTGATAGGAGTCCCAGGATTCCTGAGGCACTTGGAAAGGGACCCTTGGTCTCCCGCCTCAGCTGGAAAGGCGTCCCAATTGCCTTGCCAAGCCTCTAGGAGAATCCCGAGTTGTGTCTCGCAACTAGGCAAGAGTCCTGACGTGGCTGAACAAACACGTGTGTGGAAGGGCCATCCCCGTCGTAACTCGAGAATATACCCCAGGTTCCCGCCGCAACTCGAGAAAAACCATGAGACTTCCTCCTCGCCCCGAGATGAGGCCCGATTCCCCTGCACTGCGTGCAGAGCAATTCTGTGTTGCACATCACACATGAAAGGAGCCTTGATTTCCGTCATGGCACTCCAGAGAAACCCCAAGAACACTGTTTCAAGGCTAGAGGGATCCTGAGGTCACTGTAGCAACACGAAAGAACTCTGTGGACCAAAAATCAACTCGAGATGAGAGGTTAGTCTCTGGCTTCGACTCCAGAGGAATACCACCTTACCAGAAGCACCTCAAGAGGAGGCTTCTCTCAGCTCTAGGTATGTGAGAGGGATCCTGAGTTTGCGGCCTCAAGTGGAATGGACACCGCGATGCCCTGACTCGAAATAAGGCCGGATATCCCTGCAGTGACTGGAATGCAGGCTCGTCTTGCATCTCTCAAGACGAAAGGGTGTCTGAATCCCCTGTGGAGACCACAGAGAAAGACCTAGTTCCCCACCTCATCGCGACAGGAGGCCTCAAAATCGTTGAAAACTCCAGAGGTATGCGGAGATCAGTGCCTCCAAAGGAGACGATGCCTGACTCCTCGTGAAACTTGATAGGGGACCCAGGATTCCTGTGGCACGTGGAAAGGGACCCTGGTTCTCCCGCCTCAGCCGGAGAGGCGTTCCAATTGCCCTGCAAAGCCTCGAGGAGAATCCAGAGTTGTCCCTCGCAACTAGGCAGGAGTCCTGACGTGGCTGAACAAACACGTGGGTGGAAGGGCCATCCCCGTCGTAACTCGAGAATATACCCCAGGTTCCCGCCGCAACTCGAGAAGAACCATGAGACTTCCCCCTCGATGCGAGATGAGGCCCGATTCCCCTGTACTGCGTGCAGAGCAATTCCGTCTTGCACATCACACATGAAAGGAGCCTTGATTTCCTTGATGGCACTCCAGAGAAACCCCAAGAACACTGTTTCAAGGATAGAGGGATCCTGAGGTCACTGTAGCAACACGAAAGAGCTCCGTGGACCAAAAATCAACTCGAGATGAGAGGTTAGTCCCTGGCTTCGACTCCAGAGGAATACCACCTTACCACAAGCACCTCAAGAGGAGGCTTCTCTCAGCTCTAGGTATGTGAGAGGGACCCTGAGTTTGCGGCCTCAAGTGGAATGGACACCGCGATGCCCTGACTCGAAATAAGGCCGGATATCCCTGCAGTGACTGGAATGCAGGCTCGTCTTGCATCTCCCAAAACGAAAGGGTGTCTGAATCCCCTGTGGAGACCACAGAGAAAGACCTAGTTCCCCACCTCATCGCGACCGGAGGTTTCAAATCCGTTGAAAATTCCAGAGGTATGCGGAGATCAGTGCCTCCAAAGTAGACGATGCCTGACTCCTCGTGAAACTTGATAGGAGTCCCAGAATTCCTGTGGCACGTGGAAAGGGACACTTGGTCTCCCGCCTCAGCTGGAGAGGAGTCCCAATTGCCCTGTCAAGCCTCGAGGAGAATCCAGAGTTGTCGCTCGCAACTAGGCAGGAGTCCTGACGTCGCTGAAGAAACACGTGGGTGGAAGGGCCATCCCCGTCGTAACTCGAGAATATACCCCAGGTTCCCGCCGCAACTCGAGAAAAACCATGAGACTTCCCCCTCGCTGCGAGATGAGGCCCGATTCCCCTGCACTGCGTGCAGAGCAATTCCGTGTTGCACATCACACATGAAAGGAACCTTGATTTCCTTGATGGCACTCCAGAGAAACCCCAAGAACACTGTTTCAAGGCTAGAGGGATCCTGAGGTCACTGTAGCAACACGAAAGAACTCCGTGGACCAAGAATCAACACGAGATGAGAGGTTAGTCCCTGGCTTCGAATCCTGAGGAATACCACCTTACCACAAGCAGCTCAAGAGGAGGCTTCTCTCAGCTCTAGGTATGTGAGAAGGATCCTGAGTTTGCGGCCTCAAGTGGAATGGACACCGCGATGCCCTGACTCGAAATAAGGCCGGATATCCCTGCAGTGACTTGAATGCAGGCTCGTCTTGCATCTCCCAAGATGAAAGGATGTCTGAATCCCCTGTGGAGACCACAGAGAAAGACCTAGTTCCCCACCTCATCGCGACCGGAGGCCTCACATCCTTTGAAAACTCCAGAGGTACGCGGAGATCAGTGCCTCCAAAGGAGACGATGCCTGACTCCTCGTGAAACTTGATAGGAGTCCCAGGATTCCTGGGGCACGTGGAAAGGGACCCTTGGTCTCCCGCCTCAGCTGGAAAGGCGTCCCAATTGCCTTGCCAAGCTTTGAGGAGAATCCCGAGTTGTGTCTCGCAACTAGGCAAGAGTCCTGACGTGGCTGAACAAACACGTGTGTGGAAGGGCCATCCCCGTCGTAACTCGAGAATATACCCCAGGTTCCCGCCGCAACTCGAGAAAAACCATGAGACTTCCCCCTCGCCGCGAGATGAGGCCCGATTCCCCTGCACTGCGTGCAGAGCAATTCTGTGTTGCACATCACACATGAAAGGAGCCTTGATTTCCTTCATGGCACTCCAGAGAAACCCCAAGAACACTGTTTCAAGGCTAGAGGGATCCTGAGGTCACTGTAGCAACACGAAAGAGCTCCGTGAACCAAAAATCAACTCGAGATGAGAGGTTAGTCCCTGGTTTCGACTCCAGAGGAATACCACCTTACCACAATCACCTCAAGAGGAGGCTTTTCTCAGCTCTAGGTATGTGAGAGGGACCCTGAGTTTGCGGCCTCAAGTGGAATGGACACCGCGATGCCCTGACTCGAAATAAGGCCGGATATCCCTGCAGTGACTGGAATGCAGGCTCGTCTTGCATCTCCCAAGACGAAAGGGTGTCTGAATCCCCTGTGGAGACCACAGAGAAAATCCTAGTTCCCCACCTCATCGCGACAGGAGGCCTCAAATCCTTTGAAAACTCCAGAGGTATGCGGAGATCAGTGCCTCCAAAGGAGACGATGCCTGACTCCTCGTGATACTTGATAGGAGACCCAGGATTCCTGTGGCACGTGGAAAGGGACCCTTGGTCTCCCGTCTCAGCTGGAGAGGCGTCCCAATTGCCCTGCAAAGCCTCGAGGAGAATCCCGAGTTGTCCCTCGCAACTAGGCAAGAGTCCTGACGTCGCTGAAGAAACACGTGGGTGGAAGGGCCATCCCCGTCGTAACTCGAGAATATACCCCAGGTTCCCGCCGCAACTCGAGAAAATCCATGAGACTTCCCCCTCGCCGCGAGATGAGGCCCGATTCCCCTGCACTGCGTGCAGAGCAATTCCGTGTTGCACATCGCACATGAAAGGAGCCTTGATTTCCTTGATGGCACTCCAGAGAAACCCCAAGAACACTGTTTCAAGGCTAGAGGGATCCTGAGTTCACTGTAGCAACACGAAAG
This sequence comes from Cervus elaphus, assembly GCF_910594005.1. NCBI lineage: Eukaryota > Metazoa > Chordata > Mammalia > Artiodactyla > Cervidae > Cervus > Cervus elaphus. The sequence continues at coordinate 498,909 of NW_025316709.1, read as the reverse complement.
AGCTCCGTGGACCAAGAATCAACACGAGATGAGAGGTTAGTCCCTGGCTTCGACTCCTGAGGAATACCACCTTACCACAAGCACCTCAAGAGGAGGCTTCTCTCAGCTCTAGGTATGTGAGAGGGATCCTGAGTTTGCGGCCTCAAGTGGAATGGACACCGCGATGCCCTGACTCGAAATAAGGCCGGATATCCCTGCAGTGACTTGAATGCAGGCTCGTCTTGCATCTCCCAAGAAGAAAGGATGTCTGAATCCCCTGTGGAGACCACAGAGAAAGACCTAGTTCCCCACCTCATCGCGACCGGAGGCCTCACATCCTTTGAAAACTCCAGAGGTACGCGGAGATCAGTGCCTCCAAAGGAGACGATGCCTGACTCCTCGTGAAACTTGATAGGAGTCCCAGGATTCCTGTGGCACGTGGAAAGGGACCCTTGGTCTCCCGCCTCAGCTGGAGAGGCGTTCCAATTGCCCTGAAAAGCCTCGAGGAGAATCCCGAGTTGTCCCTCGCAACTAGGCAGGAGTCCTGATGTGGCTGAACAAACACGTGGGTGGAAGGGCCATCCCCGTCGTAACTCGAGAATATACCCCAGGTTCCCGCCGCAACTCGAGAAAAACCATGAGACTTCCCCCTCGATGCGAGATGAGGCCCGATTCCCCTGTACTGCGTGCAGAGCAATTCCGTGTTGCACATCACACATGAAAGGAGCCTTGATTTCCTTGATGACACTCCAGAGAAACCCCAAGAATACTGTTTCAAGGATAGAGGGATCCTGAGGTCACTGAAGCAACACGAAAGAACTCTGTGGACCAAAAATCAACTCGAAAAGAGAGGTTAGTCCCTGGATTCGTCTCCAGAGGAATACCACCTTACCACAAGCACCTCAAGAGGAGGCTTCTCTCAGCTCTAGGTATGTGAGAGGGACCCTGAGTTTGCGGCCTCAAGTGGAATGGACACCGCGATGCCCTGACTCGAAATAAGGCCGGATATCCCTGCAGTGACTTCAATGCAGGCTCGTCTTGCATCTCCCAGGACGAAAGGATGTCTGAATCCCCTGTGGAAAGCACAGAGAAAGACTTAGTTCCCCACCTCATCGCGACCGATAGCCTCACATCCTTTGAAAACTCCAGAGGTATGCGGAGATCAGTGCCTCCAAAGGAGACGATGCCTGACTCCTCGTGAAACTTGATAGGAGTCCCAGGATTCCTGTGGCACTTGGAAAGGGACACTTGGTCTCCCGCCTCAGCTGGAGAGGCGTCCCAATTTCCCTGCCAAGCCTCGAGGAGAATCCAGAGTTGTCCCTCGCAACTAGGCAGGAGCCCTGACGTCGCTGAAGAGACACGTGGGTGGAAGGGCCATCCCCGTCGTAACTCGAGAATATACCCCAGGTTCCCACCGCAACTCGAGAAAAACCATGAGACTTCCCCCTCGCCGCGAGATGAGGCCCGATTCCCCTGCACTGCGTGCAGAGCAATTCCGTGTTGCACATCACACATGAAAGGAGCCTTGATTTCCTTGATGGCACTCCAGAGAAACCCCAAGAACACTGTTTCAAGGCTAGAGGGATCCTGAGGTCACTGTAGCAACACGAAAGAGCTCCGTGGGCCAAAAATCAACTCGAGATGAGAGGTTAGTCCCTGGCTTCGACTCCAGAGGAATACCACCTTACCACAAGCACCTCAAGAGGAGGCTTCTCTCAGCTCTAGGTATGTGAGAGGGACCCTGAGTTTGCGGCCTCAAGTGGAATGGACACCGCGATGCCCTGACGCGAAATAAGGCTGGATATCCCTGCAGTGACTTGAATGCAGGCTCGTCTTGCATCTCCCAATATGAAAGGATGTCTGCATCCCCTGTGGAGACCACAGAGAAAGACCTAGTTCCCCACCTCATCGCGACCGGAGGCCTCACATCCTTTGAAAACTCCAGAGGTACGCGGAGATCAGTGCCTCCAAAGGAGACGATGCCTGACTTCTCGTGAAACTTGATAGGAGTCCCAGGATTCTTGTGGCACGTGGAAAGGGACCCTTGGTCTCCCGTCTCAGCTGGAGAGGCGTCCCAATTGCCCTGCAAAGCCTCGAGGAGAATCCCGAGTTGTCCTTCGCAACTAGGCAGGAGTCCTGACGTCGCTGAAGAAACACGTTGGTGGAAGGGCCATCCCCATCCTAACTCGAGAATATACCCCAGGTTCCCGCCGCAACTCGAGAAAAACCATGAGACTTCCCCCTCGCCGCGAGATGAGGCCCGATTCCCCTGCACTGCGTGCAGAGCAATTCCGTGTTGCACATCACACATGAAAGGAGCCTTGATTTCCTTGATGGCACTCCAGAGAAACCCCAAGAACACTGTTTCAAGGCTAGAGGGATCCTGAGGTCACTGTAGCAACACGAAAGAGCTCCGTGGGCCAAGAATCAACATGAGATGAGAGGTTAGTCCCTGGCTTCGACTCCTGAGGAATACCACCTTACCACAAGCACCTCAAGAGGAGGCTTCTCTCAGCTCTAGGTATGTGAGAGGGACCCTGAGTTTGCGGCCTCAAGTGGAATGGACACCGCGATGCCCTGACTCGAAATAAGGCCGGATATCCCTGCAGTGACTTCAATGCAGGCTCGTCTTGCATCTCCCAGGACGAAAGGATGTCTGAATCCCCTGTGGAAAGCACAGAGAAAGACTTAGTTCCCCACCTCATCGCGACCGATAGCCTCACATCCTTTGAAAACTCCAGAGGTACGCGGAGATCCGTGCCTCCAAAGGAGACGATGCCTGACTCCTCGTGAAACTTGATAGGAGTCCCAGGATTCCTGTGGCACATGGAAAGGAACACTTGGTCTCCCGCCTCAGCTGGAGAGGCGTCCCAATTGCCCTGCCAAGCCTCGAGGAGAATCCAGAGTTGTCCCTCGCAACTAGGCAGGAGTCCTGACGTGGCTGAAGAAACACGTGGGTGGAAGGGCCATCCCCGTCGTAACTCGAGAATATACCCCAGGTTCCCGCCGCAACTCGAGAAAAACCATGAGACTTCCCCCTCGCCGCGAGATGAGGCCCGATTCCCCAGCACTGCGTGTAGAGCAATTCCGTCTTGCACATCACACATGAAAGGAGCCTTGATTTCCTTGATGGCACTCCAGAGAAACCCCAAGAACACTGTTTCAAGGATAGAGGGATCCTGAGGTCACTGTAGCAACACGAAAGAGCTCCGTGGACCAAGAATCAACACGAGATGAGAGGTTAGTCCCTGGCTTCGACTCCTGAGGAATACCACCTTACCACAAGCACCTCAAGAGGAGGCTTCTCTCAGCTCTAGGTATGTGAGAGGGATCCTGAGTTTGTGGCCTCAAGTGGAATGGACACTGCGATGCCCTGACTCGAAATAAGGCCGGATATCCCTGCAGTGACTTGAATGCAGGCTCGTCTTGCATCTCCCAAGAAGAAAGGATGTCTGAATCCCCTGTGGAGACCACAGAGAAAGACCTAGTTCCCCACCTCATCGCGACCGGAGGCCTCACATCCTTTGAAAACTCCAGAGGTACGCGGAGATCAGTGCCTCCAAAGGAGACGATGCCTGACTCCTCGTGAAACTTGATAGGAGTCCCAGGATTCTTGTGGCACGTGGAAAGGGACCCTTGGTCTCCCGCCTCAGCTGGAGAGGCGTTCCAATTGCCCTGCCAAGCCTCGAGGAGAATCCCGAGTTGTCCCTCGCAACTAGGCAGGAGTCCTGACGGGGCTGAACAAACACGTGGGTGGAAGGGCCATCCCCGTCGTAACTCGAGAATATACCCCAGGTTCCTGCCGCAACTCGAGAAAAACCATGAGACTTCCCCCTCGATGCGAGATGAGGCCCGATTCCCCTGTACTGCGTGCAGAGCAATTCCGTCTTGCACATCACACATGAAAGGAGCCTTGATTTCCTTGATGGCACTCCAGAGAAACCCCAAGAACACTGTTTCAAGGCTAGAGGGATCCTGAGGTCACTGTAGCAACACGAAAGAACTCTGTGGACCAAAAATCAACTCGAAAAGAGAGGTTAGTCCCTGGATTCGTCTCCAGAGGAATACCACCTTACCACAAGCACCTCAAGAGGAGGCTTCTCTCAGCTCTAGGTATGTGAGAGGGACCCTGAGTTTGCGGCCTCAAGTGGAATGGACACCGCGATGCCCTGACTCGAAATAAGGCCGGATATCCCTGCAGTGACTTCAATGCAGGCTCGTCTTGCATCTCCCAGGACGAAAGGATGTCTGAATCCCCTGTGGAAAGCACAGAGAAAGACTTAGTTCCCCACCTCATCGCGACCGATAGCCTCACATCCTTTGAAAACTCCAGAGGTACGCGGAGATCAGTGCCTCCAAAGGAGACGATGCCTGACTCCTCGTGAAACTTGATAGGTGTCCCAGGATTCCTGTGGCACTTGGAAAGGGACACTTGGTCTCCCGCCTCAGCTGGAGAGGCGTCCCAATTGCCCTGCCAAGCCTCGAGGAGAATCCAGAGTTGTCCCTCACAACTAGGCAGGAGTCCTGACGTGGCTGAAGAAACACGTGGGTGGAAGGGCCATCCCCGTCGTAACTCGAGAATATACCCCAGGTTCCCGCCGCAACTCGAGAAAAACCATGAGACTTCCCCCTCGCCGCGAGATGAGGCCCGATTCCCCTGCACTGCAAGCAGAGCAATTCCGTCTTGCACATCACACATGAAAGGAGCCTTGATTTCCTTGATGGCACTCCAGAGAAACCCCCAGAACACTGTTTCAAGGCTAGAGGGATCCTGAGGTCACTGTAGCAACACGAAAGAGCTCCGTGGGCCAAAAATCAACTCGAGATGAGAGGTTAGTCCCTGGCTTCGACTCCAGAGGAATACCACCTTACCACAAGCACCTCAAGAGGAGGCTTCTCTCAGCTCTAGGTATGTGAGAGGGACCCTGAGTTTGCGGCCTCAAGTGGAATGGACACCGCGATGCCCTGACTCGAAATAAGGCCGGATATCCCTGCAGTGACTGGAATGCAGGCTCGTCTTGCATCTCCCAAGACGAAAGGGTGTCTGAATCCCCTGTGGAGACGACAGAGAAAGACCTAGTTCCCCACCTCATCGCGACAGGAGGCCTCAAATCCTTTGAAAATTCCAGAGGTATGCGGAGATCAGTGCCTCCAAAGGAGACGATGCCTGACTCCTCGTGAAACTTGATAGGAGACCCAGGATTCCTGTGGCACTTGGAAAGGGACACTTGGTCTCCCTTCTCAGCTGGAGGGGCGTCCCAATTGCCCTGCAAAGCCTCGAGGAGAATCCAGAGTTATCCCTCGCATCTAGGCAGGAGTCCTGACATGGCTGAACACACACGTGTGTGGAAGGGCCATCCCCGTCGTAACTCGAGAATATACCCCAGGTTCCCGCCGCAACTCGAGAAAAACCATGAGACTTCCCCCTCGCCGCGAGATGAGGCCCGATTCCCCTGCACTGCGTGTAGAACAATTCCGTCTTGCACATCACACATGAAAGGAGCCTTGATTTCCTTGATGGCACTCCAGAGAAACCCCAAGAACATTGTTTCAAGGCTAGAGGGATCCTGAGGTCACTGTAGCAAAACGAAAGAACTCTGTGGACCAAAAATCAACTCGAAAAGAGAGGTTAGTCCCTGGATTCGTCTCCAGAGGAATACCACCTTACCACAAGCACCTCAAGAGGAGGCTTCTCTCAGCTCTAGGTATGTGAGAGGGACCCTGAGTTTGTGGCCTCAAGTGGAATGGACACCGCGATGCCCTGACTCGAAATAAGGCCGAATATCCCTGCAGTAACTTCAATGCAGGCTCGTCTTGCATCTCCCAGGACAAAAGGATGTCTGAATCCCCTGTGGAGACCACAGAGAAAGACCTAGTTCCCCACCTCATCGCGATCGGAGGCCTCACATCCTTTGAAAACTCCAGAGGTACGCGGAGATCAGTGCCTCCAAAGGAGACGATGCCTGACTCCTCGTGAAACTTGATAGGAGTACCAGGATTCCTGTGGCACGTGGAAAGGGACCCTTGGTCTCCCGCCTCAGCTGGAGAGGCGTCCCAATTGCCTTGCCAAGCCTCGAGGAGAATCCCGAGTTGTGTCTCGCAACTAGGCAAGAGTCCTGACGTGGCTGAACAAACACGTGTGTGGAAGGGCCATCCCCGTCGTAACTCGAGAATATACCCCAGGTTCCCGCCGCAACTCGAGAAAAACCATGAGACTTCCCCCTCGCCGCGAGATGAGGCCCGATTCCCCTGCACTGCGTGCAGAGCAATTCTGTGTTGCACATCACACATGAAAGGAACCTTGATTTCCTTCATGGCACTCCTGAAAAACCCCAAGAACACTGTTTCAAGGCTAGAGGGATCCTGAGGTCACTGTAGCAACACGAAAGAGCTCCGTGGACCAAAAATCAACTCGAGATGAGAGGTTAATCCCTGGCTTCGACTCCAGAGGAATACCACCTTACCACAAGCACCTCAAGAGGAGGCTTCTCTCAGCTCTAGGTATGTGAGAGGGACCCTGAGTTTGCGGCCTCAAGTGGAATGGACACCGCGATGCCCTGACTCGAAATAAGGCCGGATATCCCTGCAGTGACTGGAATGCAGGCTCGTCTTGCATCTCCCAAGACGACAGGGTGTCTGAATCCCCTGTGGAGACCACAGAGAAAGACCTAGTTCCCCACCTCATCGCGACAGGAGGCCTCAAATCCTTTGAAAACTCCAGAGGTATGCGGAGATCAGTGCCTCCAAAGGAGACGATGCCTGACTCCTCGTGAAACTTGATAGGAGACCCAGGATTCCTGTGGCACGTGGAAAGGGACCCTTGGTCTCCCGTCTCAGCTGGAGAGGCGTCCCAATTGCCCTGCAAAGCCTCGAGGAAAATCCCGAGTTGTCCCTCGCAACTAGGCAGGAGTCCTGACGTCGCTGAAGAAACACATGGGTGGAAGGGCCATCCCCACCGTAACTCGAGAATATACCCCAGGTTCCCGCCGCAACTCGAGAAAAACCATGAGACTTCCCCCTCACCGCGAGATGAGGCCCGATTCCCCTGCACTGCGTGCAGAGCATTTCCGTGTTGCACATCACACATGAAAGGAGCCTTGATTTCCTTCATGGCACTCCAGAGAAACCCCAAGAACACTGTTTCAAGGCTAGAGGGATCCTGAGGTCACTGTAGCAACACGAAAGAGCTCCGTGGACCAAGAATCAACACGAGATGAGAGGTTAGTCCCTGGCTTCGAGTCCTGAGGAATACCACCTTACCACAAGCACCTCAAGAGGAGGCTTCTCTCAGCTCTAGGTATGTGAGAGGGATCCTGAGTTTGCGGCCTCAAGTGGAATGGACACCGCGATGCCCTGACTCGAAATAAGGCCGGATATCCCTGCAGTGACTTGAATGCAGGCTCGTCTTGCATCTCCCAAGAAGAAAGGATGTCTGAATCCCCTGTGGAGACCACAGAGAAAGACCTAGTTCCCCACCTCATCGCGACCGGAGGCCTCACATCCTTTGAAAACTCCAGAGGAACGCGGAGATCAGTGCCTCCAAAGGAGACGATGCCTGACTCCTCGTGAAACTTGATAGGAGTCCCAGGATTCTTGTGGCACGTGGAAAGGGATCGTTGGTCTCCCGCCTCAGCTGGAGAGGCGTTCCAATTGCCCTGCCAAGCCTCGAGGAGAATCCCGAGTTGTCCCTCGCAACTAGGCAGGAGTCCTGACGTGGCTGAACAAACACGTGGGTGGAAGGGCCATCCCCGTCGTAACTCGAGAATATACCCCAGGTTCCCGCCGCAACTCGAGAAAAACCATGAGACTTCCCCCTCGATGCGAGATGAGGCCCGATTCCCCTGTACTGCGTGCAGAGCAATTCCGTCTTGCACATCACACATGAAAGGAGCCTTGATTTCCTTGATGGCACTCCAGAGAAACCCCAAGAACACTGTTTCAAGGCTAGAGGGATCCTGAGGTCACTGTAGCAACACGAAAGAACTCTGTGGACCAAAAATCAACTCGAAAAGAGAGGTTAGTCCCTGGATTCGTCTCCAGAGGAATACCACCTTACCACAAGCACCTCAAGAGGAGGCTTCTCTCAGCTCTAGGTATGTGAGAGGGACCCTGAGTTTGCGGCCTCAAGTGGAAAGGACACCGCGATGCCCTGACTCGAAATAAGGCCGGATATCCCTGCAGTGACTTCAATGCAGGCTCGTCTTGCATCTCCCAGGACGAAAGGATGTCTGAATCCCCTGTGGAAAGCACAGAGAAAGACTTAGTTCCCCACCTCATCGCGACCGATAGCCTCACATCCTTTGAAAACTCCAGAGGTACGTGGAGATCAGTGCCTCCAAAGGAGACGATGCCTGACTCCTCGTGAAACTTGATAGGAGTCCCAGAAATCCTGTGGCACTTGGAAAGGGACACTTGGTCTCCCGCCTCAGCTGGAGAGGCGTCCCAATTGCCCTGCCAAGCCTCGAGGAGAATCCAGAGTTGTCCCTCGCAACTAGGCAGGAGCCCTGACGTCGCTGAAGAGACACGTGGGTGGAAGGGCCATCCCCGTCGTAACTCGAGAATATACCCCAGGTTCCCGCCGCAACTCGAGAAAAACCATGAGACTTCCCCCTCGCCGCGAGATGAGGCCCGATTCCCCTGCACTGCGTGCAGAGCAATTCCGTGTTGCACTTCACACATGAAAGGAGCCTTGATTTCCTTGATGGCACTCCAGAGAAAACCCAAGAACACTTTTTCAAGGCTAGAGGGATCCTGAGGTCACTGTAGCAACACGAAAGAGCTCCGTGGACCAAAAATCAACTCGAGATGAGAGGTTAATCCCTGGCTTCGACTCCAGAGGAATACCACCTTACCACAAGCACCTCAAGAGAAGGCTTCTCTCAGCTCTAGGTATGTGAGAGGGACCCTGAGTTTGCGGCCTCAAGTGGAATGGACACCGCGATGCCCTGACTCGAAATAAGGCCGGATATCCCTGCAGTGACTGGAATGCAGGCTCGTCTTGCATCTCCCAAGACGAAAGGGTGTCTGAATCCCCTGTGGAGACCACAGAGAAAGACCTAGTTCCCCACCTCATCGCGACAGGAGGCCTCAAATCCTTTGAAAACTCCAGAGGTACGCGGAGATCAGTGCCTCCAAAGGAGACGATGCCTGACTCCTCGTGAAACTTGATAGGAGACCCAGGATTCCTGTGGCACGTGGAAAGGGACCCTTGGTCTCCCGTCTCAGCTGGAGAGGCGTCCCAATTGCCCTGCAAAGCCTCGAGGAGAATCCCGAGTTGTCCCTCGCAACTAGGCAGGAGTCCTGACGTCGCTGAAGAAACACATGGGTGGAAGGTCCATCCCCACCGTAACTCGAGAATATACCCCAGGTTCCCGCCGCAACTCGAGAAAAACCATGAGACTTCCCCCTCGCCGCGAGATGAGGCCCGATTCCCCTGCACTGCGTGCAGAGCAATTCCGTGTTGCACATCACACATGAAAGGAGCCTTGATTTCCTTGATGGCACTCCAGAGAAACCCCAAGAACACTGTTTCAAGGCTAGAGGGATCCTGAGGTCACTGTAGCAACACGAAAGAGTTCCGTGGACCAAGAATCAACACGAGATGAGAGGTTAGTCCCTGGCTTCGAGTCCTGAGGAATACCACCTTACCACAAGCACCTCAAGAGGAGGCTTCTCTCAGCTCTAGGTATGTGAGAGGGATCCTGAGTTTGCGGCCTCAAGTGGAATGGACACCGCGATGCCCTGACTCGAAATAAGGCCGGATATCTCTGCAGTGACTTGAATGCAGGCTCGTCTTGCATCTCCCAAGATGAAAGGGTGTCTGAATCCCCTGTGGAGACCACAGAGAAAGACCTAGTTCCCCACCTCATCGCGACCGGAGGCCTCACATCCTTTGAAAACTCCAGAGGTACGCGGAGATCAGTGCCTCCAAAGGAGACGATGCCTGACTCCTCGTGAAACTTGATAGGAGTCCCAGGATTCTTGTGGCACGTGGAAAGGGATCCTTGGTCTCCCGCCTCAGCTGGAGAGGCGTTCCAATTGCCCTGCCAAGCCTCGAGGAGAATCCCGAGTTGTGCCTCGCAACTAGGCAGGAGTCCTGACGTGGCTGAACAAACACGTGGGTGGAAGGGCCATCCCCGTCGTAACTCGAGAATATACCCCAGGTTCCCGCCGCAACTCGAGAAAAACCATGAGACTTCCCCCTCGATGCGAGATGAGGCCCGATTCCCCTGTACTGCGTGCAGAGCAATTCCGTCTTGCACATCACACATGAAAGGAGCCTTGATTTCCTTGATGGCACTCCAGAGAAACCCCAAGAACACTGTTTCAAGGCTAGAGGGATCCTGAGGTCACTGTAGCAACACGAAAGAACTCTGTGGACCAAAAATCAACTCGAAAAGAGAGGTTAGTCCCTGGATTCGTCTCCAGAGGAATACCACCTTACCACAAGCACCTCAAGAGGAGGCTTCTCTCAGCTCTAGGTATGTGAGAGGGACCCTGAGTTTGCGGCCTCAAGTGGAAAGGACACCGCGATGCCCTGACTCGAAATAAGGCCGGATATCCCTGCAGTGACTTCAATGCAGGCTCGTCTTGCATCTCCCAGGAAGAAAGGATGTCTGAATCCCCTGTGGAAAGCACAGAGAAAGACTTAGTTCCCCACCTCATCGCGACCGATAGCCTCACATCCTTTGAAAACTCCAGAGGTACGTGGAGATCAGTGCCTCCAAAGGAGACGATGCCTGACTCCTCGTGAAACTTGATAGGAGTCCCAGGATTCCTGTGGCACTTGGAAAGGGACACTTGGTCTCCCGCCTCAGCTGGAGAGGCGTCCCAATTGCCCTGCCAAGCCTCGAGGAGAATCCAGAGTTGTCCCTCGCAACTAGGCAGGAGCCCTGACGTCGCTGAAGAGACACGTGGGTGGAAGGGCCATCCCCGTCGTAACTCGAGATTATACCCCAGGTTCCCACCGCAACTCGAGAAAAACCATGAGACTTCCCCCTCGCCGCGAGATGAGGCCCGATTCCCCTGCACTGCGTGCAGGGCAATTCTGTGTTGCACATCACACATGAAAGGAGCCTTGATTTCCTTCATGGCACTCCAGAGAAACCCCAAGAACACTGTTTGAAGGCTAGAGGGATCCTGAGGTCACTGTAGCAACACGAAAGAGCTCCGTGGACCAAAAATCAACTCGAGATGAGAGGTTAGTCCCTGGCTTCGACTCCAGAGGAATACCACCTTACCACAAGCACCTCAAGAGGAGGCTTCTCTCAGCTCTAGGTATGTGAGAGGGACCCTGAGTTTGCGGCCTCAAGTGGAATGGACACCGCGATGCCCTGACTCGAAATAAGGCCGGATATCCCTGCAGTGACTGGAATGCAGGCTCGTCTTGCATCTCCCAAGACGAAAGGGTGTCTGAGTCCCCTGTGGAGACCACAGAGAAAGACCTAGTTCCCCACCTCATCGCGACAGGAGGCCTCAAATCCTTTGAAAACTCCAGAGGTATGCGGAGATCAGTGTCTCCAAAGGAGACGATGCCTGACCCCTCGTGAAACTTGATAGGAGACCCAGGATTTCTATGGCACGTGGAAAGGGACCCTTGGTCTACGGTCTCAGCTGGAGAGGCGTCCCAATTGCCCTGCAAAGCCTCGAGGAGAATCCCGAGTTGTCCCTCGCAACTAGGCAGGAGTCCTGACATGGCTGAACACACACGTGTGTGGAAGGGCCATCCCCGTCGTAACTCGAGAATATACCCCAGGTTCCCGCCGCAACTCGAGAAAAACCATGAGACTTCCCCCTCGCCGCGAGATGAGGGCCGATTCCCCTGCACTGCGTGCAGAGCAATTCCGTGTTGCACATCACACATGAAAGGAGCCTTGATTTCCTTGATGGCACTCCAGAGAAACCCCAAGAACACTGTTTCAAGGCTAGAGGGATCCTGAGGTCACTGTATCAACACGAAAGAGCTCCGTGGGCCAAAAATCAACTCGAGGTGAGAGGTTACTCCCTGGCTTCGACTCCAGAGGAATACCACCTTACCACAAGCACCTCAAGAGGAGGCTTCTCTCAGCTCTAGGTATGTGAGAGGGACCCTGAGTTTGCGGCCTCAAGTGGAATGGACACCGCGATGCCCTGACGCGAAATAAGGCTGGATATCCCTGCAGTGACTTGAATGCAGGCTCGTCTTGCATCTCCCAAGATGAAAGGATGTCTGAATCCCCTATGGAGACCACAGAGAAAGACCTAGTTCCCCACCTCATCGCGACCGGAGGCCTCACATCCTTTGAAAACTCCAGAGGTACGCGGAGATCAGTGCCTCCAAAGGAGACGATGCCTGACTCCTCGTGAAACTTGATAGGAGTACCAGGATTCCTGTGGCACGTGGAAAGGGACCCTTGGTCTCCCGCCTCAGCTGGAGAGGCGTCCCAATTGCCTTGCCAAGCCTCGAGGAGAATCCCGAGTTGTGTCTCGCAACTAGGCAAGAGTCCTGACGTGACTGAACAAACACGTGTGTGGAAGGGCCATCCCCGTCGTAACTCGAGAATATACCCCAGGTTCCCGCCGCAACTCGAGAAAAACCATGAGACTTCCCCCTCGCCGCGAGATGAGGCCCGATTCCCCTGCACTGCGTGCAGAGCAATTCTGTGTTGCACATCACACATGAAAGGAACCTTGATTTCCTTCATGGCACTCCTGAAAAACCCCAAGAACACTGTTTCAAGGCTAGAGGGATCCTGAGGTCACTGTAGCAACACGAAAGAGCTCCGTGGACCAAAAATCAACTCGAGATGAGAAGTTAATCCCTGGCTTCGACTCCAGAGGAATACCACCTTACCACAAGCACCTCAAGAGGAGGCTTCTCTCAGCTCTAGGTATGTGAGAGGGACCCTGAGTTTGCGGCCTCAAGTGGAATGGACACCGCGATGCCCTGACTCGAAATAAGGCCGGATATCCCTGCAGTGACTGGAATGCAGGCTCGTCTTGCATCTCCCAAGACGACAGGGTGTCTGAATCCCCTGTGGAGACCACAGAGAAAGACCTAGTTCCCCACCTCATCGCGACAGGAGGCCTCAAATCCTTTGAAAACTCCAGAGGTATGCAGAGATCAGTGCCTCCAAAGGAGACGATGCCTGACTCCTCGTGAAACTTGATAGGAGACCCAGGATTCCTGTGGCACGTGGAAAGGGACCCTTGGTCTCCCGTCTCAGCTGGAGAGGCGTCCCAATTGCCCTGCAAAGCCTCGAGGAGAATCCCGAGTTGTCCCTCGCAACTAGGCAGGAGTCCTGACGTCGCTGAAGAAACACATGGGTGGAAGGGCCATCCCCACCGTAACTCGAGAATATACCCCAGGTTCCCGCCGCAACTCGAGAAAAACCATGAGACTTCCCCCTCACCGCGAGATGAGGCCCGATTCCCCTGCACTGCGTGCAGAGCAATTCCGTGTTGCACATCACACATGAAAGGAGCCTTGATTTCCTTGATGGCACTCCAGAGAAACCCCAAGAACACTGTTTCAAGGCTAGAGGGATCCTGAGGTCACTGTAGCAACACGAAAGAGCTCCGTGGACCAAGAATCAACACGAGATGAGAGGTTAGTCCCTGGCTTCGACTCCTGAGGAATACCACCTTACCACAAGCACCTCAAGAGGAGGCTTCTCTCAGCTCTAGGTATGTGAGAGGGATCCTGAGTTTGCGGCCTCAAGTGGAATGGACACCGCGATGCCCTGACTCAAAATAAGGCCGGATATCCCTACAGTGACTTGAATGCAGGCTCGTCTTGCATCTCCCAAGAAGAAAGGATGTCTGAATCCCCTGTGGAGACCACAGAGAAAGACCTAGTTCCCCACCTCATCGCGACCAGAGGCCTCACATCCTTTGAAAACTCCAGAGGAACGCGGAGATCAGTGCCTCCAAAGGAGACGATGCCTGACTCCTCGTGAAACTTGATAGGAGTCCCAGGATTCTTGTGGCACGTGGAAAGGGATCCTTGGTCTCCCGCCTCAGCTGGAGAGGCGTTCCAATTGCCCTGCCAAGCCTCGAGGAGAATCCCGAGTTGTCCCTCGCAACTAGGCAGGAGTCCTGACGTGGCTGAACAAACACGTGGGTGGAAGGGCCATCCCCGTCGTAACTCGAGAATATACCCCAGGTTCCCGCCGCAACTCGAGAAAAACCATGAGACTTCCCCCTCGCCGCGAGATGAGGCCCGATTCCCCTGTACTGCGTGCAGAGCAATTCCGTCTTGCACATCACACATGAAAGGAGCCTTGATTTCCTTGATGGCACTCCAGAGAAACCCCAAGAACACTGTTTCAAGGCTAGAGGGATCCTGAGGTCACTGTAGCAACACGAAAGAACTCTGTGGACCAAAAATCAACTCGAAAAGAGAGGTTAGTCCCTGGATTCGTCTCCAGAGGAATACCACCTTACCACAAGCACCTCAAGAGGAGGCTTCTCTCAGCTCTAGGTATGTGAGAGGGACCCTGAGTTTGCGGCCTCAAGTGGAAAGGACACCGCGATGCCCTGACGAGAAATAAGGCCGGATATCCCTGCAGTGACTTGAATGCAGGCTCGTCTTGCATCTCCCAAGATGAAAGGGTGTCTGAATCCCCTGTGGAGACCACAGAGAAAGACCTAGTTCCCCACCTCATCGCGACCGGAGGCCTCACATCCTTTGAAAACTCCAGAGGTACGCGGAGATCAGTGCCTCCAAAGGAGACGATGCCTGACTCCTCGTGAAACTTGATAGGAGTCCCAGGATTCCTGTGGCACGTGGAAAGGGACCCTTGGTCTCCCGCCTCAGCTGGAGAGGCGTCCCAATTGCCTTGCCAAGCCTCGAGGAGAATCCCGAGTTGTGTCTCGCAACTAGGCAAGAGTCCTGACGTGGCTGAACACACACGTGTGTGGAAGGGCCATCCCCGCCGTAACTCGAGAATATACCCCAGGTTTCCACCGCAACTCGAGAAAAACCATGAGACTTCCCCCTCGCCGCGAGATGAGGCCCGATTCCCCTGCACTGCGTGCAGAGCAATTCTGTGTTGCACATCACACATGAAAGGAGCCTTGATTTCCTTCATGGCACTCCAGAGAAACCCCAAGAACACTGTTTGAAGGCTAGAGGGATCCTGAGGTCACTGTAGCAACACGAAAGAGCTCCGTGGACCAAAAATCAACTCGAGATGAGAGGTTAGTCCCTGGCTTCGACTCCAGAGGAATACCACCTTACCACAAGCACCTCAAGAGGAGGCTTCTCTCAGCTCTAGGTATGTGAGAGGGACCCTGAGTTTGCGGCCTCAAGTGGAATGGACACCGCGATGCCCTGACTCGAAATAAGGCCGGATATCCCTGCAGTGACTGGAATGCAGGCTCGTCTTGCATCTCCCAAGACGAAAGGGTGTCTGAGTCCCCTGTGGAGACCACAGAGAAAGACCTAGTTCCCCACCTCATCGCGACAGGAGGCCTCAAATCCTTTGAAAACTCCAGAGGTATGCGGAGATCAGTGTCTCCAAAGGAGACGATGCCTGACCCCTCGTGAAACTTGATAGGAGACCCAGGATTCCTATGGCACGTGGAAAGGGACCCTTGGTCTCCCGTCTCAGCTGGAGAGGCGTCCCAATTGCCCTGCCAAGCCTCGAGGAGAATCCCGAGTTGTCCCTCGCAACTAGGCAGGAGTCCTGACATGGCTGAACACACACGTGTGTGGAAGGGCCATCCCCGTCGTAACTCGAGAATATACCCCAGGTTCCCGCCGCAACTCGAGAAAAACCATGAGACTTCCCCCTCGCCGCGAGATGAGGGCCGATTCCCCTGCACTGCGTGCAGAGCAATTCCGTGTTGCACATCACACATGAAAGGAGCCTTGATTTCCTTGATGGCACTCCAGAGAAACCCCAAGAACACTGTTTCAAGGCTAGAGGGATCCTGAGGTCACTGTAGCAACACGAAAGAGCTCCGTGGGCCAAAAATCAACTCGAGATGAGAGGTTACTCCCTGGCTTCGACTCCAGAGGAATACCACCTTACCACAAGCACCTCAAGAGGAGGCTTCTCTCAGCTCTAGGTATGTGAGAGGGACCCTGAGTTTGCGGCCTCAAGTGGAATGGACACCGCGATGCCCTGACTCGAAATAAGGCCGGATATCCCTGCAGTGACTTGAATGCAGGCTCGTCTTGCATCTCCCAAGAAGAAAGGATGTCTGAATCCCCTGTGGAGACCACAGAGAAACACCTAGTTCCCCACCTCATCGCGACCGGAGGCCTCACATCCTTTGAAAACTCCAGAGGTACGCGGAGATCAGTGCCTCCAAAGGAGACGATGCCTGACTCCTCGTGAAACTTGATAGGAGTCCCAGGATTCTTCTGGCACGTGGAAAGGGACCCTTGGTCTCCCGCCTCAGCTGGAGAGGCGTTCCAATTGCCGTGCCAAGCCTCGAGGAGAATTCCGAGTTGTCCCTCGCAACTAGGCAGGAGTCCTGAGGTGGCTGAACAAACACGTGGGTGGAAGGGCCATCCCCGTCGTAACTCGAGGATATACCCCAGGTTCCCGCCGCAACTCGAGAAAAACCATGAGACTTCCCCCTCGATGCGAGATGAGGCCCGATTCCCCTGTACTGCGTGCAGAGCAATTCCGTCTTGCACATCACACATGAAAGGAGCCTTGATTTCCTTGATGGCACTCCAGAGAAACTCCAAGAACACTGTTTCAAGGCTAGAGGGATCCTGAGGTCACTGTAGCAACACGAAAGAACTCTGTGGACCAAAAATCAACTCGAAAAGAGAGGTTAGTCCCTGGATTCGTCTCCAGAGGAATACCACCTTACCACAAGCACCTCAAGAGGAGGCTTCTCTCAGCTCTAGGTATGTGAGAGGGACCCTGAGTTTGCGGCCTCAAGTGGAATGGACACCGCGATGCCCTGACTCGAAATAAGGCGGGATATCCCTGCAGTGACTTCAATGCAGGCTCGTCTTGCATCTCCCAGGACGAAAGGATGTCTGAATCCCCTGTGGAAAGCACAGAGAAAGACTTAGTTCCCCACCTCATCGCGACCGATAGCCTCACATCCTTTGAAAACTCCAGAGGTACGCGGAGATCAGTGCCTCCAAAGGAGACTATGCCTGACTCTTCGTGAAACTTGATAGGAGTCCCAGGATTCCTGTGGCACTTGGAAAGGGACACTTGGTCTCCCGCCTCAGCTGGAGAGGCGTCCCAATTGCCCTGCAAAGCCTCGAAGAGAATCCAGAGTTGTCCCTCGCAACTAGGCAGGAGTCCTGACGTCGCTGAAGAAACACGTGGGTGGAAGGGCCATCCCCGTCGTAACTCGAGAATATACCCCAGGTTCCCGCCGCAACTCGAGAAAAACCATGAGACTTCCCCCTCGCCGCGAGATGAGGCCCGATTCCCCTGCACTGCGTGCAGAGCAATTCCGTGTTACACATCACACATGAAAGGAGCCTTGATTTCCTTCATGGAACTCCAGAGAAACCCCAAGAACACTGTTTCAAGGCTAGAGGGATCCTGAGGTCACTGTAGCAACACGAAAGAGCTCCGTGGGCCAAAAATCAACTCGAGATGAGAGGTTAGTCCCTGGCTTCGACTCCAGAGGAATACCACCTTACCACAAGCACCTCAAGAGGAGGCTTCTCTCAGCTCTAGGTATGTGAGAGGGACCCTGAGTTTGCGGCCTCAAGTGGAATGGACACCGCGATGCCCTGACGCGAAATAAGGCTGGATATCCCTGCAGTGACTTGATTGCAGGTTCGTCTTGCATCTCCCAAGATGAAAGGATGTCTGAATCCCCTGTGGAGACCACAGAGAAAGACCTAGTTCCCCACCTCATCGCGACCGGAGGCCTCACATCCTTTGAAAACTCCAGAGGTACGCGGAGATCAGTGCCTCCAAAGGAGACGATGCCTGACTCCTCGTGAAACTTGATAGGAGTCCCAGGATTCCTGTGGCACGTGGAAAGGGACCCTTGGTCTCCCGCCTCAGCTGGAGAGGCGTCCCAATTGCCTTGCCAAGCCTCGAGGAGAATCCCGAGTTGTGTCTCGCAACTAGGCAAGAGTCCTGACGTGGCTGAACAAACACGTGTGTGGAAGGGCCATCCCCGTCGTAACTCGAGAATATACCCCAGGTTCCCGCCGCAACTCGAGAAAAACCATGAGACTTCCCCCTCGCCGCGAGATGAGGCCCGATTCCCCTGCACTGCATGCAGAGCAATTCTGTGTTGCACATCACACATGAAAGGAGCCTTGATTACCTTCATGGCACTCCAGAGAAACCCCAAGAACACTGTTTCAAGGCTAGAGGGATCCTGAGGTCACTGTAGCAACACGAAAGAGCTCCGTGGACCAAAAATCAACTCGAGATGAGAGGTTAGTCCCTGGCTTCGACTCCAGAGGAATACCACCTTACCACAAGCACCTCAAGAGGAGGCTTCTCTCAGCTCTAGGTATGTGAGAGGGACCCTGAGTTTGCGGCCTCAAGTGGAATGGACACCGCGATGCCCTGACTCGAAATAAGGCCGGATATCCCTGCAGTGACTTCAATGCAGGCTCGTCTTGCATCTCCCAAGACGAAAGGGTGTATGAATCCCCTGTGGAGACCACAGAGAAAGACCTAGTTCCACACCTCATCGCGACAGGAGGCCTCAAATCCTTTGAAAACTCCAGAGGTATGCGGAGATCAGTGCCTCCAAAGGAGACGATGCCTGACTCCTCGTGAAACTTGATAGGAGACCCAGGATTCCTGTGGCACGTGGAAAGGGACCCTTGGTCTCCCGTCTCAGCTGGAGAGGCGTCCCAATTGCCCTGCAGAGCTTCGAGGAGAATCCCGAGTTGTCCCTCGCAACTAGGCAGGAGTCCTGACATGGCTGAACACACACGTGTGTGGAAACGCCATCCCCGTCGTAACTCGAGAATATACCCCAGGTTCCCGCCGCAACTCGAGAAAAACCATGAGACTTCCCCCTCGCCGCGAGATGAGGCCCGATTCCCCTGCACTGCGTGCAGAGCAATTCCGTGTTGCACATCACACATGAAATGAGCCTTGATTTCCTTCATGGCACTCCAGAGAAACCCCAAGAAAACTGTTTCAAGGCTAGAGGGATCCTGAGGTCACTGTAGCAACACGAAAGAGCTCTGTGGACCAAGAATCAACACGAGATGAGAGGTTAGTCCCTGGCTTCGACTCCTGAGGAATACCACCTTACCACAAGCACCTCAAGAGGAGGCTTCTCTCAGCTCTAGGTATGTGAGAGGGATCCTGAGTTTGCGGCCTCAAGTGGAATGAACACCGCGATGCCCTGACTCGAAATAAGGCCGGATATCCCTGCAGTGACTTGAATGCAGGCTCGTCTTGCATCTCCCAAGAAGAAAGGATGTCTGAATCCCCTGTGGAGACCACAGAGAAAGACCTAGTTCCCCACCTCATCGCGACCGGAGGCCTCACATCCTTTGAAAACTCCAGAGGTACGCGGAGATCAGTGCCTCCAAAGGAGACGATGCCTGACTCCTCGTGAAACTTGATAGGAGTCCCAGGTTCTTCTGGCACGTGGAAAGGGACACTTGGTCTCCCGCCTCAGCTGGAGAGGCGTTCCAATTGCCCTGCCAAGCCTCGAGGAGAATCTCGAGTTGTCCCTCGCAACTAGGCAGGAGTCCTGACGTGGCTGAACAAACACGTGGGTGGAAGGGCCATCCCCGTCGTAACTCGAGAATATACCCCAGGTTCCCGCCGCAACTCGAGAAAAACCATGAGACTTCCCCCTCGATGCGAGATGAGGCCCGATTCCCCTGTACTGCGTGCAGAGCAATTCCGTCTTGCACATCACACATGAAAGGAGCCTTGATTTCCTTGATGGCACTCCAGAGATACCCCAAGAACACTGTTTCAAGGATAGAGGGATCCTGAGGTCACTGTAGCAACACGAAAGAACTCTGTGGACCAAAATTCAACTCGAAAAGAGAGGTTAGTCCCTGGATTCGTCTCCAGAGGAATACCACCTTACCACAAGCACCTCAAGAGGAGGCTTCTCTCAGCTCTAGGTATGTGAGAGGGACCCTGAGTTTGCGGCCTCAAGTGGAATGGACACCGCGATGCCCTGACGCGAAATAAGGCTGGATATCCCTGCAGTGACTTGATTGCAGGCTCGTCTTGCATCTCCCAAGATGAAAGGATGTCTGAATCCCCTGTGGAGACCACAGAGAAAGACCTAGTTCCCCACCTCATCGCGACCGGAGGTCTCACATCCTTTGAAAACTCCAGAGGTACGCGGAGATCAGTGCCTCCAAAGGAGACGATGCCTGACTCCTCGTGAAACTTGATAGGAGTCCCAGGATTCCTGTGGCACGTGGAAAGGGACCCTTGGTCTCCCGCCTCAGCTGGAGAGGCGTCCCAATTGCCTTGCCAAGCCTCGAGGAGAATCCCGAGTTGTGTCTCGCAACTAGGCAAGAGTCCTGACGTGGCTGAACAAACACGTGTGTGGAAGGGCCATCCCCGTCGTAACTCGAGAATATACCCCAGGTTCCCGCCGCAACTCGAGAAAAACCATGAGACTTCCCCCTCGCCGCGAGATGAGGCCCGATTCCCCTGCACTGCATGCAGAGCAATTCTGTGTTGCACATCACACATGGAAGGAGCCTTGATTTCCTTGATGGCACTCCAGAGAAACCCCAAGAACACTGTTTCAAGGCTAGAGGGATCCTGAGGTCACTGTAGCAACACGAAAGAGCTCCGTGGACCAAAAATCAACTCGAGATGAGAGGTTAGTCCCTGGCTTCGACTCCAGAGGAATACCACCTTACCACAAGCACCTCAAGAGGAGGCTTCTCTCAGCTCTAGGTATGTGAGAGGGACCCTGAGTTTGCGGCCTCAAGTGGAATGGACACCGCGATGCCCTGACTCGAAATAAGGCCGGATATCCCTGCAGTGACTTCAATGCAGGCTCGTCTTGCATCTCCCAAGACGAAAGGGTGTATGAATCCCCTGTGGAGACCACAGAGAAAGACCTAGTTCCCCACCTCATCGCGACAGGAGGCCTCAAATCCTTTGAAAACTCCAGAGGTATGCGGAGATCAGTGCCTCCAAAGGAGACGATGCCTGACTCCTCGTGAAACTTGATAGGAGACCCAGGATTCCTGTGGCACGTGGAAAGGGACCCTTGGTCTCCCGTTTCAGCTGGAGAGGCGTCCCAATTGCCCTGCAGAGCCTCGAGGAGAATCCCGAGTTGTCCCTCGCAACTAGGCAGGAGTCCTGACATGGCTGAACACACACGTGTGTGGAAAGGCCATCCCCGTCGTAACTCGAGAATATACCCCAGGTTCCCGCCGCAACTCGAGAAAAACCATGAGACTTCCCCCTCGCCGCGAGATGAGGCCCGATTCCCCTGCACTGCGTGCAGAGCAATTCCGTCTTGCACATCACACATGAAAGGAGCCTTGATTTCCTTGATGGCACTCCAGAGATACCCCAAGAACACTGTTTCAAGGATAGAGGGATCCTGAGGTCACTGTAGCAACACGAAAGAACTCTGGGGACCAAAATTCAACTCGAAAAGAGAGGTTAGTCCCTGGATTCCTCTCCAGAGGAATACCACCTTACCACAAGCACCTCAAGAGGAGGCTTCTCTCAGCTCTAGGTATGTGAGAGGGACCCTGAGTTTGCAGCCTCAAGTGGAATGGACACCGCGATGCCCTGACTCGAAATAAGGCCAGATATCCCTGCAGTGACTTCAATGCAGGCTCGTCTTGCATCTCCCAGGACGAAAGGATGTCTGAATCCCCTGTGGAAAGCACAGAGAAAGACTTAGTTCCCCACCTCATCGCGACCGATAGCCTCACATCCTTTGAAAACTCCAGAGGTACGCGGAGATCAGTGCCTCCAAAGGAGACGATGCCTGACTCCTCGTGAAACTTGATAGGAGTCCCAGGATTCCTGTGGCACTTGGAAAGGGACACTTGGTCTCCCGCCTCAGCTGGAGAGGCGTCCCAATTGCCCTGCCAAGCCTCGAGGAAAATCCAGAGTTTTCCCTCGCAACTAGGCAGGAGTCCTGACGTGGCTGAACACACACGTGGGTGGAAAGGCCATCCCCGTCGTAACTCGAGAATATACCCCAGGTTCCCGCCGCAACTCGAGAAAAACCATGAGACTTCCCCCTCGATGCGAGATGAGGCCCGATTCCCCTGCACTGCGTGCAGAGCAATTCCGTGTTGCACATCACACATGAAAGGAGCCTTGATTTCCTTGATGGCACTCCAGAGAAACCCCAAGAACACTGTTTCAAGGCTAGAGGGATGCTGAGGTCACTGTAGCAACACGAAAGTGCTCCGTGGGCCAAAAATCAACTCGAGATGAGAGGTTAGTCCCTGGCTTCGACTCCAGAGGAATACCACCTTACCACAAGCACCTCAAGAGGAGGCTTCTCTCAGCTCTAGGTATGTGAGAGGGACCCTGAGTTTGCGGCCTCAAGTGGAATGGACACCGCGATGCCCTGACTCGAAATAAGGCCGGATATCCCTGCAGTGACTTGAATGCAGGCTCGTCTTGCATCTCCCAAGAAGAAAGGATGTCTGAATCCCCTGTGGAGACCACAGAGAAAGACCTAGTTCCCCACCTCATCGCGACCGGAGGCCTCACATCCTTTGAAAACTCCAGAGGTACGCGGAGATCAGTGCCTCCAAAGGAGACGATGCCTGACTCCTCGTGAAACTTGATAGGAGTCCCAGGATTCCTGTGGCATGTGGAAAGGGACCCTTGGTCTCCCGCCTCAGCTGGAGAGGCGTCCCAATTGCCTTGCCAAGCCTCGAGGAGAATCCCGAGTTGTGTCTCGCAACTAGGCAAGAGTCCTGACGTGGCTGAACAAACACGTGTGTGGAAGGGCCATCCCCGTCGTAACTCGAGAATATACCCCAGGTTCCCGCCGCAACTCGAGAAAAACCATGAGACTTCCCCCTCGCCGCGAGATGAGGCCCGATTCCCCTGCACTGCGTGCAGAGCAATTCCGTGTTGCACATCACACATGAAAGGAGCCTTGATTTCCTTGATGGCACTCCAGAGAAACCCCAAGAACACTGTTTCAAGGCGAGAGGGATCCTGAGGTCACTGTAGCAACACGAAAGAGCTCCGTGGGCCAAGAATCAACTCGAGATGAGAGGTTAGTCCCTGGCTTCGACTCCAGAGGAATACCACCTTACCACAAGCACCTCAAGAGGAGGCTTCTCTCAGCTCTAGGTATGTGAGAGGGACCCTGAGTTTGCGGCCTCAAGTGGAATGGACACCGCGATGCCCTGACGCGAAATAAAGCCGGATATCCCTGCAGTGACTTGAATGCAGGTTCGTCTTGCATCTCCCAAGATGAAAGGATGTCTGAATCCCCTGTGGAGACCACAGAGAAAGACCTAGTTCCCCACCTCATCGCGACAGGAGGCCTCAAATCCTTTGAAAACTCCAGAGGTACGCGGAGATCAGTGCCTCCAAAGGAGACGATGCCTGACTCCTCGTGAAACTTGATAGGAGTCCCAGGATTCCTGTGGCACTTGGAAAGGGACACTTGGTCTCCCGCCTCAGCTGGAAAGGCGTCCCAATGGCCTTGCCAAGCCTCGAGGAGAATCCCGAGTTGTGTCTCGCAACTAGGCAAGACTCCTGACGTGGCTGAACAAACACGTGTGTGGAAGGGCCATCCCCGTCGTAACTCGAGATTATACCCCAGGTTTCCACCGCAACTCGAGAAAAACCATGAGACTTCCGCCTCGCCGCGAGATGAGGCCCGATTCCCCTGCACTGCGTGCAGAGCAATTCCGTCTTGCACATCACATATGAAAGGAGCCTTGATTTCCTTCATGGCACTCCAGAGAAACCCCAAGAACACTGTTTCAAGGATAGAGGGATCCTGAGGTCATTGTAGCAACACGAAAGAGCTCCGTGGGCCAAAAATCAACTCGAGATGAGAGGTTAGTCCCTGGCTTCGACTCCAGAGGAATACCACCTTACCACAAGCACCTCAAGAGGAGGCTTCTCTCAGCTCTAGGTATGTGAGAGGGACCCTGAGTTTGCGGCCTCAAGTGGAATGGACACCGCGATGCCCTGACTCGAAATAAGGCCGGATATCCCTGCAGTGACTGGAATGCAGGCTCGTCTTGCATCTCCCAAGAAGAAAGGATGTCTGAATCCCCTGTGGAGACCACACAGAAAGACCTAGTTCCCCACCTCATCGCGACCGGAGGCCTCACATCCTTTGAAAACTCCAGAGGTACGCGGAGATCAGTGCCTCCAAAGGAGACGATGCCTAACTCCTCGTGAAACTTGAAAGGAGTCCCAGGATTCTTGTGGCTCGTGGAAAGGGACCCTTGGTCTCCCGCCTCAGCTGGAGAGGCGTTCCAATTGCCCTGCCAAGCCTCGAGGAGAATCCCGAGTTGTCCCTCGCAACTAGGCAGGAGTAATGACGTGGCTGAACAAACACGTGGGTGGAAGGGCCATCCCCGTCGTAACTCGAGAATATACCCCAGGTTCCCGCCGCAACTCGAGAAATACCATGAGACTTCCCCCTCGATGCGAGATGAGGCCCGATTCCCCTGTACTGCGTGCAGAGCAATTCCGTGTTGCACATCACACATGAAAGTAGCCTTGATTTCCTTGATGGCACTCCAGAGAAACCCCAAGAACACTGTTTCAAGGATAGAGGGATCCTGAGGTCACTGTAGCAACACGAAAGAACTCTGTGGACCAAAAATCAACTCGAAAAGAGAGGTTAGTCCCTGGATTCGTCTCCAGAGGAATACCACCTTACCACAAGCACCTCAAGAGGAGGCTTCTCTCAGCTCTAGGTATGTGAGAGGGACCCTGAGTTTGCGGCCTCAAGTGGAATGGACACGGCGATGCCCTGACTCGAAATAAGGCCGGATATCCCTGCAGTGACTTCAATGCAGGCTCGTCTTGCATCTCCCAGGACGAAAGGATGTCTGAATCCCCTGTGGAAAGCACAGAGAAAGACTTAGTTCCCCACCTCATCGCGACCGGAGGCCTCACATCCTTTGAAAACTCCAGAGGTACGCGGAGATCAGTGCCTCCAAAGGAGACGATGCCTGACTCCTCGTGAAACTTGATAGGAGTCCCAGGATACCTGTGGCACTTGGAAAGGGACACTTGGTCTCCCGCCTCAGCTGGAGAGGCGTCCCAATTGCCCTGCCAAGCCTCGAGGAGAATCCAGAGTTGTCCCTCGCAACTAGGCAGGAGTCCTGACGTCGCTGAAGAAACACGTGGGTGGAAGGGCCATCCCCGTCGTAACTCGAGAATATACCCCAGGTTCCCGCCGCAACTCGAGAAAAACCATGAGACTTCCCCCTCGCCGCGAGATGAGGCCCGATTCCCCTGCACTGCGTGCAGAGCAATTCCGTGTTGCACATCACACCTGAAAGGAGCCTTGATTTCCTTGATGGCACTCCAGAGAAACCCCAAGAACACTGTTTCAAGGCTAGAGGGATCCTGAGGTCACTGTAGCAACACAAAAGAGCTCCGTGGACCAAGAATCAACACGAGATGAGAGGTTAGTCCCTGGCTTCGACTCCTGAGGAATACCACCTTACCACAAGCACCTCAAGAGGAGGCTTCTCTCAGCTATAGGTATGTGAGAGGGACCCTGAGTTTGCGGCCTCAAGTGGAATGGACAACGCGATGCCCTGACGCGAAATAAGGCCTGATATCCCTGCAGTGACTTGAATGCAGGCTCGTCTTGCATCTCCCAAGATGAAAGAATGTCTGAATCCCCTGTGGAGACCACAGAGAAAGACCTAGTTCCCCACCTCATCGCGACCGGAGGTCTCACATCCTTTGAAAACTCCAGAGGTACGCGGAGATCAGTGCCTCCAAAGGAGACGATGCCTGACTCCTCGTGAAACTTGATAGGAGTCCCAGGATTCCTGTGGCACGTGGAAAGGGACCCTTGGTCTCCCGCCTCAGCTGGAGAGGCGTCCCAATTGCCCTGCAAAGCCTCGAGGAGAATCCCGAGTTGTTCCTCGCAACTAGGCAGGAGTCCTGACGTCGCTGAAGAAACACCTGTGTGGAAGGGCCATCCCCGTCGTAACTCGAGAATATACCCCAGGTTCCCGCCGCAACTCGAGAAAAACCATGAGACTTCCCCCTCGCCGCGAGATGAGGCCCGATTCCCCTGCACTGCGTGCAGAGCAATTCCGTGTTGCACATCACACATGAAAGGAGCCTTGATTTCCTTGATGGCACTCCAGAGAAACCCCAAGAACACTGTTTCAAGGCTAGAGGGATCCTGAGGTCACTGTAGCAACACGAAAGAGCTCCGTGGGCCAAAAATCAACTCGAGATGAGAGGTTAGTCCCTGGCTTCGACTCCAGAGGAATACCACCTTACCACAAGCACCTCAAGAGGAGGCTTCTCTCAGCTCTAGGTATGTGAGAGGGACCCTGAGTTTGCGGCCTCAAGTGGAATGGACACTGCGATGCCCTGACTCGAAATAAGGCCGGATATCCCTGCAGTGACTTGAATGCAGGCTCGTCTTGCATCTCCCAAGAAGAAAGGATGTCTGAATCCCCTGTGGAGACCACAGAGAAACACCTAATTCCCCACCTCATCGAGACCGGAGGCCTCACATCCTTTGATAACTCCAGAGGTATGCGGAGATCAGTGCCTCCAAAGGAGACAATGCCTGACTCCTCGTGAAACTTGATAGGAGTCCCAGGATTCTTGTGGCACGTGGGAAGGGACCCTTGGTCTCCCGCCTCAGCTGGAGAGGCGTTCCAATTGCCCTGCCAAGCCTCGAGGAGAATCCCGAGTTGTCCCTCGCAACTAGGCAGGAGTCCTGACGGGGCTGAACAAACACGTGGGTGGAAGGGCCATCCCCGTCGTAACTCGAGAATATAACCCAGGTTCCCGCCGCAACTCGAGAAAAACCATGAGACTTCCCCCTCGATGCGAGATGAGGCCCGATTCCCCTGTACTGCGTGCAGAGCAATTCCGTCTTGCACATCACACATGAAAGGAGCCTTGATTTCCTTGATGGCACTCCAGAGAAACCCCAAGAACACTGTTTCAAGGCTAGAGGGATCCTGAGGTCACTGTAGCAACACGAAAGAACTCTGTGGACCAAAAATCAACTCGAAAAGAGAGGTTAGTCCCTGGATTCGTCTCCAGAGGAATACCACCTTACCACAAGCACCTCAAGAGGAGGCTTCTCTCAGCTCTAGGTTTGTGAGAGGGACCCTGAGTTTGCGGCCTCAACTGGAATGGACACCGCGATGCCCTAACTCGAAATAAGGCCGGATATCCCTGCAGTGACTGGAATGCAGGCTCGTCTTGCATCTCCCAAGACGAAAGGGTGTCTGAATCCCCTGTGGAGACCACAGAGAAAGACCTAGTTCCCCACCTCATCGCGACCGGTGGCCTCACATCCTTTGAAAACTCCAGAGGTATGCGGAGATCAGTGCCTCCATAGGAGACGATGCCTGACTCCTCGTGAAACTTGATAGCAGACCCAGGATTCCTGTGGCACGTGGAAAGGGACCCTTGGTCTCCCGTCTCAGCTGGAGAGGCGTCCCAATTGCCCTGCAAAGCCTCGAGGAGAATCCCGAGTTGTCCCTCGCAACTAGGCAGGAGTCCTGACATGGCTGAACACACACGTGTGTGGAAGGGCCATCCCCATCGTAACTCGAGAATATACCCCAGGTTCCCGCCGCAACTCGAGAAAAACCATGAGACTTCCCCCTCGCCGCGAGATGAGGTCTGATTCCCCTGCACTGCGTGCAGAGCAATTCCGTGTTGCACATCACACATGAAAAGAGCCTTGATTTCCTTGATGGCACTCCAGAGAAACCCCAAGAACACTGTTTCAAGGCGAGAGGGATCCTGAGGTCACTGTAGCAACACGAAAGAGCTCCGTGGACCAAGAATCAACACGAGATGAGAGGTTAGTCCCTGGCTTCGACTCCAGAGGAATACCACCTTACCACAAGCACCTCAAGAGGAGGCTTCTCTCAGCTCTAGGTATGTGAGAGGGACCCTGAGTTTGCGGCCTCAAGTGGAATGGACACCGCAATGCCCTGACTCGAAATAAGGCCGGATATCCCTGCAGTGACTGGAATGCAGGCTCGTCTTGCATCTCCCAAGACGAAAGGGTGTCTGAATCCCCTGTGGAGACGACAGAGAAAGACCTAGTTCCCCACCTCATCGCGACAGGAGGCCTCAAATGCTTTGAAAACTCCAGAGGTATGCGGAGATCAGTGCCTCCAAAGGAGACGATGCCTGACTCCTCGTGAAACTTGATAGGAGACCCAGGATTCCTGTGGCACGTGGAAAGGGACCCTTGGTCTCCCGTCTCAGCTGGAGAGGCGTCCCAATTGCCCTGCAAAGCCTCGAGGAGAATCCCGAGTTGTCCCTCGCAACTAGGCAGGAGTCCTGACATGGCTGAACACACACGTGTGTGGAAGGGCCATCCCCGTCGTAACTCGAGAATATACCCCAGGTTCCCGCCGCAACTCGAGAAAAACCATGAGACTTCCCCCTCGCCGCGAGATGAGGCCCGATTCCCCTGCACTGCGTGCAGAGCAATTCCGTGTTGCACATGACACATGAAAGGAGCCTTGATTTCCTTGATGGCACTCCAGAAAAACCCCAAGAACACTGTTTCAAGGCTAGAGGGATCCTGAGGTCACTGTAGCAACATGAAAGAGCTCCGTGGACACAGAATCAACACGAGATGAGAGGTTAGTCCCTGGCTTCGACTCCTGAGGAATGCCACCTTACCACAAGCACCTCAAGAGGAGGCTTCTCTCAACTCTAGGTATGTGAGAGGGATCCTGAGTTTGCGGCCTCAAGTGGAATGGACACCGCGATGCCCTGACTCGAAATAAGGCCGGATATCCCTGCAGTGACTGGAATGCAAGCTCGTCTTGCATCTCCCAAGAAGAAAGGATGTCTGAATCCCCTGTGGAGACCACAGAGAAAGACCTAGTTTCCCACCTCATCGCGACCGGAGGCCTCACATCCTTTGAAAACTTCAGAGGTAAGCGGAGATCAGTGCCTCCAAAGGAGACGATGCCTGACTCCTCGTGAAACTTGATAGGAGTCCCAGGATTCTTGTGGCACGTGGAAAGGGACCCTTGGTCTCCCGCCTCAGCTGGAGAGGCGTTCCAATTGCCGTGCCAAGCCTCGAGGAGTATCCCGAGTTGTGTCTCGCAACTAGGCAGGCGTCCTGACGTGGCTGAACAAAGACGTGGGTGGAAGGGCCATCCCCGTCGTAACTCGAGAATATACCCCAGGTTCCCACCGCAACTCGAGAAAAACCATGAGACTTCCCCCTCGATGCGAGATGAGGCCCGATTCCCCTGTACTCCGTGCAGAGCAATTCCGTCTTGCACATCACACATGAAAGGAGCCTTGATTTCCTTGATGGCACTCCAGAGAAACCCCAAGAACACTGTTTCAAGGATAGAGGGATCCTGAGGTCACTGTAGCAACACGAAAGAACTCTGTGGACCAAAAATCAACTCGAAAAGAGAGGTTAGTCCCTGGATTCGTCTCCAGAGGAATACCACCTTACCACAAGCACCTCAAGAGGAGGCTTCTCTCAGCTCTAGGTATGTGAGAGGGACCCTGAGTTTGCGGCCTCAAGTGGAATGGACACCGCGATGCCCTGACTCGAAATAAGGCCGGATATCCCTGCAGTGACTTCAATGCAGGCTCGTCTTGCATCTCCCAGGACGAAAGGATGTCTGAATCCCCTGTGGAAAGCACAGAGAAAGACTTAGTTCCCCACCTCATCGCGACCGATAGCCTCACATCCTTTGAAAACTCCAGAGGTACGCGGAGATCAGTGCCTCCAAAGGAGACGATGCCTGACTCCTCGTGAAACTTGATAGGAGTCCCAGGATTCCTGTGGCACTTGGAAAGGGACACTTGGTCTCCCGCCTCAGCTGGAGAGGCGTCCCAATTGCCCTGCCAAGCCTTGAGGAGAATCCAGAGTTGTCCCTCGCGACTAGGCAGGACTCCTGACGTCGCTGAAGAAACACGTGGGTGGAAGGGCCATCCCCGTCGTAACTCGAGAATATACCCCAGGTTCCCGCCGCAACTCGAGAAAAATCATGAGACTTCCCCCTCGCCGCGAGATGAGGCCCGATTCCCCTGCACTGCGTGCAGAGCAATTCCGTGTTGCACATCACACATGAAAGGAGCCTTGATTTCCTTCATGGCACTCCAGAGAAACCCCAAGAACACTGTTTCAAGGCTAGAGGGATCCTGAGGTCACTGTAGCAACACGAAAGAGCTCCGTGGGCCAAAAATCAACTCGAGATGAGAGGTTAGTCCCTGGCTTCGACTCCAGAGGAATACCACCTTACCACAAGCACCTCAAGAGGAGGCTTCTCTCAGCTCTAGGTATGTGAGAGGGACCCTGAGTTTGCGGCCTCAAGTGGAATGGACACCGCGATGCCCTGATGCGAAATAAGGCTGGATATCCCTGCAGTGACTTGAATGCAGGCTCGTCTTGCATCTCCCAAGATGAAAGGATGTCTGAATCCCCTGTGGAGACCACAGAGAAAGACCTAGTTCCCCACCTCATCGCGACCGGAGGCCTCACATCCTTTGAAAACTCCAGAGGTACGCGGAGATCAGTGCCTCCAAAGGAGACGAAGCCTGACTCCTCGTGAAACTTGATAGGAGTCCCAGGATTCCTGTGGCACGTGGAAAGGGACCCTTGGTCTCCCGCCTCAGCTGGAGAGGCGTCCCAATTGCCTTGCCAAGCCTCGAGGAGAATCCCGAGTTGGGTCTCGCAACTAGGCAAGAGTCCTGACGTGGCTGAACAAACACGTTTGTGGAAGGGCCATCCCCGACATAACTCGAGAATATACCCCAGGTTCCCGCCGCAACTCGAGAAAAACCATGAGACTTCCCCCTCGCCGCGAGATGAGGCCCGATTCCCCTGCACTGCGTGCAGAGCAATTCCGTGTTGCACATCACACATGAAAGGAGCCTTGATTTCCTTGATGGCACTCCAGAGAAACCCCAAGAACACTGTTTCAAGGCTAGAGGGATCCTGAGGTCACTGTAGCAACACGAAAGAGCTCCGTGGGCCAAAAATCAACTCGAGATGAGAGGTTAGTCCCTGGCTTCGACTCCAGAGGAATACCACATTACCACAAGCACCTCAAGAGGAGGCTTCTTTCAGCTCTAGGTATGTGAGAGGGACCCTGAGTTTGCGGCCTCAAGTGGAATGGACACCGCGATGCCCTGACGCGAAATAAGGCTGGATATCCCTGCAGTGACTTGAATGCAGGCTCGTCTTGCATCTCCCAAGATGAAAGGATGTCTGAATCCCCTGTGGAGACCACAGAGAAAGACCTAGTTCCCCACCTCATCGCGACCGCAGGCCTCACATCCTTTGAAAACTCCAGAGGTACGCGGAGATCAGTGCCTCCAAAGGAGACGATGCCTGACTCCTCGTGAAACTTGATAGGAGTCCCAGGATTCCTGTGGCACGTGGAAAGGGACCCTTGGTCTCCCGCCTCAGCTGGAGAGGCGTCCCAATTGCCTTGCCAAGCCTCGAGGAGAATCCCGAGTTGTGTCTCGCAACTAGGCAAGAGTCCTGACGTGGTTGAACAAACACGTGTGTGAAAGGGCCATCCCCGTCGTAACTCGAGAATATACCCCAGGTTCCCGCCGCAACTCGAGAAAAACCATGAGACTTCCCCCTCGCCGCGAGATGAGGCCCGATTCCCCTGCACTGCGTGCAGAGCAATTCTGTGTTGCACATCACACATGAAAGGAGCCTTGATTTCCTTGATGGCACTCCAGAGAAACCCCAAGAACACTGTTTCAAGGCTAGAGGGATCCTGAGGTCACTGTAGCAACACGAAAGAGCTCCGTGGACCAAAATTCAACTCGAGATGAGAGGTTAGTCCCTGGCTTCGACTCCAGAGGAATACCACCTTACCACAAGCACCTCAAGAGGAGGCTTCTCTCAGCTCTAGGTATGTGAGAGGGACCCTGAGTTTGCGGCCTCAAGTGGAATGGACACCGCGATGCCCTGACTCGAAATAAGGCCGGATATCCCTGCAGTGACTGGAATGCAGGCTCGTCTTGCATCTCCCAAGACGAAAGGGTGTCTGAATCCCCTGTGGAGACCACAGATTAAGACCTAGTTCCCCACCTCATCGCGACAGGAGGCCTCAAATCCTTAAAAATTCCAGAGGTATGCGGAGATCAGTGCCTCCAAAGGAGACGATGCCTGACTCCTCGTGAAACTTGATAGGAGACCCAGGATTCCTGTGGCACGTGGAAAGGGACCCTTGGTCTCCCGTCTCAGCTGGAGAGGCGTCCCAATTGCCCTGCAAAGCCTCGAGGAGAATCCCGAGTTGTCCCTCGCAACTAGGCAGGAGTCCTGACGTCGCTGAAGAAACACGTGTGTGGAAGGGCCATCCCCGTCGTAACTCGAGAATATACCCCAGGTTCCCGCCGCAACTCGAGAAAAACCATGAGACTTCCCCCTCGCCGCGAGATGAGGCCCGATTCCCCTGCACTGCGTGCAGAGCAATTCCGTGTTGCACATCACACATGAAAGGAGCCTTGATTTCCTTGATTGCACTCCAGAGAAACCCCAAGAACACTGTTTCAAGGCTAGAGGGATCCTGAGGTCACTGTAGCAACACGAAAGAGCTCCGTGGACCAAGAATCAACACGAGATGAGAGGTTAGTCCCTGGCTTCGACTCCTGAGGAATACCACCTTCCCACAAGCACCTCAAGAGGAGGCTTCTCTCAGCTCTAGGTATGTGAGAGGGATCCTGAGTTTTCGGCCTCAAGTGGAATGGACACCGCAATGCCCTGACTCGAAATAAGGCCGGATATCCCTGCAGTGACTTGAATGCAGGCTCGTCTTGCATCTCCCAAGAAGAAAGGATGTCTGAATCCCCTGTGGAGACCACAGAGAAACACCTAATTCCCCACCTCATCGAGACCGGAGGCCTCACATCCTTTGATAACTCCAGAGGTATGCGGAGATCAGTGCCTCCAAAGGAGACAATGCCTGACTCCTCGTGAAACTTGATAGGAGTCCCAGGATTCCTGTGGCACGTGGGAAGGGACCCTTGGTCTCCCGCCTCAGCTGGAGAGGTGTTCCAATTGCCCTGCCAAGCCTCGAGGAGAATCCCGAGTTGTCCCTCGCAACTAGGCAGGAGTCCTGACGGGGCTGAACAAACACGTGGGTGGAAGGGCCATCCCCGTCGTAACTCGAGAATATACCCCAGGTTCCCGCCGCAACTCGAGAAAAACCATGAGACTTCCCAGTCGACGCGAGATGAGGCCCGATTCCCCTGTACTGCGTGCAGAGCAATTCCGTGTTGCACATCACACATGAAAGGAGCCTTGATTTCCTTGATGGCACTCCAGAGAAACCCCAAGAACACTGTTTCAAGGATAGAGGGATCCTGAGGTCACTGTAGCAACACGAAAGAACTCTGTGGACCAAAAATCAACTCGAAAAGAGAGGTTAGTCCCTGGATTCGTCTCCAGAGGAATACCACCTTACCACAAGCACCTCAAGAGGAGGCTTCTCTCAGCTCTAGGTTTGTGAGAGGGACCCTGAGTTTGCGGCCTCAAGTGGAATGGACACCGCGATGCCCTGACTCGAAATAAGGCCGGATATCCCTGCAGTGACTTGAATGCAGGCTCGTCTTGCATCTCCCAAGACGAAAGGGTGTCTGAATCCCCTGTGGAGACCACAGAGAAAGACCTAGTTCCCCATCTCATCGCGACAGGAGGCCTCAAATCCTTTGAAAACTCCAGAGGTATGCGGAGATCAGTGCCTCCAAAGGAGACGATGCCTGACTCCTCGTGAAACTTGATAGGAGACCCAGGATTCCTGTGGCACGTGGAAAGGGATCCTTGGTCTCCCGTCTCAGCTGGAGAGGCGTCCCAATTGCCCTGCAAAGCCTCGAGGAGAATCCCGAGTTGTCCCTCGCAACTAGGCAGGAGTCCTGACATGGCTGAACACACACGTGTGTGGAAGGTCCATCCCCATCGTAACTCGAGAATATACCCCAGGTTCCCGCCGCAACTCGAGAAAAACCATGAGACTTCCCACTCGCCGCGAGATGAGGTCCGATTCCCCTGCACTGCGTGCAGAGCAATTCCGTGTTGCACATCACACATGAAAGGAGCCTTGATTTCCTTGATGGCACTCCAGAGAAACCCCAAGAACACTGTTTCAAGGCTAGAGGGATCCTGAGGTCACTGTAGCAACACGAAAGAGCTCCGTGGACCAAGAATCAACACGAGATGAGAGGTTAGTCCCTGGCTTCGACTCCTGAGGAATACCACCTTACCACAAGCACCTCAAGAGGAGGCTTCTCTCAGCTCTAGGTAAGTGAGAGGGATCGTGAGTTTGCGGCCTCAAGTGGAATGGACGCCGCGATGCCCTGACTCAAAATAAGGCCGGATATCCCTGCAGTGACTTGAATGCAGGCTCGTCTTGCATCTCCCAAGAAGAAAGGATGTCTGAATCCCCTGTGGAGACCACAGAGAAAGACCTAGTTCCCCACCTCATCGCGACCGGAGGCCTCACATCCTTTGAAAACTCCAGAGGTATGCGGAGATCAGTGCCTCCAAAGGAGACGATGCCTGACTCCTCGTGAAACTTGATAGGAGTCCCAGGATTCTTGTGGCACGTGGAAAGGGACCCTTGGTCTCCCGCCTCAGCTGGAGAGGCGTTCCAATTGCCCTGCCAAGCCTCGAGGAGAATCACGAGTTGTCCCTCGCAACTAGGCAGGAGTCCTGACGTGGCTGAACAAACACGTGGGTGGAAGGGCCATGCCCGTCGTAACTCGAGAATATACCCCAGGTTCCCGCCGCAACTCGAGAAAAACCATGAGACTTCCCCCTCGATGCGAGATGAGGCCCGATTCCCCTGTACTGCATGCAGAGCAATTCCGTCTTGCACATCACACATGAAAGGAGCCTTGATTTCCTTGATGGCACTCCAGAGAAACCCCAAGAACACTGTTTCAAGGATAGTGGGATCCTGAGGTCACTGTAGCAACACGAAAGAACTCTGTGGACCAAAAATCAACTCGAAAAGAGAGGTTAGTCCCTGGATTCGTCTCCAGAGGAATACCACCTTACCACAAGCACCTCAAGAGGAGGCTTCTCTCAGCTCTAGGTATGTGAGAGGGACCCTGAGTTTGCGGCCTCAAGTGTAATGGACACCGCGATGCCCTGACTCGAAATAAGGCCGAATATCCCTGCAGTGACTGGAATGCAGGCTCGTCTTGCATCTCCCAAGACGAAAGGGTGTCTGAATCCCCTGTGGAGACCACAGAGAAAGACCTAGTTCCCCACCTCATCGCGACCCGAGGCCTCACATCCTTTGAAAACTTCAGAGGTACGCGGAGATCAGTGCCTCCAAAGGAGACGATGCCTGACTCCTCGTAAAACTTGATAGGAGTCCCAGGATTCCTGTGGCACGTGGAAAGGGACCCTTGGTCTCCCGTCTCAGCTGGAGAGGCGTCCCAATTGCCCTGCAAAGCCTCGAGGAGAATCCCGAGTTGTCCCTCGCAACTAGGCAGGAGTCCTGACGTCGCGGAACACACACGTGTGTGGAAGGGCCATCCCCATCGTAACTCGAGAATATACCCCAGGTTCCCGCCGCAACTCGAGAAAAACCATGAGACTTCCCCCTCGCCGCGAGATGAGGCCCGATTCCCCTGCACTGCGTGCAGAGCAATTCCGTCTTGCACATCACACATGAAAGGAGCCTTGATTTCCTTGATGGAACTCCAGAGAAACCCCAAGAACACTGTTTCAAGGCTAGAGGGATCCTGAGGTCACTGTAGCAACATGAAAGAGCTCCGTGGACCAAGAATCAACACGAGATGAGAGGTTAGTCCCTGGCTTCGACTCCTGAGGAATGCCACCTTACCACAAGCACCTCAAGAGGAGGCTTCTCTCAGCTCTAGGTATGTGAGAGGGACCCTGAGTTTGCGGCCTCAAGTGGAATGGACACCGCGATGCCCTGACTCGAAATAAGGCCGGATATCCCTGCAGTGACTTCAATGCAGGCTCGTCTTGCATCTCCCAGGACGAAAGGATGTCTGAATCCCCTGTGGAAAGCACAGAGAAAGACTTAGTTCCCCACCTCATCGCGACCGATAGCCTCACATCCTTTGAAAAGTCCAGAGGTACGCGGAGATCAGTGCCTCCAAAGGAGACGATGCCTGACTCCTCGTGAAACTTGATAGGAGTCCCAGGATTCCTGTGGCACTTGGAAAGGGACACTTGGTCTCCCGCCTCAGCTGGAGAGGCGTCCCCATTGCCCTGCCAAGCCTCGAGGAGAATCCAGAGTTGTCCCTCGCAACTAGGCAGGACTCCTGACGTCGCTGAAGAAACACGTGGGTGGAAGGGCCATCCCCGTCGTAACTCGAGAATATAACCCAGGTTCCCGCCGCAACTCGAGAAAAACCATGAGACTTCCCCCTCGCCGCGAGATGAGGCCCGATTCCCCTGCACTGCGTGCAGAGCAATTCCGTGTTGCACATCACACATGAAAGGAGCCTTAATTTCCTTGATGGCACTCCAGAGAAACCCCAAGAACACTCTTTCAAGGCTAGAGGGATCCTGAGGTCACTGTAGCAACACGAAAGAGCTCCGTGGACCAAGAATCAACACGAGATGAGAGGTTAGTCCCTGGCTTCGACTCCTGAGGAATACCACCTTACCACAAGCACCTCAAGAGGAGGCTTCTCTCAGCTGTAGGTATGTGAGAGGGATCCTGAGTTTGCGGCCTCAAGTGGAATGGACACCGCGATGCCCTGACTCGAAATAAGGCCGGATATCCCTGCAGTGACTTGAATGCAGGCTCGTCTTGCATCTCCCAAGAAGAAAGGATGTCTGAATCCCCTGTGGAGACCACAGAGAAAGACCTAGTTCCCCACCTCATCGCGACCGGAGGCCTCACATCCTTTGAAAACTCCAGAGGTATGCGGAGATCAGTGCCTCCAAAGGAGACGATGCCTGACTCCTCGTGAAACTTGATAGGAGACCCAGGATTCCTGTGGCACGTGGAAAGGGACCCTTGGTCTCCCGTCTCAGCTGGAGAGGCGTCCCAATTACCCTGCAAAGCCTCGAGGAGAATCCCGAGTTGTCCCTCGCAACTAGGCAGGAGTCCTGACATGGCTGAACACACACGTGTGTGGAAGGGCCATCCCCGTCGTAACTCGAGAATATACCCCAGGTTCCCGCCGCAACTCGAGAAAAACCATGAGACTTCCCCCTCGCCGCGAGATGAGGCCCGATTCCCCTGCACTGCGTGCAG
The DNA here is from genome assembly GCF_910594005.1 of Cervus elaphus. Taxonomy (NCBI): domain Eukaryota; kingdom Metazoa; phylum Chordata; class Mammalia; order Artiodactyla; family Cervidae; genus Cervus; species Cervus elaphus. Next base: position 461,624 of record NW_025316709.1, on the reverse strand, counting down.
AGCAATTCCGTGTTGCACATCACACATGAAAGGAGCCTTAATTTCCTTGATGGCACTCCAGAGAAACCCCAAGAACACTGTTTCAAGGCTAGAGGGATCCTGAGGTCACTGTAGCAACACGAAAGAACTCCGTGGACCAAGAATCAACACGAGATGAGAGGTTAGTTCCTGGCTTCGACTCCTGAGGAATACCACCTTACCACAAGCACCTCAAGAGGAGGCTTCTCTCAGCTCTAGGTATGTGAGAGGGATCCTGAGTTTGCGGCCTCAAGTGGAATGGACACCGCGATGCCCTGACTCGAAATAAGGCCGGATATCCCTGCAGTGACTGGAATGCAGGCTCGTCTTGCATCTCCCAAGAAGAAAGGATGTCTGAATCCCCTGTGGAGACCACAGAGAAAGACCTAGTTCCCCACTTCATCGCAACCGCAGGCCTCACATCCTTTGAAAACTCCAGAGGTACGCGGAAATCAGTGCCTCCAAAGGAGACGATGCCTGACTCCTCGTGAAACTTGATAGGAGTCCCAGGATTCTTGTGGCACGTGGAAAGGGACCCTTGGTCTCCCGCCTCACCTGGAGAGGCGTTCCAATTGCCCTGCCAAGCCTCGAGGAGAATCCCGAGTTGTCCCTCGCAACTAGGCAGGAGTCCTGACGTCGCTGAAGAAACACGTGGGTGGAAGGGCCATCCCCGTCGTAACTCGAGAATATACCCCAGGTTCCCGCCGCAACTCGAGAAAAACCATGAGACTTCCCCTCGCCGCGAGATGAGTCCCGATTCCCCTGCACTGCGTGCAGAGCAATTCCGTGTTGCACATCACACATGAAAGGAGCCTTGATTTCCTTGATGGCACTCCAGAGAAACCCCTAGAACACTGTTTCAAGGCTAGAGGGATCCTGAGGTCACTGTAGCAACACGAAAGAGCTCCGTGGACCAAGAATCAACACGAGATGAGAGGTTAGTCCCTGGCTTCGACTCCTGAGGAATACCTCATTACCACAAGCACCTAAAGAGGAGGCTTCTCTCAGCTCTAGGTATGTGAGAAGGACCCTGAGTTTGCGGCCTCAAGTGGAATGGACACCGCGATGCCCTGACTCGAAATAAGGCCGGATATCCCTGCAGTGACTTGAATGCAGGCTCGTCTTGCATCTCCCAAGACGAAAGGGTGTCTGAATCCCCTGTGGAGACCACAGAGAAAGACCTAGTTCCCCACCTCATCGCGACAGGCGGCCTCAAATCCTTTGAAAACTCCAGAGGTATGCGGAGATCAGTGCCTCCAAAGGAGACGATGCCTGACTCCTCGTGAAACTTGATAGGAGACCCAGGATTCCTGTGGCACGTGGAAAGGGACCCTTGGTCTCCCGTCTCAGCTGGAGAGGCGTCCCAATTACCCTGCAAAGCCTCGAGGAGAATCCCGAGTTGTCCCTCGCAACTAGGCAGGAGTCCTGACATGGCTGAACACACACGTGTGTGGAAGGGCCATCCCCGTCGTAACTCGAGAATATACCCCAGGTTCCCGCCGCAACTCGAGAAAAACCATGAGACTTCCCCCTCGCCGCGAGATGAGGCCCGATTCCCCTGCACTGCGTGCAGAGCAATTCCGTGTTGCACATCACACATGAAAGGAGCCTTAATTTCCTTGATGGCACTCCAGAGAAACCCCAAGAACACTCTTTCAAGGCTAGAAGGATCCTGAGGTCACTGTAGCAACACGAAAGAGCTCCGTGGACCAAGAATCAACACGAGATGAGAGGTTAGTCCCTGGCTTCGACTCCTGAGGAATACCACCTTACCACAAGCACCTCAAGAGGAGGCTTCTCTCAGCTGTAGGTATGTGAGAGGGATCCTGAGTTTGCGGCCTCAAGTGGAATGGACACCGCGATGCCCTGACTCGAAATAAGGCCGGATATCCCTGCAGTGACTTGAATGCAGGCTCGTCTTGCATCTCCCAAGAAGAAAGGATGTCTGAATCCCCTGTGGAGACCACAGAGAAAGACCTAGTTCCCCACCTCATCGCGACCGGAGGCCTCACATCCTTTGAAAACTCCAGAGGTACGCGGAGATCAGTGCCTCCAAAGGAGACGATGCCTGACTCCTCGTGAAACTTGATAGGAGTCCCAGGATTCTTGTGGCACGTGGAAAGGGACCCTTGGTCTCCCGCCTCAGCTGGAGAGGCGTTCCAATTGCCCTGCGAAGCCTCGAGGAGAATCCCGAGTTGTCCCTCGCAACTAGGCAGGAGTCCTGACGTGGCTGAACAAACACGTGGGTGAAAGGGCCATCCCCGTCGTAACTCGAGAATATACCCCAGGTTCCCGCCGCAACTCGAGAAAAACCATGAGACTTCCCCCTCGCCGCGAGATGAGGTCCGATTCCCCTGCACTGCATGCAGAGCAATTCCGTGTTACACATCACACATGAAAGGAGCCTTGATTTCCTTGATGGCACTCCAGAGAAACCCCAAGAACACTGTTTCAAGGCTAGAGGGATCCTGAGGTCACTGTAGCAACACGAAAGAACTCCGTGGACCAAGAATCAACACGAGATGAGAGGTTAGTTCCTGGCTTCGACTCCTGAGGAATACCACCTTACCACAAGCACCTCAAGAGGAGGCTTCTCTCAGCTCTAGGTATGTGAGAGGGATCCTGAGTTTGCGGCCTCAAGTGGAATGGACACCGCGATGCTCTGACTCGAAATAAGGCCGGATATCCCTGCAGTGACTTGAATGCAGGCTCGTCTTGCATCTCCCAAGAAGAAAGGATGTCTGAATCCCCTGTGGAGACCACAGAGAAAGACCTAGTTCCCCACCTCATCGCGACCGCAGGCCTCACATCCTTTGAAAACTCCAGAGGTACGCGGAAATCAGTGCCTCCAAAGGAGACGATGCCTGACTCCTCGTGAAACTTGATAGGAGTCCCAGGATTCTTGTGGCACGTGGAAAGGGACCCTTGGTCTCCCGCCTCACCTGGAGAGGCGTTCCAATTGCCCTGCCAAGCCTCGAGGAGAATCCCGAGTTGTCCCTCGCAACTAGGCAGGAGTCCTGACGTGGCTGAACAAACACGTGGGTGAAAGGGCCATCCCCGTCGTAACTCGAGAATATACCCCAGGTTCCCGCCGCAACTCGAGAAAAACCATGAGACTTCCCCCTCGATGCGAGATGAGGCCCGATTCCCCTGTACTGCGTGCAGAGCAATTCCGTCTTGCACATCACACATGAAAGGAGCCTTGATTTCCTTCATGGCACTCCAGAGAAACCCCAAGAACACTGTTTCAAGGATAGAGGGATCCTGAGGTCACAGTAGCAACACGAAAGAACTCTGTGGATCAAAAATCAACTCGAAAAGAGAGGTTAGTCCCTGGATTCGTCTCCAGAGGAATACCACCTTACCACAAGCACCTCAAGAGGAGGCTTCTCTCAGCTCTAGGTATGTGAGAGGGACCCTCAGTCTGCGGCCTCAAGTGGAATGGACACCGCGATGCCCTGACTCGAAATAAGGCCGGATATCCCTGCAGTGACTTCAATGCAGGCTCGTCTTGCATCTCCCAGGACGAAAGGATGTCTGAATCCCCTGTGGAAAGCACAGAGAAAGACTTAGTTCCCCACCTCATCGCGACCGATAGCCTCACATCCTTTGAAAACTCCAGAGGTACGCGGAGATCAGTGCCTCCAAAGGAGACGATGCCTGACTCCTCGTGAAACTTGACAGGAGTCCCAGGATTCCTGTGGCACGTGGAAAGGGACCCTTGGTCTCCCGCCTCAGCTGGAGAGGCGTCCCAATTGCCCTGCCAAGCCTCGAGGAGAATCCAGAGTTGTCCCTCGCAACTAGGCAGGAGTCCTGACGTCACTGAAGAAACACGTGTGTGGAAGGGCCATCCCCGTCGTAACTCGAGAATATACCCCAGGTTCCCGCCGCAATTCGAGAAAAACCATGAGACTTCCCCCTCGGCGCGAGATGAGGCCCGATTCCCCTGCACTGCGTGCAGAGCAATTCCGTGTTGCACATCACACATGAAAGGAGCCTTGATTTCCTTGATGGCACTCCAGAGAAACCCCAAGAACACTGTTTCAAGGCTAGAGGGATCCTGAGGTCACTGTAGCAACACGAAAGAGCTCCGTGGGCCAAAAATCAACTCGAGATGAGAGGTTAGTCCCTGGCTTCGAATCCTGACGAATACCACCTTACCACAAGCACCTCAAGAGGAGGCTTCTCTCAGCTCTAGGTATGTGAGAGGGACCCTGAGTTTGCGGCCTCAAGTGGAATGGACACCACGATGCCCTGACTCGAAATTAGGCCGGATATCCCTGCAGTGACTGGAATGCAGGCTCGTCTTGCATCTCCCAAGACGAAAGGGTGTCTGAATCCCCTGTGGAGACCACAGAGAAAGACCTAGTTCCCCACCTCATCGCGACAGGAGGCCTCAAATCCTTTAAAAACTCCAGAGGTATGCGGAGATCAGTGCCTCCAAATGAGATGATGCCTGACTCCTCGTGAAACTTGATAGGAGACCCAGGATTCCTGTGGCACGTGGAAAGGGACCCTTGGTCTCCCGTCTCAGCTGGAGAGGCGTCCCAATTGCCCTGCAAAGCCTCGAGGAGAATCACGAGATGTCCCTCGCAACTAGGCAGGAGTCCTGACATGGCTGAACACACACGTGTGTGGAAGAGCCATCCCCGTCGTAACTCGAGAATATACCCCAGGTTCCCGCCGCAACTCGAGAAAAACCATGAGACTTCCCCCTCGCCGCGAGATGAGGCCCGATTCCCCTGCACTGCATGCAGAGCAATTCGGTGTTGCACATCACACATGAAAGGAGCCTTGATTTCCTTGATGGCACTCCAGAGAAACCCCAAGAACACTGTTTCAAGGCTAGAGGGATCCTTAGGTCACTGTAGCAACACGAAAGAACTCCGTGGACCAAGAATCAACACGAGATGAGAGGTTAGTTCCTGGCTTCGACTCCTGAGGAATACCACCTTACCACAAGCACCTCAAGAGGAGGCTTCTCTCAGCTCTAGGTATGTGAGAGGGATCCTGAGTTTGCGGCCTCAAGTGGAATGGACACCGCGATGCCCTGACTCGAAATAAGGCCGGATATCCCTGCAGTGACTTGAATGCAGGCTCGTCTTGCATCTCCCAAGAAGAAAGGATGTCTGAATCCCCTGTGGAGACCACAGAGAAAGACCTAGTTCCCCACCTCATCGCGACCGCAGGCCTCACATCCTTTGAAAACTCCAGAGGTACGCGGAGATCAGTGCCTCCAAAGGAGACGATGCCTGACTCCTCGTGAAACTTGATAGGAGTCCCAGGATTCTTGTGGCACGTGGAAAGGGACCCTTGGTCTCCCGCCTCACCTGGAGAGGCGTTCCAATTGCCCTGCCAAGCCTCGAGGAGAATCCCGAGTTGTCCCTCGCAACTAGGCAGGAGTCCTGACGTGGCTGAACAAACACGTGGGTGGAAGGGCCATCCCCGTCGTAACTCGAGAATATACCCCAGGTTCCCGCCGCAACTCGAGAAAAACCATGAGACTTCCCCCTCGATGCGAGATGAGGCCCGATTCCCCTGTACTGCGTGCAGAGCAATTCCGTCTTTCACATCACACATGAAAGGAGCCTTGATTTCCTTGATGGCACTCCAGAGAAACCCCAAGAACACTGTTTCAAGGCTAGAGGGATCCTGAGGTCACAGTAGCAACACGAAAGAACTCTGTGGACCAAAAATCAACTCGAAAAGAGAGGTTAGTCCCTGGCTTCGTCTCCAGAGGAATACCACCTTACCACAAGCACCTCAAGAGGAGGCTTCTCTCAGCTCTAGGTATGTGAGAGGGACCCTCAGTCTGCGGCCTCAAGTGGAATGGACACCGCGATGCCCTGACTCGAAATTAGGCCGGATATCCCTGCAGTGACTGGAATGCAGGCTCGTCTTGCATCTCCCAAGACGAAAGGGTGTCTGAATCCCCTGTGGAGACCACAGAGAAAGACCTAGTTCCCCACCTCATCGCGACAGGAGGCCTCAAATCCTTTAAAAACTCCAGAGGTATGCGGAGATCAGTGCCTCCAAATGAGATGATGCCTGACTCCTCGTGAAACTTGATAGGAGACCCAGGATTCCTGTGGCACGTGGAAAGGGACCCTTGGTCTCCCGTCTCAGCTGGAGAGGCGTCCCAATTGCCCTGCAAAGCCTCGAGGAGAATCACGAGATGTCCCTCGCAACTAGGCAGGAGTCCTGACATGGCTGAACACACACGTGTGTGGAAGAGCCATCCCCGTCGTAACTCGAGAATATACCCCAGGTTCCCGCTGCAACTCGAGAAAAACCATGAGACTTCCCCCTCGCCGCGAGATGAGGCCCGATTCCCCTGCACTGCGTGCAGTGCAATTCTGTGTTGCACATCACACATGAAAGGAGCCTTGATTTCCTTGATGGCACTCCAGAGAAACCCCAAGAACACTGTTTCAAGGCTAGAGGGATCCTGAGGTCACTGTAGCAACACGAAAGAGCTCCGTGGACCAAAAATCAACTCGAGATGAGAGGTTAGTCCCTGGCTTCGACTCCAGAGGAATACCACCTTACCACAAGCACCTCAAGAGGAGGCTTCTCTCAGCTCTAGGTATGTGAGAGGGACCCTGAGTTTGCGGCCTCAAGTGGAATGGACACCACGATGCCCTGACTCGAAATAAGGCCGGATATTCCTGCAGTGACTGGAATGCAGGCTCGTCTTGCATCTCCCAGGACGAAAGGATGTCTGAATCCCCTGTGGAAAGCACAGAGAAAGACTTAGTTCCCCACCTCATTGCGACCGATAGCCTCACATCCTTTGAAAACTCCAGAGGTACGCGGAGATCAGTGCCTCCAAAGGAGACGATGCCTGACTCCTCGTGAAACTTGATAGGAGTCCCAGGATTCCTGTGGCACTTGGAAAGGGACACTTGGTCTCCCGCCTCAGCTGGAGAGGCGTCCCAATTGCCCTGCCAAGCCTCGAGGAGAATCCAGAGTTGTCCCTCGCAACTAGGCAGGAGTCCTGACGTCGCTGAAGAAACACGTGGGTGGAAGGGCCATCCCCGTCGTAACTCGAGAATATACCCCAGGTTCCCGCCGCAACTCGAGAAAAACCATGAGACTTCCCCCTCGCCGCGAGATGAGGCCCGATTCCCCTGCACTGCGTGCAGAGCAATTCCGTGTTGCACATCACACAGGAAAGCAGCCTTGATTTCCTTGATGGCACTCCAGAGAAACCCCAAGAACACTGTTTCAAGGCTAGAGGGATCCTGAGGTCACTGTAGCAACACGAAAGAGCTCCGTGGGCCAAAAATCAACTCGAGATGAGAGGTTAGTCCCTGGCTTCGACTCCAGAGGAATACCACCTTACCACAAGCACCTCAAGAGGAGGCTTCTCTCAGCTCTAGGTATGTGAGAGGGACCCTGAGTTTGCGGCCTCAAGTGGAATGGACACCGCGATGCCCTGACGCGAAATAAGGCTGGATATCCCTGCAGTGACTTGAATGCAGGCTCGTCTTGCATCTCCCAAGATGAAAGGATGTCTGAATCCCCTGTGGAGACCACAGAGAAAGACCTAGTTCCCCACCTCATCGCGACCGGAGGCCTCACATCCTTTGAAAACTTCAGAGGTACGCGGAGATCAGTGCCTCCAAAGGAGACGATGCCTGACTCCTCGTGAAACTTGATAGGAGTCCCAGGATTCCTGTGGCACGTGGAAAGGGACCCTTGGTCTCCCGCCTCAGCTGGAGAGGCGTCCCAATTGACTTGCCAAGCCTCGAGGAGAATCCCGAGTTGTGTCTCGCAACTAGGCAGGAGTCCTGACGTGGCTGAACAAACACGTGTGTGGAAGGGCCATCCCCGTCGTAACTCGAGAATATACCCCAGGTTCCCGCCGCAACTCGAGAAAAACCATGAGACTTCCCCCTCGCCGCGAGATGAGGCCCGATTCCCCTGCACTGCGTGCAGAGCAATTCTGTGTTGCACATCACACATGAAAGGAGCCTTGATTTCCTTCATGGCACTCCAGAGAAACCCCAAGAACACTGTTTCAAGGCTAGAGGGATCCTGATGTCACTGTAGCAACACGAAAGAGCTCCGTGGACCAAAAATCAACTCGAGATGAGAGGTTAGTCCCTGGCTTCGACTCCAGAGGAATACCACCTTACCACAAGCACCTCAAGAGGAGGCTTCTCTCAGCTCTAGGTATGTGAGAGGGACCCTGAGTTTGCGGCTTCAAGTGGAATGGACACCGCGATACCCTGACTCGAAATAAGGCCGGATATCCCTGCAGTGACTTGAATACAGGCTCGTCCTGCATCTCCCAAGAAAAAAGGATGTCTGAATCCCCTGTGGAGACCACAGAGAAACACCTAGTTCCCCACCTCATCGCGACCGCAGGCCTCACATCCTTTGAAAACTCCAGAGGTATGCGGAGATCAGTGCCTCCAAAGGAGACGATGCCTGACTCCTCGTGAAACTTGATAGGAGTCCCAGGATTCTTGTGGCACGTGGAAAGGGACACTTGGTCTCCCGTCTCAGCTGGAGAGGCGTTCCAATTGCCCTGCCAAGCCTCGAGGAGAATCCCGAGTTGTCCCTCGCAACTAGGCAAGAGTCCTGACATGGCTGAACAAACACGTGGGTGGAAGGGCCATCCCCGTCGTAACTCGAGAATATACCCCAGGTTCCCGCCGCAACTCGAGATAAACCGTGAGACTTCCCCCTCGATGCGAGATGAGGCCCGATTCCACTATACTGCGTGCAGAGCAATTCCGTCTTGCACATCACACAAGAAAGGAGCCTTGATTTCCTTGATGGCACTCCAGAGAAACCCCAAGAACACTGTTTCAAGGATAGAGGGATCCTGAGGTCACTGTAGCAACACGAAAGAACTCTGTGGACCAAAAATCAACTCGAAAAGAGAGGTTAGTCCCTGGATTCGTCTCCAGAGGAATACCACCTTACCACAAGCACCTCAAGAGGAGGATTCTCTCAGCTCTAGGTATGTGAGAGGGACCCTGAGTTTGCGGCCTCAAGTGGAATGGACACCGCGATGCCCTGACTCAAAATAAGGCCGGATATCCCTGCAGTGACTTCAATGCAGGCTCGTCTTGCATCTCCCAGGACGAAAGGATGTCTGAATCCCCTGTGGAAAGCACAGAGAAAGACTTAGTTCCCTACCTCATCGCGACCGATAGCCTCACATCCTTTGAAAACTCCAGAGGTATGCGGAGATCAGTGCCTCGAAAGGAGACGATGCCTGACTCCTCGTGAAACTTGATAGGAGTCCCAGGATTCCTGTGGCACTTGGAAAGGGACACTTGGTCTCCCGCCTCAGCTGGAGAGGCGTCCCAATTGCCCTGCCAAGCCTCGAGGAGTATCCAGAGTTGTCCCTCGCAACTAGGCAGGAGTCCTGACGTCGCTGAAGAAACACGTGGGTGGAAGGGCCATCCCCGTCGTAACTCGAGAATATACCCCAGGTTCCCGCCGTAACTCGAGAAAAACCATGAGACTTCCCCCTCGATGCGAGATGAGGCCCGATTCCCCTGCACTGCGTGCAGAGCAATTCCGTCTTGCACATCACACATGAAAGGAGCCTTGATTTCCTTGATGGCACTCCAGAGAAACCCCAAGAACACTGTTTCAAGGCTAGAGGGATACTGAGGTCACTGTAGCAACACGAAAGAACTCCGTGGGCCAAAAATCAACTCGAGATGAGAGGTTAGTCCCTGGCTTCGACTCCAGAGGAATACCACCTTACCACAAGCACCTCAAGAGGAGGCTTCTCTCAGCTCTAGGTATGTGAGAGGGACCCTGAGTTTGCGGCCTCAAGTGGAATGGACACCGCGATGCCCTGACGCGAAATAAGGCTGGATATCCCTGCAGTGACTTGAATGCAGGCTCGTCTTGCATCTCCCAAGATGAAAGGATGTCTGAATCCCCTGTGGAGACCACAGATAAAGACCTAGTTCCCCACCTCATCGCGACCGGAGGCCTCACATCCTTTGGAAACTCCAGAGGTACGCGGAGATCAGTGCCTCCAAAGGAGACGATGCCTGACTCCTCGTGAATCTTGATAGGTGTCCCAGGATTCCTGTGGCACGTGGAAAGGGACCCTTGGTCTACCGTCTCAGCTGGAGAGGCGTCCCAATTGCCCTGCAAAGCCTCGAGTAGAATCCCGAGTTGTCCCTCGCAACTAGGCAGGAGTCCTGACATGGCTGAACACACACGTGTGTGGAAGGGCCATCCCCGTCGTAACTCGAGAATATACCCCAGGTTCCCGCCGCAACTCGAGAAAAACCATGAGACTTCCCCCTCGCCGCGAGATGAGGCCCGATTCCCCTGCACTGCGTGCAGAGCAATTCTGTGTTGCACATCACACATGAAAGGAGTCTTGATTTCCTTCATGGCACTCCAGAGAAACCCCAAGAACACTGTTTCAAGGCTAGAGGGATCCTGAGGTCACTGTAGCAACACGAAAGAGCTCCGTGGACCAAAAATCAACTCGAGATGAGAGGTTAGTCCCTGGCTTCGACTCCAGAGGAATACCACCTTACCACAAGCACCTCAAGAGGAGGCTTCTCTCAGCTCTAGGTATGTGAGAGGGACCCTGAGTTTGCGGCCTCAAGTGGAATGGACACCGCGATGCCCTGACTCAAAATAAGGCCGGATATCCCTGCAGTGACTGGAATGCAGGCTCGTCTTGCATCTCCCAAGACGAAAGGGTGTCTGAATCCCCTGTGGAGACCACAGAGAAAGACCTAGTTCCCGACCTCATCGCGACAGGAGGCCTCAAATCCTTTGAAAACTCCAGAGGTATGCGGAGATCAGTGCCTCCAAAGGAGACGATGCCTGACTCCTCGTGAAACTTGATAGGAGACCCAGGATTCCTGTGGCACGTGGAAAGGGACCCTTGGTCTCCCGTCTCAGGTGGAGAGGCGTCCCAATTGCCCTGCAAAGCCTCGAGGAGAATCCCGAGTTGTCCCTCGCAACCAGGCAGGAGTCCTGACGTCGCTGAAGAAACACGTGGGTGGAAGGGCCATCCCCGTCGTAACTCGAGAATATACCCCAGGTTCCCGCCGCAACTCGAGAAAAACCATGAGACTTCCCCCTCGCCGCGAGATGAGGCCCGATTCCCCTGCACTGCGTGCAGAGCAATTCCGTGTTGCACATCACACATGAAAGAAGCCTTGATTTCCTTGATGGCACTCCAGAGAAACCCCAAGAACACTGTTTCAAGGCTAGAGGGATCCTGAGGTCACTGTAGCAACACGAAAGAGCTCCGTGGACCAAGAATCAACACGAGATGAGAGGTTAGTCCCTGGCTTCGACTCCTGAGGAATACCACCTTACCACAAGCACCTCAAGAGGAGGTTTCTCTCAGCTCTAGGTAAGTGAGAGGAACCCTGAGTTTGCGGCCTCAAGTGGAATGGACACCGCGATGCCCTGACTCGAAATAAGGCCGGATATCCCTGCAGTGACTTGAATGCAGGCTCGTCTTGCATCTCCCAAGAAGAAAGGATGTCTGAATCCCCTGTGGAGACCCCAGAGAAACACCTAGTTCCCCACCTCATCGCGACCGTTGGCCTCACATCCTTTGAAAACTCCAGAGGTAGGCGGAGATCAGTGCCTCCAAAGAAGACGATGCCTGACTCCTCGTGAAACTTGATAGGAGTCCCAGGATTCTTGTGGCACGTGGAAAGGGACCCTTGGTCTCCCGCCTCAGCTGGAGAGGCGTTCCAATTGCCCTGAAAAGCCTCGAGGAGAATCCCGAGTTGTCCCTCGCAACTAGGCAGGAGTCCTGACGTGGCTGAACAAACACGTGGGTGGAAGGGCCATCCCCGTCGTAACTCGAGAATATACCCCAGGTTCCCGCCGCAACTCGAGAAAAACCATGAGACTTCCCCCTCGATGCGAGATGAGGCCCGATTCCCCTGTACTGCGTGCAGAGCAATTCCGTCTTGCACATCACACATGAAAGGAGCCTTGATTTCCTTGATGGCACTCCAGAGAAACCCCAAGAACACTGTTTCAAGGCTAGAGGGATCCTGAGGTCACTGTAGCAACACGAAAGAACTCTGTGCACCAAAAATCAACTCGAAAAGAGAGGTTAGTCCCTGGATTCGTCTCCAGAGGAATACCACCTTACCACAAGCACCTCAAGAGGAGGCTTCTCTCAGCTCTAGGTATGTGAGAGGGACCCTGAGTTTGCGGCCTCAAGTGGAATGGACACCGCGATGCCCTGACTCGAAATAAGGCCGGATATCCGTGCAGTGACTTCAATGCAGGCTCGTCTTGCATCTCGCAGGACGAAAGGATGTCTGAATCCCCTGTGGAGACCACAGAGAAAGACCTAGTTCCCCACCTCATCGCGACCGGAGGCCTCACATCCTTTGGAAACTCCAGAGGTACGCGGAGATCAGTGCCTCCAAAGGAGACGATGCCTGACTCCTCGTGAATCTTGATAGGTGTCCCAGGATTCCTGTGGCACGTGGAAAGGGACCCTTGGTCTCCCGCCTCAGCTGGAGAGGCGTCCCAATTGCCTTGCCAAGCCTCGAGGAGAATCCCGAGTTGTGTCTCGCAACTAGGCAGGAGTCCTGACGTGGCTGAACAAACACGTGTGTGGAAGGGCCATCCCCGTCGTAACTCGAGAATATACCCCAGGTTCCCGCCGCAACTCGAGAAAAACCATGAGACTTCCCCCTCGCCGCGAGATGAGGCCCGATTCCCCTGCACTGCGTGCAGAGCAATTCCGTGTTGCACATCACACATGAAAGGAGCCTTGATTTCCTTGATGGCACTCCAGAGAAACCCCAAGAACACTGTTTCAAGGCTAGAGGGATCCTGAGGTCACTGTAGCAACACGAAAGAGCTCCGTGGGCGAAAAATCAACTCGAGATGAGAGGTTAGTCCCTGGCTTCGACTCCAGAGGAATACCACCTTACCACAAGCACCTCAAGAGGAGGCTACTCTCAGCTCTAGGTATGTGAGAGGGACCCTGAGTTTGAGGCCTCAAGTGGAATGGACACCGCGATGCCCTGACTCAAAATAAGGCCGGATATCCCTGCAGTGACTGGAATGCAGGCTCGTCTTGCATCTCCCAAGAAGAAAGGATGTCTGAATCCCCTGTGGAGACCACAGAGAAAGACCTAGTTCCCCACCTCATCGCGACCGGAGGCCTCAAATCCTTTGAAAACTCCAGAGGTATGCGCAGATCAGTGCCTCCAAAGGAGACAATGCCTGACTCCTCGTGAAACTTGATAGGAGACCCAGGATTCCTGTGGCACGTGGAAAGGGACCCTTGGTCTACTGTCTCAGCTGGAGAGGCGTCCCAATTGCCCTGCAAAGCCTCGAGTAGAATCCCGAGTTGTCCCTCGCAACTAGGCAGGAGTCCTGACATGGCTGAACACACACGTGTGTGGAAGGGCCATCCCCGTCGTAACTCGAGAATATACCCCAGGTTCCCGCCGCAACTCGAGAAAAACCATGAGACTTCCCCCTCGCCGCGAGATGAGGCCCGATTCCCCTGCACTGCGTGCAGAGCAATTCTGTGTTGCACATCACACATGAAAGGAGTCTTGATTTCCTTCATGGCACTCCAGAGAAACCCCAAGAACACTGTTTCAAGGCTAGAGGGATCCTGAGGTCACTGTAGCAACACGAAAGAGCTCCGTGGACCAAAAATCAACTCGAGATGAGAGGTTAGTCCCTGGCTTCGACTCCAGAGGAATACCACCTTACCACAAGCACCTCAAGAGGAGGCTTCTCTCAGCTCTAGGTATGTGAGAGGGACCCTGAGTTTGCGGCCTCAAGTGGAATGGACACCGCGATGCCCTGACTCAAAATAAGGCCGGATATCCCTGCAGTGACTGGAATGCAGGCTCGTCTTGCATCTCCCAAGACGAAAGGGTGTCTGAATCCCCTGTGGAGACCACAGAGAAAGACCTAGTTCCCGACCTCATCGCGACAGGAGGCCTCAAATCCTTTGAAAACTCCAGAGGTATGCGGAGATCAGTGCCTCCAAAGGAGACGATGCCTGACTCCTCGTGAAACTTGATAGGAGTCCCAGGATTCTTGTGGCACGTGGAAAGGGACCCTTGGTCTCCCGCCTCAGCTGGAGAGGCGTTCCAATTGCCCTGAAAAGCCTCGAGGAGAATCCCGAGTTGTCCCTCGCAACTAGGCAGGAGTCCTGACGTGGCTGAACAAACACGTGGGTGGAAGGGCCATCCCCGTCGTAACTCGAGAATATACCCCAGGTTCCCGCCGCAACTCGAGAAAAACCATGAGACTTCCCCCTCGATGCGAGATGAGGCCCGATTCCCCTGTACTGCGTGCAGAGCAATTCCGTCTTGCACATCACACATGAAAGGAGCCTTGATTTCCTTGATGGCACTCCAGAGAAACCCCAAGAACACTGTTTCAAGGCTAGAGGGATCCTGAGGTCACTGTAGCAACACGAAAGAACTCTGTGGACCAAAAATCAACTCGAAAAGAGAGGTTAGTCCCTGGATTCGTCTCCAGAGGAATACCACCTTACCACAAGCACCTCAAGAGGAGGCTTCTCTCAGCTCTAGGTATGTGAGAGGGACCCTGAGTTTGCGGCCTCAAGTGGAATGGACACCGCGATGCCCTGACTCGAAATAAGGCCGGATATCCCTGCAGTGACTTCAATGCAGGCTCGTCTTGCATCTCGCAGGACGAAAGGATGTCTGAATCCCCTGTGGAAAGCACAGAGAAAGACTTAGTTCCCCACCTCATCGCGACCGATAGCCTCACATCCTTTGAAAACTCCAGAGGTACGCGGAGATCAGTGCCTCCAAAGGAGACGATGCCTGACTCCTCGTGAAACTTGATAGGAGTCCCAGGATTCCTGTGGCACTTGGAAAGGGACACTTGGTCTCACGCCTCAGCTGGAGAGGCGTCCCAGTTGCCCTGCCAAGCCTCGAGGAGAATCCAGAGTTGTCCCTCGCAACTAGGCAGGAGTCCTGACGTGGCTGAAGAAACACGTGGGTGGAAGGGCCATCCCCGTCGTAACTCGAGAATATACCCCAGGTTCCCGCCGCAACTCGAGAAAAACCATGAGACTTCCCCCTCGCCGCGAGATGAGGCCCGATTCCCCTGCACTGCGTGCAGAGCAATTCCGTGTTGCACATCACACATAAAAGGAGCCTTGATTTCCTTGATGGCACTCCAGAGAAACCCCAAGAACACTGTTTCAAGGCTAGAGGGATCCTGAGGTCACTGTAGCAACACGAAAGAGCTCCGTGGACCAAAAATCAACTCGAGATGAGAGGTTAGTCCCTGGCTTCGACTCCAGTGGAATACCACCTTACCACAAGCACCTCAAGAGGAGGCTTCTCTCAGCTCTAGGTATGTGAGAGGGACCCTGAGTTTGTGGCCTCAAGTGGAATGGACACCGCGATGCCCTGACACGAAATAAGGCCGGATATCCCTGCAGTGACTGGAATGCAGGCTCGTCTTGCATCTCCCAAGACGAAAGGGTGTCTGAATCCCCTGTGGAGACCACAGAGAAAGACCTAGTTCCCCACCTCATCGCGACTGGAGGCCTCAAATCCTTTGAAAACTCCAGAGGTATGCTGAGATCAGTGCCTCCAAAGGAGACGATGCCTGACTCCTCGTGAAACTTGATAGGAGACCCAGGATTCCTGTGGCACGAGGAAAGGGACCCTTGGTCTCCTGTCTCAGCTGGAGAGGCGTCTCAATTGCCCTGCAAAGCCTCGAGGAGAATCCCGAGTTGTCCCTCGCAACTAGGCAGGAGTCCTGACATGGCTGTACACACACGTGTGTGGAAGGGCCATCCCCGTCGTAACTCGAGAATATACCCCAGGTTCCCGCCGCAACTCGAGAAAAACCATGAGACTTCCCCCTCGATGCGAGATGAGGCTCAATTCCCCTGTACTGCGTGCAGAGCAATTCCGTCTTGCACATCACACATGAAAGGAGCCTTGATTTCCTTGATGGCACTCCAGAGAAACCCCAAGAACACTGTTTCAAGGCTAGAGGGATCCTGAGGTCACTGTAGCAACACGAAAGAACTCTGTGGACCAAAAATCAACTCGATAAGAGAGGTTAGTCCCTGGATTCGTCTCCAGAGGAATACCACCTTACCACAAGCACCTCAAGAGGAGGCTTCTCTCAGCTCTAGGTATGTGAGAGGGACCCTGAGTTTGCGGCCTCAAGTGGAATGGACACCGCGATGCCCTGACTCGAAATAAGGCCGGATATCCCTGCAGTGACTGGAATGCAGGCTCGTCTTGCATCTCCCAAGACGAAAGGGTGTCTGAATCCCCTGTGGAGACCACAGAGAAAGACCTAGTTCCCCACCTCATCGCGACAGGAGGCCTCAAATCCTTTGAAAACTCCAGAGGTATGCGGAGATCAGTGCCTCCAAAGCAGACGATGCCTGACTCCTCGTGAAACTTGATAGGAGACCCAGGATTCCTGTGGCACGTGGAAAGGGACCCTTGGTCTCCCGCCTCAGCTGGAGAGGCGTTCCAATTGCCCTGCCAAGCCTCGAGGAGAATCCCGAGTTGTCCCTCGCAACTAGGCAGGAGTCCTGACGTGGCTGAATAAACACGTGGGTGGAAGGGCCATCCCCGTCGTAACTCAAGAATATACCCCAGGTTCCCGCCGCAACTCGAGAAAAACCATGAGACTTCCCCCTCGATGTGAGATGAGGCCCGATTCCCCTGCACTGCGTGCAGAGCAATTCCGTCTTGCACATCACACATGAAAGGAGCCTTGATTTCCTTGATGGCACTCCAGAGAAACCCCAAGAACACTGTTTCAATGCTAGAGGGATCCTGAGGTCACTGTAGCAACACGAAAGAACTCTGTGGACCACAAATCAACTCGAAAAGAGAGGTTAGTCCCTGGATTCGTCTCCAGAGGAATACCACCTTACCACAAGCACCTCAAGAGGAGGCTTCTCTCAGTTCTAGGTATGTGAGAGGGACCCTGAGTTTGCGGCCTCAAGTGGAATGGACACCGCAATGCCCTGACTCGAAATAAGGCCGGATATCCCTGCAGTGACTTCAATGCAGGCTCGTCTTGCATCTCCCAGGACGAAAGGATGTCTGAATCCCCTGTGGAAAGCACAGAGAAAGGCTTAGTTCCCCACCTCATCGCGACCGATAGCCTCACATCATTTGAAAACTCCAGAGGTACACAGAGATCAGTGCCTCCAAAGGAGACGATGCCTGACTCCTCGTGAAACTTGATATTAGACCCAGGATGCCTGCGGCACGTGGAAAGGGACCCTTGGTCTCCCGTTTCAGCTGAAGAGGCGTTCCAATTGCCCTGCCAAGCCTCGAGGAGAATCCCGAGTTGTCCCTCGCAACTAGGCAGGAGTCCTGACATGGCTGAACACACACGTGTGTGGAAGGGCCATCCCCGTCGTAACTCGAGAATATACCCCAGGTTCCCGCCGCAACTCGAGAAAAACCATGAGACTTCCCCCTCGCCGCGAGATGAGGCCCGATTCCCCTGCACTGCGTGCAGAGCAATTCCGTGTTGCACATCACACATGAAAGGAGCCTTGATTTCCTGGATGGCACTCAAGAGAAACCCCAAGAACACTGTTTCAAGGCTAGAGGGATCCTGAGGTCACTGTAGCAACACGAAAGAGCTCCGTGGACCAGGAATCAACACGAGATGAGAGGTTAGTCCCTGGCTTCGACTCCAGAGGAATACCACCTTACCACAAGCACCTCAAGAGGAGGCTTCTCTCAGCTCTAGGTATGTGAGAAGGATCCTGAGTTTGCGGCCTCAAGTGGAATGGACACCGCGATGCCCTGACTCGAAATAAGGCCGGATATCCCTGCAGTGACTTGAATGCAGGCTCGTCTTGCATCTCCCAAGAAGAAAGGATGTCTGAATCCCCTGTGGAGACCACAGAGAAACACCTAGTTCCACACCTCATCGCGACCGGAGGCCTCACATCCTTTGAAAACTCCAGAGGTACACGGAGATCAGTGCCTCCAAAGGAGACGATGCCTGACTTCCCGTGAAACTTGATAGGAGTCCCAGGATTCCTGTGGCACTTGGAAAGGGACACTTGGTCTCCCGCCTCAGCTGGAGAGGCGTCCCAATTGCCCTGCCAAGCCTCGAGGAGAATCCAGAGTTGTCCCTCGCAACTAGGCAGGAGTCCTGACGTGGCTGAAGAAACACGTGGGTGGAAGGGCCATCCCCGTCGTAACTCGAGAATATACCCCAGGTTCCCGCCGCAACTCGAGAAAAACCATGAGACTTCCCCCTCGCCGCGAGATGAGGCCCGATTCCCCTGCAATGCGTGCAGAGCAATTCTGTGTTGCACATCACACATGAAAGGAGCCTTGATTTCCTTCATGGCACTCCAGAGAAACCCCAAGAACACTGTTTCAAGGCTAGAGGGATCCTGAGGTCACTGTAGCAACACGAAAGAGCTCCGTGGGCCAAAAATCAACTCGAGATGAGAGGTTAGTCCCTGGCTTCGATTCCAGAGGAATTCCACCTTACCACAAGCACATCAAGAGGAGGCTTCTCTCAGCTCTAGGTATGTGAGAGGGACCCTGAGTTTGCGGCCTCAAGTGGAATGGACACCGCGATGCCCTGACTCGAAATAAGGCCGATATCCCTGCAGTGACTGGAATGCAGGCTCGTCTTGCATCTCCCAAGATGAAAGGGTGTCTGAATCCCCTGTGGAGACCACAGAGAAAGACTTAGTTCCCCACCTCATCGCGACAGGAGGCCTCAAATCCTTTGAAAACTCCAGAGGTATGCGGAGATAAGTGCCTGCAAAGGAGACGATGCCTGACTCCTCGTGAAACTTGATAGGAGACCCAGGATTTCTGTGGCACGTGGAAAGGGACCCTTGGTCTCCCGTCTCAGCTGGAGAGGCGTCCCAATTGCCCTGCAAAGCCTCGAGGAGAATCCCGAGTTGTCCCTCGCAACTAGGCAGGAGTCCTGACATGGCTGAACAAACACGTGTGTGGAAGGGCCATCCCCGTCGTAACTCGAGAATATAACCCAGGTTCCCGCCGCAACTCGAGAAAAACCATGAGACTTCCCCCTCGGCGCGAGATGAGGCCCGATTCCCCTGCACTGCGTGCAGAGCAATTCCGTGTTGCACATCACACATGAAAGGAGCCTTGATTTCCTTGATGGCACTCCAGAGAAACCCCAAGAACACTCTTTCAAGGCTAGAGGGATCCTGAGGTCACTGTAGCAACACGAAAGAGCTCCGTGGACCAAGAATCAACACGAGATGAGAGGTTAGTCCCTGGCTTCCACTCCTGAGGAATACGACCTTACCACAAGCACCTCAAGAGGAGGCTTCTCTCAGCTCTAGGTATGTGAGAGGGATCCTGAGTTTGCGGCCTCAAGTGGAATGGACACCGCGATGCCCTGACTCGAAATAAGGCTGGATATCCCTGCAGTGACTTGAATGCAGGCTCGTCTTGCATCTCCCAAGAAGAAAGGATGTCTGAATCCCTTGTGGAGACCACAGAGAAACACCTAGTTCCCCACCTCATCGCGACCGGAGGCCTCACATCCTTTGAAAACTCCAGAGGTACGCGGAGATCAGTGCCTCCAAAGGAGACGATGCCTGACTCCTCGTGAAACTTGATAGGAGTCCCAGGATTCTTGTGGCACGTGGAAAGGGACCCTTGGTCTCCCGCCTCAGCTGGAGAGGCGTTCCAATTGCCCTGCCAAGCCTCGAGGAGAATCCCGAGTTGTCCCTCGCAACTAGGCAGGAGTCCTGACGTGGCTGAACAAACACGTGGGTGGAAGGGCCATCCCCGTCGTAACTCGAGAATATACCCCAGGTTCCCGCCGCAACTCGAGAAAAACCATTAGACTTCCCCCTCGATGCGAGATGAGGCCCGATTCCCCTGCACTGCGTGCAGAGCAATTCCGTGTTGCACATCACACATGAAAGGAGCCTTGATTTCCTTGATGGCACTCCAGAGAAACCCCAAGAACTCTGTTTCAAGGCTAGAGGGATCCTGAGGTCACTGTAGCAACAAGAAAGAGCTCTGTGGACCAAGAATCAACACGAGATGAGAGGTTAGTCCCTGGCTTCGACTCCTGAGGAATACCACCTTACCACAAGCACCTCAAGAGGAGGCTTCTCTCAGCTCTAGGTATGTGAGAGGGACCCTGAGTTTGCGGCCTCAAGTGGAATGGACACCGCGATGCCCTGACTCGAAATAAGGCCGGATATCCCTGCAGTGACTTGAATGCAGGCTCGTCTTGCATCTCCCAAGAAGAAAGGATGTCTGAATCCCCTGTGGAGACCACAGAGAAAGACCTAGTTCCCTACCTCATCGCGACCGGAGGCCTCACATCCTTTGAAAACTCCAGAGGTATGAGGAGATCAGTGCCTCCAAAGGAGACGATGCCTGACTCCTCGTGAAACTTGATAGGAGACCCAGGATTCCTGTGGCACGTGGAAAGGGACCCTTGGTCTCCCGTCTCAGCTGGAGAGGCGTCCCAATTGCCCTGCAAAGCCTCGAGGAGAATCCCGAGTTGTCCCTCGCAACGAGGCAGGAGTCCTGACATGGCTGAACACACACGTGTGTGGAAGGGCCATCCCCGTCGTAACTCGAGAATATACCCCAGGTTCCCGCCGCAACTCGAGAAAAACCATGAGACTTCCCCCTCGCCGCGAGATGAGGCCCGATTCCGCTGCACTGCGTGCAGAGCAATTCCGTGTTGCACATCACACATGAAAGGAGCCTTGATTTCCTTGATGGCACTCCAGAGAAACCCCAAGAACACTGTTTCAAGGCTAGAGGGATCCTGAGGTCACTGTAGCAACACGAAAGAGCTCCGTGGACCAAGAATCAACATGACATGAGAGGTTAGTCCCTGGCTTCGACTCCTGAGGAATACCACCTTACCACAAGCACCTCAAGAGGAGGCTTCTCTCAGCTCTAGGTATGTGAGAGGGACCCTGAGTTTGCGGCCTCAAGTGGAATGGACACCGCGATGCCCTGACTCGAAATAAGGCCGGATATCCCTGCAGTGACTTGAATGCAGGCTCGTCTTGCATCTCCCAAGAAGAAAGGATGTCTGAATCCCCTGTGGAAAGCACAGAGAAAGACTTAGTTTCCCACCTCATCGCGACCGATAGCCTCACATCCTTTGAAATCTCCAGAGGTACGCGGAGATCAGTGCCTCCTAAGGAGCCGATGCCTGACTTCTCGTGAAACTTGATAGGAGTCCCAGGATTCCTGTGGCACTTGGAAAGGGACACTTGGTCTCCTGCCTCAGCTGGAGAGGCGTCCCAATTGCCCTGCCAAGCCTCGAGGAGAATCCCGAGTTGTCCCTCGCAACTAGGCAGGAGTCCTGACGTTGCTGAAGAAACACGTGGGTGGAAGGGCCATCCCCGTCGTAACTCGAGAATATACCCCAGGTTCCCGCCGCAACTCGAGAAAAACCATGAGACTTCCCCCTCGCCGCGAGATGAGGCCCGATTCCCCTGCACTGCGTGCAGAGCAATTCCGTGTTGCACATCACACATGAAAGGAGCCTTGATTTCCTTGATGGCACTCCAGAGAAACCCCAAGAACACTGTTTCAAGGCTAGAGGGATCCTGAGGTCACTGTAGCAACACGAAAGAGCTCCGTGGGCCAAAAATCAACTCGAGATGAGAGGTTAGTCCCTGGCTTCGACTCCAGAGGAATACCACCTTACCACAAGCACCTCAAGAGGAGGCTTCTCTCAGCTCTAGGTATGTGAGAGGGACCCTGAGTTTGCGGCCTCAAGTGGAATGGACACCGCGATGCCCTGACTCGAAATAAGGCTGGATATCCCTGCAGTGACTTGAATGCAGGCTCGTCTTGCATCTCCCAAGATGAAAGGATGTCTGAATCCCCTGTGGAGACCACAGAGAAAGACCTAGTTCCACACCTCATCACGACCGGAGGCCTCACATCCTTTGAAAACTCCAGAGGTACGCGGAGATCAGTGCCTCCAAAGGAGACGATGCCTGACTCCTCGTGAAACTTGATAGGAGACCCCGGATTCCTGTGGCACGTGGAAAGGGACCCTTGGTCTCCCGTCTCAGCTGGAGAGGCGTCCCAATTGCCCTGTAAAACCTCGAGGAGAATCCCGAGTTGTCCCTCGCAAGTAGGCAGGAGTCCTGACGTCGCTGAAGAAACACGTGGGTGGAAGGGCCATCCCCGTCGTAACTCGAGAATATACCCCAGGTTCCCGCCGCAACTCGAGAAAAACCATGAGACTTCCCCCTCGCCGCGAGATGAGGCCAGATTCCCCTGCACTGCGTGCAGAGCAATTCCGTGTTGCACATCACACATGAAAGGAGCCTTGATTTCCTTGATGGCACTCCAGAGAAACCCCAAGAACACTGTTTCAAGGCTAGAGGGATCCTGAGGTCACTGTAGCAACACGAAAGAACTCTGTGGACCAAAAATCAACTCGAAAAGAGAGGTTAGTCCCTGGATTCGTCTCCAGAGGAATACCACCTTACCACAAGCACCTCAAGAGGAGGCTTCTCTCAGCTCTAGGTATGTGAGAGGGACCCTGAGTTTGCGGCCTCAAGTGGAATGGACACCGCGATGCCCTGACTCGAAATAAGGCCGGATATCCCTGCAGTGACTTCAATGCAGGCTCGTCTTGCATCTCCCAGGACGAAAGGATGTCTGAATCCCCTGTGGAGACCACAGAGAAAGACTTAGTTCCCCACCTCATCGCGACCGATAGCCTCACATCCTTTGAAAACTCCAGAGGTACGCGGAGATCAGTGCCTCCAAAGGAGACGATGCCTGACTCCTCGTGAAACTTGATAGGAGTCCCAGGATTCCTGTGGCACTTGGAAAGGGACACTTGGTCTCCCGCCTCAGCTGGAGAGGCGTCCCAATTGCCCTGCCAAGCCTCGAGGAGAATCCAGAGTTGTCCCTCGCAACTAGGCAGGAGTCCTGACGTGGCTGAACAAACACGTGGGTGGAAGGGCCATCCCCGTCGTAACTCGAGAATATACCCCAGGTTCCCGCCGCAACTCGAGAAAAACCATGAGACTTCCCCCTCGCCCCGAGATGAGGCCCGATTACCCTGCACTGCGTGCAGAGCAATTCCGTGTTGCACATCACACATGAAAGGAGCCTTGATTTCCTTGATGGCACTCCAGAGAAACCCCAAGAACACTGTTTCAAGGCTAGAGGGATCCTGAGGTCACTGTAGCAACACGAAAGAGATCCGTGGGCCAAAAATCAACTCGAGATGAGAGGTTAGTCCCTGGCTTCGACTCCAGAGGAAAACCACCTTACCACAAGCACCTCAAGAGGAGGTTTCTCTCAGCTCTAGGTATGTGAGAGGGACCCTGAGTTTGCGGCCTCAAGTGGAATGGACACCGCGATGCCCTGACTCGAAATAAGGCCGGATATCCCTGCAGTGACTGGAATGCAGGCTCGTCCTGCATCTCCCAAGACGAAAGGATGTCTGAATCCCCTGTGGAGACCACAGAGAAAGACCTAGTTCCCCACCTCATCGCGACAGGAGGCCTCAAATTCTTTGAAAACTCCAGAGGTATGCGGAGATCAGTGCCTCCAAAGGAGACGATGCCTGACTCCTCGTGAAACTTGATAGGAGACCCAGGATTCCAGTGGCACGTGGAAAGGGACACTTGGTCTCCCGCCTCAGCTGGAGAGGCGTCCCAATTGCCCTGCAAAGCTCGAGGAGAATCCCGAGTTGTCCCTCGCAACTAGGCAGGAGTCCTGACATGGCTGAACAAACACGTGTTTGGAAGGGCCATCCCCGTCGTAACTCGAGAATATACCCCAGGTTCCCGCCGCAACTCGAGAAAAACCATGAGACTTCCCCCTCGCCGTGAGATGTGGCCCGTTTCCCCTGCACTGCGTGCAGAGCAATTCCGTGTTGCACATCACACATGAAAGGAGCCTTGATTTCCTTGATGGCACTCCAGAGAAACCCCAAGAACACTGTTTCAAGGCTAGAGGGATCCTGAGGTCACTGTAGCAACACGAAAGAGCTCCGTGGACCAAAAATCAACACGAGATGAGAGGTTAGTCCCTGGCTTCGACTCCTGAGGAATACCACCTTACCACAAGCACCTCAAGAGGAGGCTCTTCTCAGCTCTAGGTATGTGAGAGGGATCCTGAGTTTGCGCCCTCAAGTGGAATGGACACCGCGATGCCCTGACTCGAAATAAGGCCGGATATCCCTGCAGTGACTTCAATGAAGGCTCGTCTTGCATCTCCCAAGAAGAAAGGATGTCTGAATCCCCTGTGGAGACCCCAGAGAAACACCTAGTTCTCCACCTCATCGCGACCGGAGGCCTCACATCCTTTGAAAACTCCAGAGGTACGCGTAGATCAGTGCCTCCAAAGGAGATGATGCCTGACTCCTCGTGAAACTTGATAGGAGTCCCAGGATTCTTGTGGCACGTGGAAAGGGACCCTTGGTCTCCCGCCTCAGCTGGAGAGGCGTTCCAATTGCCCTGCCAAGCCTCGAGGAGAATCCCGAGTTGTCCCTCGCAACTAGGCAGGAGTCCAGACGTGGCTGAAGAAACACGTGGGTGGAAGGGCCATCCCCGTCGTAACTCGAGAATATACCCCAGGTTCCCGCCGCAACTCGAGAAAAACCATGAGACTTCCCCCTTGCCGCGAGATGAGGCCCGATTCCCCTGCACTGCGTGCAGAGCAATTCCGTGTTGCACATCACACATGAAAGGAGCCTTGATTTCCTTGATGGCACTCCAGAGAAACCCCAAGAACACTGTTTCAAGGCTAGAGGGATCCTGAGGTCACTGTAGCAGCACGAAAGAGCTCCGTGGACCAAAAATCAACACGAGATGAGAGGTTAGTCCCTGGCTTCGACTCCAGAGGAATACCACCTTACCACAAGCACCTCAAGAGGAGGCTTCTCTCAGCTCTAGGTATGTGAGAGGGACCCTGAGTTTGCGGCCTCAAGTGGAATGGACATCGCGATGCCCTGACTCGAAATAAGGCCGGATATCCCTGCAGTGACTGGAATGCCGGCTAGTCTTGCATCTCCCAAGACGAAAGGGTGTCTGAATCCCCTGTGGAGACCGCAGAGAAAGACCTAGTTCTCCACCTCATCGCGACAGGAGGCCTCAAATCCTTTGAAAACTCCAGAGGTTTGCGGAGATCAGTGCCTCCAAAGGAGACGATGCCTGACTCCTCGTGAAACTTGATAGGAGACCCAGGATTCCTGTGGCACGTGGAAAGGGACCCTTGGTCTCCCGTCTCAGGTGGAGAGGCGTCCCAATTGCCCTGCAAAGCCTCGAGGAGAATCCCGAGTTGTCCCTCGCAACTAGGCAGGAGTCCTGACGTCGCTGAAGAAACACGTGGGTGGAAGGGCCATCCCCGTCGTAACTCGAGAATATACCCCAGGTTCCCGCCGCAACTCGAGAAAAACCATGAGACTTCCCCCTCGCCGCGAGATGAGGCCCGATTCCCCTGCACTGCATGCAGAGCAATTCCGTGTTGCACATCACACATGAAAGGAGCCTTGATTTCCTTGATGGCACTCCAGAGAAACCCCAAGAACACTGTTTCAAGGCTAGAGGGATCCTGAGGTCACTGTAGCAACACGAAAGAGCTCCGTGGACCAAGAATCAACACGAGATGAGAGGTTAGTCCCTGGCTTCGACTCCTGAGGAATACCACCTTACCACAAGCACCTCAAGAGGAGGCTTCTCTCAGCTCTAGGTATGTGAGAGGGATCCTGAGTTTGCGGCCTCAAGTGGAATGGACACCGCGATGCCCTGACTCGAAATAAGGCCGGATATCCCTGCAGTGACTTGAATGCAGGTTCGTCTTGCATCTCCCAAGAAGAAAGGATGTCTGAATCCCCTGTGGAGACCACAGAGAAACACCTAGTTTTCCACCTCATCGCGACCGGAGACCTCACATCCTTTGAAAACTCCAGAGGTACGCGGAGATCAGTGCCTCCAAAGGAGACGATGCCTGACTCCTCGTGAAACTTGATAGGAGTCCCAGGATTCTTGTGGCACGTGGAAAGGGACCCTTGGTCTCCCGCCTCAGCTGGAGAGGCGTTCCAATTGCCCTGCCAAGCCTCGAGGAGAATCCCGAGTTGTCCCTCGCAACTAGGCAGGAGTCCAGACGTGGCTGAAGAAACACGTGGGTGGAAGGGCCATCCCCGTCGTAACTCCAGAATATATCCCAGGTTCCCGCCGCAACTCGAGAAAAACCATGAGACTTCCCCCTCAATGCGAGATGAGACCCGATTCCCCTGTACTGCGTGCAGAGCAATTCCGTCTTGCACATCACACATGAAAGGAGCCTTGATTTCCTTGATGGCACTCCAGAGAAACCCCAAGAACACTGTTTCAAGGACAGAGGGATCCTGAGGTCACTGTAGCAACACGAAAGAACTCTGTGGACCAAAAATCAACTCGAAAAGATAGGTTAGTCCCTGGATTCGTCTCCAGAGGAATACCACCTTACCACAAGCACCTCAAGAGGAGGCTTCTCTCAGCTCTAGGTATGTGAGAGGGACCCTGAGTTTGCGGCCTCAAGTGGAATGGACACCGCGATGCCCTGACTCGAAATAAGGCCGGATATCCCAGCAGTGACTTCAATGCAGGCTTGTCTTGCATCTCCCAGGACGAAAGGATGTCTGAATCCCCTGTGGAAAGCACAGAGAAAGACTTAGTTCCCCACCTCATCGCGACCGATAGCCTCACATCCTTTGAAAGCTCCAGAGGTACGCGGAGATCAGTGCCTCCAAAGGAGACGATGCCTGACTCCTCGTGAAACTTGATAGGAGTCCCAAGATTCCTGTGGCACTTGGAAAGGGACACTTGGTCTCCCGCCTCAGCTGGAGAGGCGTCCCAATTGCCCTGCCAAGCCTCGAGGAGAATCCAGAGTTGTCCCTCGCAACTAGGCAGGAGTCCTGACGTCGCTGAAGAAACACGTGGGTGGAAGGGCCATCCCCGTCGTAACTCGAGAATATACCCCAGGTTCCCGCCGCAACTCGAGAAAAACCATGAGACTTCCCCCTCGACGCGAGATGAGACCCGATTCCCCTGCACTGCGTGCAGAGCAATTCCGTGTTGCACATCACACATGAAAGGAGCCTTGATTTCCTTGATGGCACTCCAGAGAAACCCCAAGAACACTGTTTCAAGGCTAGAGGGATCCTGAGGTCACTGTAGCAACACGAAAGAGCTCCGTGGGCCAAAAATCAACTCGAGATGAGAGGTTAGTCCCTGGCTTCGACTCCAGAGGAATACCACCTTACCAGAAGCACCTCAAGAGGAGGCTTCTCTCAGCTCTAGGTATGTGAGAGGGACCCTGAGTTTGTGGCCTCAAGTGGAATGGACACCGCGATGCCCTGACGCGAAATAAGGCTTGATATCCCTGCAGTGACTTGAATGCAGGCTCGTCTTGCATCTCCCAAGATGAAAGGATGTCTGAATACCCTGTGGAGACCACAGAGAAAGACCTAGTTCCCCACCTCATCGCGACCGGAGGCCTCACATCCTTTGAAAACTCCAGAGGTACACGGAGATCAGTGCCTCCAAAGGAGACGATGCCTGACTCCTCGTGAAACTTGATAGGAGTCCCAGGATTCCTGTGGCACGTGGAAAGGGACCCTTGGTCTCCCGCCTCAGCTGGAGAGGCGTCCCAATTGCCTTGCCAAGCCTCGAGTAGAATCCCGAGTTGTGTCTCGCAATTAGGCAAGAGTCCTGACGTGGCTGAACAAACACGTGTGTGGAAGGGCCATCCCCGTCGTAACTCGAGAATATACCCCAGGTTCCCGCCGCAACTCGAGAAAAACCATGAGACTTCCCCCTCGCCGCGAGATGAGGCCCGATTCCCCTGCACTGCGTGCAGAGCAATTCTGTGTTGCACATCACACATGAAAGGAGCCTTGATTTCCTTCATGGCACTCCAGAGAAACCCCAAGAACACTGTTTCAAGGCTAGAGGGATCCTGAGGTCACTGTAGCAACACGAAAGAGCTCCGTGGACCAAAAATCAACACGAGATGAGAGGTTAGTCCCTGGCTTCGACTCCAGAGGAATACCACCTTACCACAAGCACCTCAAGAGGAGGCTTCTCTCAGCTCTAGGTATGTGAGAGGGACCCTGAGTTTGCGGCCTCAAGTGGAATGGACACCGCGATGCCCTGACTCGAAATAAGGCCGGATATCCCTGCAGTGACTGGAATGCAGGCTCGTCTTGCATCTCCCAAGACGAAAGGGTGTCTGAAGCCCCTGTGAAGACAGCAGATAAAGACCTAGTTCCCCACCTCATCGCGACAGGAGGCCTCAAATCCTTTGAAAACTCCAGAGGTATGCGGAGATCAGTGCCTCCAAAGGAGACGATGCCTGACTCCTCGTGAAACTTGATAGGAGACCCAGGATTCCTGTGGCACGTGGAAAGGGACACTTGGTCTCCCGTCTCAGCTGGAGAGGCGTCCCAATTGCCCTGCAAAGCCTCGAGGAGAATCCCGAGTTGTCCCTCGCAACTAGGCAGGAGTCCTGACGTCGCTGAAGAAACACGTGGGTGGAAGGGCCATTCCCGTCGTAACTCGAGAATATACCCCAGGTTCCCGCCGCAACTCGAGAAAAACCATGAGACTTCCCCCTTGCCGCTAGATGAGTCCCGATTCCCCTGCACTGCGTGCAGAGCAATTCCGTGTTGCACATCACACATGAAAGGAGCCTTGATTTCCTTGATGGCACTCCAGAGAAACCCCAAGAACACTGTTTCAAGGATAGAGGGATCCTGAGGTCACTGTAGCAACACGAAAGAGCTCCATGGACCAAGAATCAACACGAGATGAGAGGTTAGTCCCTGGCTTCGACTCCTGAGGAATACCACCTTACCACAAGCACCTCAAGAGGAGGCTTCTCTCAGCTCTAGGTATGTGAGAGGGATCCTGAGTTTGCGGCCTCAAGTGGAATGGACACCGCGATGCCCTGACTCGAAATAAGGCCGGATATCCCTGCAGTGACTGGAATGCAGGCTCGTCTTGCATCTCCCAAGAAGAAAGGATGTCTGAATCCCCTGTGGAGACCACAGAGAAAGACCTAGTTCTCCACCTCATCGCGACCGGAGGCCTCACATCCTTTGAAAACTCCAGAGGTACGCGGAGATCAGTGCCTCCAAAGGAGACGATGCCTGACTCCTCGTGAATCTTGATAGGAGTCCCAGGATTCTTGTGGCACGTGGAAAGGGACACTTGGTCTCCCGCCTCAGCTGGAGAGGCGTTCCAATTGCCCTGCCAAGCCTCGAGGAGAATCCCGAGTTGTCCCTCGCAACTAGGCAGGAGTCCTGACGTGGCTGAACAAACACGTGGGTGGAAGGGCCATCCCCGTCGTAACTCGAGAATATACCCCAGGTTCCCGCCACAACTCGAGAAAAACCATGAGACTTCCCCCTCGATGCGAGATGAGGCCCGATTCCCCTGTACTGCGTGCAGAGCAATTCCGTGTTGCACATCACACATGAAAGGAGCCTTGATTTCCTTGATGGCACTCCAGAGAAACCCCAAGAACACTGTTTCAAGGATAGAGGGATCCTGAGGTCACTGTAGCAACACGAAAGAACTCTGTGGACCAAAAATCAACTCGAAAAGAGAGGTTAGTCCCTGGATTCGTCTCGAGAGGAATACCACCTTACCACAAGCACCTCAAGAGGAGGCTTCTCTCAGCTCTAGGTATGTGAGAGGGACCCTGAGTTTGCGGCCTCAAGTGGAATGGACACCGCGATGCCCTGACTCGAAATAAGGCCGGATATCCCTGCAGTGACTTCAATGCAGGCTCGTCTTGCATCTCCCAAGACGAAAGGATGTCTGAATCCCCTGTGGAAAGCACAGAGAAAGACTTAGTTCCCCACCTCATCGCGACCGGAGGCCTCACATCCTTTGAAAACTCCAGAGGTACGCGGAGATCAGTGCCTCCAAAGGAGACGATGCCTGACTCCTCGTGAAACTTGATAGGAGACCGAGGATTCCTGTGGCACGTGGAAAGGGACCCTTGGTCTCCCGCCTCAGCTGGAGAGGCGTCCCAAATGCCTTGCCAAGCCTCGAGGAGAATCCCGAGTTGTGTCTCGCAACTAGGCAGGAGTCCTGACGTGGCTGAACAAACACGTGGGTGGAAGGGCCATCCCCGTCGTAACTCGAGAATATACCACAGGTTCCCGCCGCAACTCGAGAAAAACCATGAGACTTCCCCCTCAATGCGAGATGAGACCCGATTCCCCTGTACTGCGTGCAGAGCAATTCCGTCTTGCACATCACACATGAAAGGAGCCTTGATTTCCTTGATGGCACTCCAGAGAAACCCCAAGAACACTGTTTCAAGGACAGAGGGATCCTGAGGTCACTGTAGCAACACGAAAGAACTCTGTGGACCAAAAATCAACTCGAAAAGATAGGTTAGTCCCTGGATTCGTCTCCAGAGGAATACCACCTTACCACAAGCACCTCAAGAGGAGGCTTCTCTCAGCTCTAGGTATGTGAGAGGGACCCTGAGTTTGCGGCCTCAAGTGGAATGGACACCGCGATGCCCTGACTCGAAATAAGGCCGGATATCCCTGCAGTGACTTCAATGCAGGCTTGTCTTGCATCTCCCAGGACGAAAGGATGTCTGAATCCCCTGTGGAAAGCACAGAGAAAGACTTAGTTCCCCACCTCATCGCGACCGATAGCCTCACATCCTTTGAAAGCTCCAGAGGTACGCGGAGATCAGTGCCTCCAAAGGAGACGATGCCTGACTCCTCGTGAAACTTGATAGGAGTCCCAAGATTCCTGTGGCACTTGGAAAGGGACACTTGGTCTCCCGCCTCAGCTGGAGAGGCGTCCCAATTGCCCTGCCAAGCCTCGAGGAGAATCCAGAGTTGTCCCTCGCAACTAGGCAGGAGTCCTGACGTCGCTGAAGAAACACGTGGGTGGAAGGGCCATCCCCGTCGTAACTCGAGAATATACCCCAGGTTCCCGCCGCAACTCGAGAAAAACCATGAGACTTCCCCCTCGACGCGAGATGAGACCCGATTCCCCTGCACTGCGTGCAGAGCAATTCCGTGTTGCACATCACACATGAAAGGAGCCTTGATTTCCTTGATGGCACTCCAGAGAAACCCCAAGAACACTGTTTCAAGGCTAGAGGGATCCTGAGGTCACTGTAGCAACACGAAAGAGCTCCGTGGGCCAAAAATCAACTCGAGATGAGAGGTTAGTCCCTGGCTTCGACTCCAGAGGAATACCACCTTACCAGAAGCACCTCAAGAGGAGGCTTCTCTCAGCTCTAGGTATGTGAGAGGGACCCTGAGTTTGCGGCCTCAAGTGGAATGGACACCGCGATGCCCTGACGCGAAATAAGGCTTGATATCCCTGCAGTGACTTGAATGCAGGCTCGTCTTGCATCTCCCAAGATGAAAGGATGTCTGAATACCCTGTGGAGACCACAGAGAAAGACCTAGTTCCCCACCTCATCGCGACCGGAGGCCTCACATCCTTTGAAAACTCCAGAGGTATGCGGAGATCAGTGCCTCCAAAGGAGACGATGCCTGACTCCTCGTGAAACTTGATAGGAGTCCCAGGATTCCTGTGGCACGTGGAAAGGGACCCTTGGTCTCCCGCCTCAGCTGGAGAGGCGTCCCAATTGCCTTGCCAAGCCTCGAGGAGAATCCCGAGTTGTGTCTCGCAATTAGGCAAGAGTCCTGACGTGGCTGAACAAACACGTGTGTGGAAGGGCCATCCCCGTCGTAACTCGAGAATATACCCCAGGTTCCCGCCGCAACTCGAGAAAAACCATGAGACTTCCCCCTCGCCGCGAGATGAGGCCCGATTCCCCTGCACTGCGTGCAGAGCAATTCTGTGTTGCACATCACACATGAAAGGAGCCTTGATTTCCTTCATGGCACTCCAGAGAAACCCCAAGAACACTGTTTCAAGGGTAGAGGGATCCTGAGGTCACTGTAGCAACACGAAAGAGCTCCGTGGACCAAAAATCAACACGAGATGAGAGGTTAGTCCCTGGCTTCGACTCCAGAGGAATACCACCTTACCACAAGCACCTCAAGAGGAGGCTTCTCTCAGCTCTAGGTATGTGAGAGGGACCCTGAGTTTGCGGCCTCAAGTGGAATGGACACCGCGATGCCCTGACTCGAAATAAGGCCGGATATCCCTGCAGTGACTGGAATGCAGGCTCGTCTTGCATCTCCCAAGACGAAAGGGTGTCTGAAGCCCCTGTGAAGACCGCAGATAAAGACCTAGTTCCCCACCTCATCGCGACAGGAGGCCTCAAATCCTTTGAAAACTCCAGAGGTATGCGGAGATCAGTGCCTCCAAAGGAGACGATGCCTGACTCCTCGTGAAACTTGATAGGAGACCCAGGATTCCTGTGGCACGTGGAAAGGGACACTTGGTCTCCCGTCTCAGCTGGAGAGGCGTCCCAATTGCCCTGCAAAGCCTCGAGGAGAATCCCGAGTTGTCCCTCGCAACTAGGCAGGAGTCCTGACGTCGCTGAAGAAACACGTGGGTGGAAGGGCCATTCCCGTCGTAACTCGAGAATATACCCCAGGTTCCCGCCGCAACTCGAGAAAAACCATGAGACTTCCCCCTTGCCGCTAGATGAGGCCCGATTCCCCTGCACTGCGTGCAGAGCAATTCCGTGTTGCACATCACACATGAAACGAGCCTTGATTTCCTTGATGGCACTCCAGAGAAACCCCAAGAACACTGTTTCAAGGATAGAGGGATCCTGAGGTCACTGTAGCAACACGAAAGAGCTCCATGGACCAAGAATCAACACGAGATGAGAGGTTAGTCCCTGGCTTCGACTCCTGAGGAATACCACCTTACCACAAGCACCTCAAGAGGAGGCTTCTCTCAGCTCTAGGTATGTTAGAGGGATCCTGAGTTTGCGGCCTCAAGTGGAATGGACACCGCGATGCCCTGACTCGAAATAAGGCCGGATATCCCTGCAGTGACTGGAATGCAGGCTCGTCTTGCATCTCCCAAGAAGAAAGGATGTCTGAATCCCCTGTGGAGACCACAGAGAAAGACCTAGTTCCCCACCTCATCGCGACCGGAGGCCTCACATCCTTTGAAAACTCCAGAGGTACGCGGAGATCAGTGCCTCCAAAGGAGACGATGCCTGACTCCTCGTGAATCTTGATAGGAGTCCCAGGATTCTTGTGGCACGTGGAAAGGGACACTTGGTCTCCCGCCTCAGCTGGAGAGGCGTTCCAATTGCCCTGCCAAGCCTCGAGGAGAATCCCGAGTTGTCCCTCGCAACTAGGCAGGAGTCCTGACGTGGCTGAACAAACACGTGGGTGGAAGGGCCATCCCCGTCGTAACTCGAGAATATACCCCAGGTTCCCGCCACAACTCGAGAAAAACCATGAGACTTCCCCCTCGATGCGAGATGAGGCCCGATTCCCCTGTACTGCGTGCAGAGCAATTCCGTGTTGCACATCACACATGAAAGGAGCCTTGATTTCCTTGATGGCACTCCAGAGAAACCCCAAGAACACTGTTTCAAGGATAGAGGGATCCTGAGGTCACTGTAGCAACACGAAAGAACTCTGTGGACCAAAAATCAACTCGAAAAGAGAGGTTAGTCCCTGGATTCGTCTCGAGAGGAATACCACCTTACCACAAGCACCTCAAGAGGAGGCTTCTCTCAGCTCTAGGTATGTGAGAGGGACCCTGAGTTTGCGGCCTCAAGTGGAATGGACACCGCGATGCCCTGACTCGAAATAAGGCCGGATATCCCTGCAGTGACTTCAATGCAGGCTCGTCTTGCATCTCCCAAGACGAAAGGATGTCTGAATCCCCTGTGGAAAGCACAGAGAAAGACTTAGTTCCCCACCTCATCGCGACCGGAGGCCTCACATCCTTTGAAAACTCCAGAGGTACGCGGAGATCAGTGCCTCCAAAGGAGACGATGCCTGACTCCTCGTGAAACTTGATAGGAGACCGAGGATTCCTGTGGCACGTGGAAAGGGACCCTTGGTCTCCCGCCTCAGCTGGAGAGGCGTCCCAAATGCCTTGCCAAGCCTCGAGGAGAATCCCGAGTTGTGTCTCGCAACTAGGCAAGAGTCCTGACGTGGCTGAACAAACACGTGTGTGGAAGGGCCATCCCCGTCGTAACTCGAGAATATACCCCAGGTTCCCGCCGCAACTCGAGAAAAACCATGAGACTTCCCCCTCGCCGCGAGATGAGGCCCGATTCCCCTGCACTGCGTGCAGAGCAATTCCGTGTTGCACATCACACATGAAAGGAGCCTTGATTTCCTTGATGGCACTCCAGAGAAACCCCAAGAACACTGTTTCAAGGCTAGAGGGATCCTGAGGTCACTGTAGCAACACGAAAGAGCTCCGTGGACCAAGAATCAACACGAGATGAAAGGTTAGTCCCTGGCTTCGACTCCTGAGGAATACCACCTTACCACAAGCACCTCAAGAGGAGGCTTCTCTCAGCTCTAGGTATGTGAGAGGGATCCTGAGTTTGCGGCCTCAAGTGGAATGGACACCGCGATGCCCTGACTCGAAATAAGGCCGGATATCCCTGCAGTGACTTGAATGCAGGCTCGTCTTGCATCTCCCAAGATGAAAGGATGTCTGAATCCCCTGTGGAGACCACAGAGAAACACCTAGTTCCCCACCTCATCGCGACCGGAGGCCTCACATCCTTTGAAAACTCCAGAGGTACGCGGAGATCAGTGCCTCCAAAGGAGACGATGCCTGACTACTCGTGAAACTTGATAGGAGTCCCAGGATTCTTGTGGCACGTGGAAAGGGACCCTTGGTCTTCCGCCTCAGCTGGAGAGGCGTTCCAATTGCCCTGCCAAGCCTCGAGGAGAATCCCGAGTTGTCCCTCGCAACTAGGCAGGAGTCCTGACGTGGCTGAACAAACACGTGGGTGGAAGGGCCATCCCCGTCGTAACTCGAGAATATACCACAGGTTCCCGCCGCAACTCGAGAAAAACCATGAGACTTCCCCCTCAATGCGAGATGAGACCCGATTCCCCTGTACTGCGTGCAGAGCAATTCCGTCTTGCACATCACACATGAAAGGAGCCTTGATTTCCTTGATGGCACTCCAGAGAAACCCCAAGAACACTGTTTCAAGGACAGAGGGATCCTGAGGTCACTGTAGCAACACGAAAGAACTCTGTGGACCAAAAATC
The DNA here is from genome assembly GCF_910594005.1 of Cervus elaphus. NCBI lineage: Eukaryota > Metazoa > Chordata > Mammalia > Artiodactyla > Cervidae > Cervus > Cervus elaphus. The sequence continues at coordinate 426,458 of NW_025316709.1, read as the reverse complement.
AACTCGAAAAGATAGGTTAGTCCCTGGATTCGTCTCCAGAGGAATACCACCTTACCACAAGCACCTCAAGAGGAGGCTTCTCTCAGCTCTAGGTATGTGAGAGGGACCCTGAGTTTGCGGCCTCAAGTGGAATGGACACCGCGATGCCCTGACTCGAAATAAGGCCGGATATCCCTGCAGTGACTTCAATGCAGGCTTGTCTTGCATCTCCCAGGACGAAAGGATGTCTGAATCCCCTGTGGAAAGCACAGAGAAAGACTTAGTTCCCCACCTCATCGCGACCGATAGCCTCACATCCTTTGAAAGCTCCAGAGGTACGCGGAGATCAGTGCCTCCAAAGGAGACGATGCCTGACTCCTCGTGAAACTTGATAGGAGTCCCAAGATTCCTGTGGCACTTGGAAAGGGACACTTGGTCTCCCGCCTCAGCTGGAGAGGCGTCCCAATTGCCCTGCCAAGCCTCGAGGAGAATCCAGAGTTGTCCCTCGCAACTAGGCAGGAGTCCTGACGTCGCTGAAGAAACACGTGGGTGGAAGGGCCATCCCCGTCGTAACTCGAGAATATACCCCAGGTTCCCGCCGCAACTCGAGAAAAACCATGAGACTTCCCCCTCGACGCGAGATGAGACCCGATTCCCCTGCACTGCGTGCAGAGCAATTCCGTGTTGCACATCACACATGAAAGGAGCCTTGATTTCCTTGATGGCACTCCAGAGAAACCCCAAGAACACTGTTTCAAGGCTAGAGGGATCCTGAGGTCACTGTAGCAACACGAAAGAGCTCCGTGGGCCAAAAATCAACTCGAGATGAGAGGTTAGTCCCTGGCTTCGACTCCAGAGGAATACCACCTTACCAGAAGCACCTCAAGAGGAGGCTTCTCTCAGCTCTAGGTATGTGAGAGGGACCCTGAGTTTGTGGCCTCAAGTGGAATGGACACCGCGATGCCCTGACGCGAAATAAGGCTTGATATCCCTGCAGTGACTTGAATGCAGGCTCGTCTTGCATCTCCCAAGATGAAAGGATGTCTGAATACCCTGTGGAGACCACAGAGAAAGACCTAGTTCCCCACCTCATCGCGACCGGAGGCCTCACATCCTTTGAAAACTCCAGAGGTATGCGGAGATCAGTGCCTCCAAAGGAGACGATGCCTGACTCCTCGTGAAACTTGATAGGAGTCCCAGGATTCCTGTGGCACGTGGAAAGGGACCCTTGGTCTCCCGCCTCAGCTGGAGAGGCGTCCCAATTGCCTTGCCAAGCCTCGAGTAGAATCCCGAGTTGTGTCTCGCAATTAGGCAAGAGTCCTGACGTGGCTGAACAAACACGTGTGTGGAAGGGCCATCCCCGTCGTAACTCGAGAATATACCCCAGGTTCCCGCCGCAACTCGAGAAAAACCATGAGACTTCCCCCTCGCCGCGAGATGAGGCCCGATTCCCCTGCACTGCGTGCAGAGCAATTCTGTGTTGCACATCACACATGAAAGGAGCCTTGATTTCCTTCATGGCACTCCAGAGAAACCCCAAGAACACTGTTTCAAGGCTAGAGGGATCCTGAGGTCACTGTAGCAACACGAAAGAGCTCCGTGGACCAAAAATCAACACGAGATGAGAGGTTAGTCCCTGGCTTCGACTCCAGAGGAATACCACCTTACCACAAGCACCTCAAGAGGAGGCTTCTCTCAGCTCTAGGTATGTGAGAGGGACCCTGAGTTTGCGGCCTCAAGTGGAATGGACACCGCGATGCCCTGACTCGAAATAAGGCCGGATATCCCTGCAGTGACTGGAATGCAGGCTCGTCTTGCATCTCCCAAGACGAAAGGGTGTCTGAAGCCCCTGTGAAGACCGCAGATAAAGACCTAGTTCCCCACCTCATCGCGACAGGAGGCCTCAAATCCTTTGAAAACTCCAGAGGTATGCGGAGATCAGTGCCTCCAAAGGAGACGATGCCTGACTCCTCGTGAAACTTGATAGGAGACCCAGGATTCCTGTGGCACGTGGAAAGGGACACTTGGTCTCCCGTCTCAGCTGGAGAGGCGTCCCAATTGCCCTGCAAAGCCTCGAGGAGAATCCCGAGTTGTCCCTCGCAACTAGGCAGGAGTCCTGACGTCGCTGAAGAAACACGTGGGTGGAAGGGCCATTCCCGTCGTAACTCGAGAATATACCCCAGGTTCCCGCCGCAACTCGAGAAAAACCATGAGACTTCCCCCTTGCCGCTAGATGAGGCCCGATTCCCCTGCACTGCGTGCAGAGCAATTCCGTGTTGCACATCACACATGAAACGAGCCTTGATTTCCTTGATGGCACTCCAGAGAAACCCCAAGAACACTGTTTCAAGGATAGAGGGATCCTGAGGTCACTGTAGCAACACGAAAGAGCTCCATGGACCAAGAATCAACACGAGATGAGAGGTTAGTCCCTGGCTTCGACTCCTGAGGAATACCACCTTACCACAAGCACCTCAAGAGGAGGCTTCTCTCAGCTCTAGGTATGTGAGAGGGATCCTGAGTTTGCGGCCTCAAGTGGAATGGACACCGCGATGCCCTGACTCGAAATAAGGCCGGATATCCCTGCAGTGACTGGAATGCAGGCTCGTCTTGCATCTCCCAAGAAGAAAGGATGTCTGAATCCCCTGTGGAGACCACAGAGAAAGACCTAGTTCCCCACCTCATCGCGACCGGAGGCCTCACATCCTTTGAAAACTCCAGAGGTACGCGGAGATCAGTGCCTCCAAAGGAGACGATGCCTGACTCCTCGTGAATCTTGATAGGAGTCCCAGGATTCTTGTGGCACGTGGAAAGGGACACTTGGTCTCCCGCCTCAGCTGGAGAGGCGTTCCAATTGCCCTGCCAAGCCTCGAGGAGAATCCCGAGTTGTCCCTCGCAACTAGGCAGGAGTCCTGACGTGGCTGAACAAACACGTGGGTGGAAGGGCCATCCCCGTCGTAACTCGAGAATATACCCCAGGTTCCCGCCACAACTCGAGAAAAACCATGAGACTTCCCCCTCGATGCGAGATGAGGCCCGATTCCCCTGTACTGCGTGCAGAGCAATTCCGTGTTGCACATCACACATGAAAGGAGCCTTGATTTCCTTGATGGCACTCCAGAGAAACCCCAAGAACACTGTTTCAAGGATAGAGGGATCCTGAGGTCACTGTAGCAACACGAAAGAACTCTGTGGACCAAAAATCAACTCGAAAAGAGAGGTTAGTCCCTGGATTCGTCTCGAGAGGAATACCACCTTACCACAAGCACCTCAAGAGGAGGCTTCTCTCAGCTCTAGGTATGTGAGAGGGACCCTGAGTTTGCGGCCTCAAGTGGAATGGACACCGCGATGCCCTGACTCGAAATAAGGCCGGATATCCCTGCAGTGACTTCAATGCAGGCTCGTCTTGCATCTCCCAAGACGAAAGGATGTCTGAATCCCCTGTGGAAAGCACAGAGAAAGACTTAGTTCCCCACCTCATCGCGACCGGAGGCCTCACATCCTTTGAAAACTCCAGAGGTACGCGGAGATCAGTGCCTCCAAAGGAGACGATGCCTGACTCCTCGTGAAACTTGATAGGAGACCGAGGATTCCTGTGGCACGTGGAAAGGGACCCTTGGTCTCCCGCCTCAGCTGGAGAGGCGTCCCAAATGCCTTGCCAAGCCTCGAGGAGAATCCCGAGTTGTGTCTCGCAACTAGGCAAGAGTCCTGACGTGGCTGAACAAACACGTGTGTGGAAGGGCCATCCCCGTCGTAACTCGAGAATATACCCCAGGTTCCCGCCGCAACTCGAGAAAAACCATGAGACTTCCCCCTCGCCGCGAGATGAGGCCCGATTCCCCTGCACTGCGTGCAGAGCAATTCCGTGTTGCACATCACACATGAAAGGAGCCTTGATTTCCTTGATGGCACTCCAGAGAAACCCCAAGAACACTGTTTCAAGGCTAGAGGGATCCTGAGGTCACTGTAGCAACACGAAAGAGCTCCGTGGACCAAGAATCAACACGAGATGAAAGGTTAGTCCCTGGCTTCGACTCCTGAGGAATACCACCTTACCACAAGCACCTCAAGAGGAGGCTTCTCTCAGCTCTAGGTATGTGAGAGGGATCCTGAGTTTGCGGCCTCAAGTGGAATGGACACCGCGATGCCCTGACTCGAAATAAGGCCGGATATCCCTGCAGTGACTTGAATGCAGGCTCGTCTTGCATCTCCCAAGATGAAAGGATGTCTGAATCCCCTGTGGAGACCACAGAGAAACACCTAGTTCCCCACCTCATCGCGACCGGAGGCCTCACATCCTTTGAAAACTCCAGAGGTACGCGGAGATCAGTGCCTCCAAAGGAGACGATGCCTGACTCCTCGTGAAACTTGATAGGAGTCCCAGGATTCTTGTGGCACGTGGAAAGGGACCCTTGGTCTTCCGCCTCAGCTGGAGAGGCGTTCCAATTGCCCTGCCAAGCCTCGAGGAGAATCCCGAGTTGTCCCTCGCAACTAGGCAGGAGTCCTGACGTGGCTGAACAAACACGTTGGTGGAAGGGCCATCCCCGTCGTAACTCGAGAATATACCACAGGTTCCCGCCGCAACTCGAGAAAAACCATGAGACTTCCCCCTCGATGCGAGATGAGGCCCGATTCCCCTGTACTGCGTGCAGAGCAATTCCGTCTTGCACATCACACATGAAAGGAGCCTTGATTTCCTTGATGACACTCCAGAGAAACCCCAAGAACACTGTTTCAAGGATAGAGGGATCCTGAGGTCACTGTAGCAACACGAAAGAACTCTGTGGACCACAAATCAACTCGAAAAGAGAGGTTAGTCCCTGGATTCGTCTCCAGAGGAATACCACCTTACCACAAGCACCTCAAGAGGAGGCTTCTCTCAGCTCTAGGTATGTGAGAGGGACCCTGAGTTTGCGGCCTCAAGTGGAATGGACACCGCGATGCCCTGACTCAAAATAAGGCCGGATATCCCTGCAGTGACTTCAATGCAGGCTCGTCTTGCATCTCTCAGGACGAAAGGATGTCTGAATCCCCTGTGGAAAGCACAGAGAAAGACTTAGTTTCCCACCTCATCGCGACCGATAGCCTCACATCCTTTGAAAACTCCAGAGGTACGCGGAGATCAGTGCCTCCAAAGGAGACGATGCCTAACTCCTCGTGAAACTTGATAGGAGTCCCAGGATTCCTGTGGCACTTGGAAAGGGACACTTGGTCTCCGGCCTCAGCTGGAGAGGCGTCCCAACTGCCCTGCCAAGCCTCGAGGAGAATCCCGAGTTGTCCCTCGAAACTAGGCAGGAGTCCTGACGTCGCTGAAGAAACACGTGGGTGGAAGGGCCATCCCCGTCGTAACTCGAGAATATACCCCAGGTTCCCACCGCAACTCGAGAAAAACCATGAGACTTCCCCCTCGCCGCGAGATGAGGCCCGATTCCCCTGCACTGCGTGCAGGGCAATTCCGTGTTGCACATCACACATGAAAGGAGCCTTGATTTCCTTGATGGCACTCCAGAGAAACCCCAAGAACACTGTTTCAAGGCTAGAGGGATCCTGAGGTCACTGTAGCAACACGAAAGAGCTCCGTGGGCCAAAAATCAACTCGAGATGAGAGGTTAGTCCCTGGCTTCGACTCCAGAGGAATACCACCTTACCAGAAGCACCTCAAGAGGAGGCTTCTCTCAGCTCTAGGTATGTGAGAGGGACCCTGAGTTTGCGGCCTCAAGTGGAATGGACACCGCGATGCCCTGACTCGAAATAAGGCCGGATATCCCTGCAGTGACTGGAATGCAGGCTCGTCTTGCATCTCCCAAGACGAAAGGGTGTCTGAATCCCCTGTGGAGACCACAGAGAAAGACCTAGTTCCCCACCTCATCGCGACAGGAGGCCTCAAATCCTTTGAAAACTCCAGAGGTATGCGGAGATCAGTGCCTCCAAAGGAGACGATGCCTGACTCCTCGTGAAACTTGATAGGAGACCCAGGATTCCTGTGGCACGTGGAAAGGGACCCTTGGTCTCCCGTCTCAGCTGGAGAGGCGTCCCAATTGCCCTGCAAAGCTTCGAGGAGAATCCCGAGTTGTCCCTCGCAACTAGGCAGGAGTCCTGACATGGCTGAACACACACGTGTGTGGAAGGGCCATCCCCGTCGTAACTCGAGAATATACCCCAGGTTCCCGCCGCAACTCGAGAAAAACCATGAGACTTCCCCCTCGCCGCGAGATGAGGCCCGATTCCCCTGCACTGCGTGCAGAGCAATTCCGTGTTGCACATCACACATGAAAGGAGCCTTGATTTCCTTGATGGCACTCCAGAGAAACCCCAAGAACACTGTTTCAAGGCTAGAGGGATCCTGAGGTCACTGTAGCAACACAAAAGAGCTCCGTGGACCAAGAATCAACACGAGATGAGAGGTTAGTCCATGGCTTCGACTCCTGAGGAATACCACTTTACCACAAGCACCTCAAGAGGAGGCTTCTCTCAGCTCTAGTTATGTGAGAGGGATCCTGAGTTTGCGGCCTCAAGTGGAATGGACACCGCGATGCCCTGACTCGAAATAAGGCCGGATATCCCTGCAGTGACTTCAATGCAGGCTCGTCTTGCATCTCCCAAGAAGAAAGGATGTCTGAATCCCCTGTGGAGACCACAGAGAAACACCTAGGTCCCCACCTCATCGCGACCGCAGGCCTCACAGCCTTTGAAAACTCCAGAGGTACGCGGAGATCAGTGCCTCCAAAGGAGACGATGCCTGACTTCTCGTGAAACTTGATAGGAGTCCCAGGATTCTTGTGGCACGTGGAAAGGGACCCTTGGTCTCCCGCCTCAGCTGGAGAGGCGTTCCAATTGCCCTGCCAAGCCTTGAGGAGAATCCCGAGTTGTCCCTCGCAACTAGGCAGGAGTCCTGACGTGGCTGGACAAACACGTGGGTGGAAGGGCCATCCCCGTCGTAACTCGAGAATATACCCCAGGTTCCCGCCGCAACTCGAGAAAAACCATGAGACTTCCCCCTCGATGCGAGATGAGGCCCGATTCCCCTGTACTGCGTGCAGAGCAATTCCGTCTTGCACATCACACATGAAAGGAGCCTTGATTTCCTTGATGGCACTCCAGAGAAACCCCAAGAACACTGTTTCAAGGCTAGAGGGATCCTGAGGTCACTGTAGCAACACGAAAGAACTCTGTGGACCAAAAATCAACTCGAAAAGAGAGGTTAGTCCCTGGATTCGTCTCCAGAGGAATACCACCCTACCACAAGCACCTCAAGAGGAGGCTTCTCTCAGCTCTAGGTATGTGAGAGGGATCCTGAGTTTGCGGCCTCAAGTGGAATGGACACCGCGATGCCCTGACTCGAAATAAGGCCGGATATCCCTGCAGTGACTTCAATGCAGGCTCGTCTTGCATCTCCCAAGACGAAAGGATGTCTGAATCCCCTGTGGAAAGCACAGAGAAAGACTTAGTTCCCCACCTCATCGCGACCGGAGGCCTCACATCCTTTGAAAACTCCAGAGGTACGCGGAGATCAGTGCCTCCAAAGGAGACGATGCCTGACTCCTCGTGCAACTTGATAGGAGACCGAGGATTCCTGTGGCACGTGGAAAGGGACCCTTGGTCTCCCGCCTCAGCTGGAGAGGCGTCCCAAATGCCTTGCCAAGCCTCGAGGAGAATCCCGAGTTGTGTCTCGCAACTAGGCAAGAGTCCTGACGTGGCTGAACAAACACGTGTGTGGAAGGGCCATCCCCGTCGTAACTCGAGAATATACCCCAGGTTCCCGCCGCAACTCGAGAAAAACCATGAGACTTCCCCCTCGCCGCGAGATGAGGCCCGATTCCCCTGCATTGCGTGCAGAGCAATTCCGTGTTGCACATCACACATGAAAGGAGCCTTGATTTCCTTGATGGCACTCCAGAGAAACCCCAAGAACACTGTTTCAAGGCTAGAGGGATCCTGAGGTCACTGTAGCAACACGAAAGAGCTCCGTGGACCAAGAATCAACACGAGATGAGAGGTTAGTCCCTGGCTTCGACTCCTGAGGAATACCACCTTACCACAAGCACCTCAAGAGGAGGCTTCTCTCAGCTCTAGGTATGTGAGAGGGATCCTGAGTTTGCGGCCTCAAGTGGAATGGACACCGCGATGCCCTGACTCGAAATAAGGCCGGATATCCCTGCAGTGACTTGAATGCAGGCTCGTCTTGCATCTCCCAAGAAGAAAGGATGTCTGAATCCCCTGTGGAGACCACAGAGAAACACCTAGTTCCCCACCTCATCGCGACCGGAGGCCTCACATCCTTTGAAAACTCCAGAGGTACGCGGAGATCAGTGCCTCCAAAGGAGACGATGCCTGACTCCTCGTGAAACTTGATAGGAGTCCCAGGATTCTTGTGGCACGTGGAAAGGGACCCTTGGTCTTCCGCCTCAGCTGGAGAGGCGTTCCAATTGCCCTGCCAAGCCTCGAGGAGAATCCCGAGTTGTCCCTCGCAACTAGGCAGGAGTCCTGACGTGGCTGAACAAACACGTGGGTGGAAGGGCCATCCCCGTCGTAACTCGAGAATATACCACAGGTTCCCGCCGCAACTCGAGAAAAACCATGAGACTTCCCCCTCGATGCGAGATGAGGCCCGATTCCCCTGTACTGCGTGCAGAGCAATTCCGTCTTGCACATCACACATGAAAGGAGCCTTGATTTCCTTGATGGCACTCCAGAGAAACCCCAAGAACACTGTTTCAAGGATAGAGGGATCCTGAGGTCACTGTAGCAACACGAAAGAACTCTGTGGACCACAAATCAACTCGAAAAGAGAGGTTAGTCCCTGGATTCGTCTCCAGAGGAATACCACCTTACCACAAGCACCTCAAGAGGAGGCTTCTCTCAGCTCTAGGTATGTGAGAGGGACCCTGAGTTTGCGGCCTCAAGTGGAATGGACACCGCGATGCCCTGACTCAAAATAAGGCCGGATATCCCTGCAGTGACTTCAATGCAGGCTCGTCTTGCATCTCTCAGGACGAAAGGATGTCTGAATCCCCTGTGGAAAGCACAGAGAAAGACTTAGTTTCCCACCTCATCGCGACCGATAGCCTCACATCCTTTGAAAACTCCAGAGGTACGCGGAGATCAGTGCCTCCAAAGGAGACGATGCCTAACTCCTCGTGAAACTTGATAGGAGTCCCAGGATTCCTGTGGCACTTGGAAAGGGACACTTGGTCTCCGGCCTCAGCTGGAGAGGCGTCCCAACTGCCCTGCCAAGCCTCGAGGAGAATCCCGAGTTGTCCCTCGAAACTAGGCAGGAGTCCTGACGTCGCTGAAGAAACACGTGGGTGGAAGGGCCATCCCCGTCGTAACTCGAGAATATACCCCAGGTTCCCACCGCAACTCGAGAAAAACCATGAGACTTCCCCCTCGCCGGGAGATGAGGCCCGATTCCCCTGCACTGCGTGCAGGGCAATTCCGTGTTGCACATCACACATGAAAGGAGCCTTGATTTCCTTGATGGCACTCCAGAGAAACCCCAAGAACACTGTTTCAAGGCTAGAGGGATCCTGAGGTCACTGTAGCAACACGAAAGAGCTCCGTGGGCCAAAAATCAACTCGAGATGAGAGGTTAGTCCCTGGCTTCGACTCCAGAGGAATACCACCTTACCACAAGCACCTCAAGAGGAGGCTTCTCTCAGCTCTAGGTATGTGAGAGGGACCCTGAGTTTGCGGCCTCAAGTGGAATGGACACCGCGATGCCCTGACTCGAAATAAGGCCGGATATCCCTGCAGTGACTGGAATGCAGGCTCGTCTTGCATCTCCCAAGACGAAAGGGTGTCTGAATCCCCTGTGGAGACCACAGAGAAAGACCTAGTTCCCCACCTCATCGCGACAGGAGGCCTCAAATCCTTTGAAAACTCCAGAGGTATGCGGAGATCAGTGCCTCCAAAGGAGACGATGCCTGACTCCTCGTGAAACTTGATAGGAGACCCAGGATTCCTGTGGCACGTGGAAAGGGACCCTTGGTCTCCCGTCTCAGCTGGAGAGGCGTCCCAATTGCCCTGCAAAGCTTCGAGGAGAATCCCGAGTTGTCCCTCGCAACTAGGCAGGAGTCCTGACATGGCTGAACACACACGTGTGTGGAAGGGCCATCCCCGGCGTAACTCGAGAATATACCCCAGGTTCCCGCCGCAACTCGAGAAAAACCATGAGACTTCCCCCTCGCCGCGAGATGAGGCCCGATTCCCCTGCACTGCGTGCAGAGCAATTCCGTGTTGCACATCACACATGAAAGGAGCCTTGATTTCCTTGATGGCACTCCAGAGAAACCCCAAGAACACTGTTTCAAGGCTAGAGGCATCCTGAGGTCACTGTAGCAACACAAAAGAGCTCCGTGGACCAAGAATCAACACGAGATGAGAGGTTAGTCCATGGCTTCGACTCCTGAGGAATACCACTTTACCACAAGCACCTCAAGAGGAGGCTTCTCTCAGCTCTAGTTATGTGAGAGGGATCCTGAGTTTGCGGCCTCAAGTGGAATGGACACCGCGATGCCCTGACTCGAAATAAGGCCGGATATCCCTGCAGTGACTTCAATGCAGGCTCGTCTTGCATCTCCCAAGAAGAAAGGATGTCTGAATCCCCTGTGGAGACCACAGAGAAACACCTAGGTCCCCACCTCATCGCGACCGCAGGCCTCACAGCCTTTGAAAACTCCAGAGGTACGCGGAGATCAGTGCCTCCAAAGGAGACGATGCCTGACTCCTCGTGAAACTTGATAGGAGTCCCAGGATTCTTGTGGCACGTGGAAAGGGACCCTTGGTCTCCCGCCTCAGCTGGAGAGGCGTTCCAATTGCCCTGCCAAGCCTTGAGGAGAATCCCGAGTTGTCCCTCGCAACTAGGCAGGAGTCCTGACGTGGCTGGACAAACACGTGGGTGGAAGGGCCATCCCCGTCGTAACTCGAGAATATACCCCAGGTTCCCGCCGCAACTCGAGAAAAACCATGAGACTTCCCCCTCGATGCGAGATGAGGCCCGATTCCCCTGTACTGCGTGCAGAGCAATTACGTCTTGCACATCACACATGAAAGGAGCCTTGATTTCCTTGATGGCACTCCAGAGAAACCCCAAGAACACTGTTTCAAGGCTAGAGGGATCCTGAGGTCACTGTAGCAACACGAAAGAACTCTGTGGACCAAAAATCAACTCGAAAAGAGAGGTTAGTCCCTGGATTCGTCTCCAGAGGAATACCACCTTACCACAAGCACCTCAAGAGGAGGCTTCTCTCAGCTCTAGGTATGTGAGAGGGATCCTGAGTTTGCGGCCTCAAGTGGAATGGACACCGCGATGCCCTGATTCGAAATAAGGCCGGATATCCCTGCAGTGACTTCAATGCAGGCTCGTCTTGCATCTCGCAGGACGAAAGGATGTCTGAATCCCCTGTGGAAAGCACAGAGAAAGACTTATTTCCCCTCCTCATCGCGACCGATAGCCTCACATCCTTTGAAAACTCCAGAGGTACGCGGAGATCAGTGCCTCCAAAGGAGACGATGCCTGACTCCTCGTGCAACTTGATAGGAGTCCCAGGATTCCTGTGGCACTTGGAAAGGGACACTTGGTCTCCTGCCTCAGCTGGAGAGGCGTCCCAATTGCCCTGCCAAGCCTCTAGGAGAATCCAGAGTTGTCCCTCGCAACTAGGCAGGAGTCCTGACGTCGCTGAAGAAACACGTGGGTGGAAGGGCCATCCCCGTCGTAACTCGAGAATATACCCCAGGTTCCCGCCGCAACTCGAGAAAAACCATGAGACTTCCCCCTCGCCGTGAGATGAGGCCCGATTCCCCTGCACTGCGTGCAGAGCAATTCCGTGTTGCACATCACACATGAAAGGAGCCTTGATTTCCTTGATGGCACTCCAGAGAAACCCCAAGAACACTGTTTCAAGGCTAGAGGGATCCTGAGGTCACTGTAGCAACACGAAAGAGCTCCGTGGGCCAAAAATCAACTCGAGATGAGAGGTTAGTCCCTGGTTTCGACTCCTGAGGAATACCACCTTACCACAAGCACCTCAAGAGGAGGCTTCTCTCAGCTCTAGGTTTGTGAGAGGGACCCTGAGTTTGCGGCCTCAAGTGGAATGGACACCGCGATGCCCTGACTCGAAATAAGGCCGGATATCCCTGCAGTGACTGGAATGCAGGCTCGTCTTGCATCTCCCAAGACGAAAGGGTGTCTGAATCCCCTGTGGAGACCACAGAGAAAGACCTAGTTCCCCACCTCATCGCGACAGGAGGCCTCAAATCCTTTGAAAACTCCAGAGGTATGCGGAGATCAGTGCCTCCAAAGGAGACGATGCCTGACTCCTCGTGAAACTTGATAGGAGACCCAGGATTCCTGTGGCACGTGGAAAGGGACCCTTGGTCTCCCGTCTCAGCTGGAGAGGCGTCCCAATTGCCCTGCAAAGCCTCGAGGAGAATCCCGAGTTGTCCCTCGCAACTAGGCAGGAGTCCTGACATGGCTGAACACACACGTGTGTGGAAGGGCCATCCCCGTCGTAACTCGAGAATATACCCCAGGTTCCCGCCGCAACTCGAGAAAAACCATGAGACTTCCCCCTCGCCGCGAGATGAGGCCCGATTCCTCTGCACTGCGTGCAGAGCAATTCCGTGTTGCACATCACACATGAAAGGAGCCTTGATTTCCTTGATGGCACTCCAGAGAAACCCCAAGAACACTGTTTCAATGCTAGAGGGATCCTGAGGTCACTGTAGCAACACGAAAGAGCTCCGTGGACCAAGAATCAACACGAGATGAGAGGTTAGTCCCTGGCTTCGACTCCTGAGGAATACCACCTTACCACAAGCACCTCAAGAGGAGGCTTCTCTCAGCTCTAGTTATGTGAGAGGGATCCTGAGTTTGCGGCCTCAAGTGGAATGGACACCGCGATGCCCTGACTCGAAATAAGGCCGGATATCCCTGCAGTGACTGGAATGCAGGCTCGTCTTGCATCTCCCAAGACGAAAGGGTGTCTGAATCCCCTGTGGAGACCACAGAGAAAGACCTAGTTCCCCACCTCATCGCGACAGGAGGCCTCACATCCTTTGAAAACTCCAGAGGTATGCGGAGATCAGTGCCTCCAAAGGAGACGATGCCTGACTCCTCGTGAAACTTGATAGGAGTCCGAGGATTCCTGTGGCACGTGGAAAGGGACCCTTGGTCTCCCGTCTCAGCTGGAGAGGCGTCCCAATTGCCCTGCAAAGCTTCGAGGAGAATCCCGCGTTGTCCCTCGCAACTAGGCAGGAGTCCTGACGTGGCTGAACACACACGTGTGTGGAAGGGCCATCCCCGTCGTAACTCGAGAATATACCTCAGGTTCACGCCGCAACTCGAGAAAAACCATGAGACTTCCCCCTCGCCGGGAGATGAGGCCCGATTCCCCTGCACTGCGTGCAGAGCAATTCCGTGTTGCACATCACACATGAAAGGAGCCTTGATTTCCTTGATGGCACTCCAGAGAAACCCCAAGAACACTGTTTCAAGGCTAGAGGGATCCTGAGGTCACTGTAGCAACACGAAAGAGCTCCGTGGACCAAGAATCAACACGAGATGAGAGGTTAGTCCCTGGCTTCGACTCCTGAGGAATACCACTTTACCACAAGCACCTCAAGAGGAGGCTTCTCTCAGCTCTAGGTATGTGAGAGGGATCCTGAGTTTGCGGCCTCAAGTGGAATGGACACCGCGATGCCCTGACTCGAAATAAGGCCGGATATCCCTGCAGTGACTTGAATGCAGGCTCGTCTTGCATCTCCCAAGAAGAAAGGATGTCTGAATCCCCTGTGGAGACCACAGAGAAACACCTAGTTCCCCACCTCATCGCGACCGCAGGCCTCACATCCTTTGAAAACTCCAGAGGTACGCGGAGATCAGTGCCTCCAAAGGAGACGATGCCTGACTCCTCGTGAAACTTGATAGGAGTCCCAGGATTCCTGTGGCACGTGGAAAGGGACCCTTGGTCTCCCGCCTCAGCTGGAGAGGCGTTCAAATTGCCCTGCCAAGCCTCGAGGAGAATCACGAGTTGTCCCTCGCAACTAGGCAGGAGTCCTGACGTGGCTGAACAAACACGTGGGTGGAAGGGCCATCCCCGTCGTAACTCGAGAATATACCCCAGGTTCCCGCCGCAACTCGAGAAAAACCATGAGACTTCCCCCTCGCCGCGAGATGAGGCCCGATTCCCCTGCACTGCGTGCAGAGCAATTCCGTGTTGCACATCACACATGAAAGGAGCCTTGATTTCCTTGATGGCACTCCAGAGAAACCCCAAGAACACTGTTTCAAGGCTAGAGGGATCCTGAGGTCAATGTAGCAACACGAAAGAGCTCCGTGGGCCAAAAATCAACTCGAGATGAGAGGTTAGTCCCTGGCTTCGACTCCAGAGGAATACCACCTTACCACAAGCACCTCAAGAGGAGGCTTCTCTCAGCTCTAGGTATGTGAGAGGGACCCTGAGTTTGCGGCCTCAAGTGGAATGGACACCGCGATGCCCTGACGCGAAATAAGGCTGGATATCCCTGCAGTGACTTGAATGCAGGCTCCTCTTGCATCTCCCAAGATGAAAGGGTGTCTGAATCCCCTGTGGAGACCACAGAGAAACACCTAGGTCCCCACCTCATCGCGACCGCAGGCCTCACATCCTTTGAAAACTCCAGAGGTACGCGGAGATCAGTGCCTCCAAAGGAGACGATGCCTGACTCCTCGTGAAAATTGATAGGAGTCCCAGGATTCCTGTGGCACGTGGAAAGGGACCCTTGGTCTCCCGCCTCAGCTGGAGAGGCGTCCCAATTGCCTTGCCAAGCCTCGAGGAGAATCCCGAGTTGTGTCTCGCAACTAGGCAGGAGTCCTGACGTGGCTGAACAAACACGTGTGTGGAAGGGCCATCCCCGTCGTTACTCGAGAATATGACCCAGGTTCCCGCCGCAACTCGAGAAAAACCATGAGACTTCCCCCTCGCCGCGAGATGAGGCCCGATTCCCCTGCACTGCGTGCAGAGCAATTCCGTGTTGCACATCACACATGAAAGGAGCCTTGATTTCCTTGATGGCACTCCAGAGAAACCCCAAGAACACTATTTCAATGCTAGAGGGATCCTGAGGTCACTGTAGCAACAAGAAAGAGCTCCGTGGACCAAGAATCAACATGAGATGAGAGGTTAGTCCCTGGCTTCGACTCCTGAGGAATACCACCTTACCACAAGCACCTCAAGAGGAGGCTTCTCTCAGCTCTAGGTATGTGAGAGGGATCCTGAGTTTTCGGCCTCAAGTGGAATGGACACCGCGATGCCCTGACTTGAAATAAGGCCGGATATCCCTGCAGTGACTTCAATGCAGGCTCGTCTTGCATCTCCCAAGAAGAAAGGATGTCTGAATCCCCTGTGGAGACCACAGAGAAACACCTAGGTCCCCACCTCATCGCGACCGCAGGCCTCACATCCTTTGAAAACTCCAGAGGTACGCGGAGATCAGTGCCTCCAAAGGAGACGATGCCTGACTCCTCGTGAAACTTGATAGGAGTCCCAGGATTCTTGTGGCACGTGGAAAGGGACCCTTGGTCTCCCGCCTCAGCTGGAGAGGCGTTCCAATTGCCCTGCCAAGCCTCGAGGAGAATCGCGAGTTGTCCCTCGCAACTAGGCAGGAGTCCTGACGTGGCTGAACAAACACGTGGGTGGAAGGGCCATCCCCGTCGTAACTCGAGAATATACCCCAGGTTCCCGCCGCAACTCGAGAAAAACCATGAGACTTCCCAGTCGACGCGAGATGAGGCCCGATTCCCCTGTACTGCGCGCAGAGCAATTCCGTCTTGCACATCACACATGAAAGGAGCCTTGATTTCCTTGATGGCACTCCAGAGAAACCCCAAGAACACTGTTTCAAGGACAGAGGGATCCTGAGGTCACTGTAGCAACACGAAAGAACTCTGTGGACCAAAAATCACCTCGAAAAGATAGGTTAGTCCCTGGATTCGTCTCCAGAGGAATACCACCTTACCACAAGCACCTCAAGAGGAGGCTTCTCTCAGCTCTAGGTATGTGAGAGGGACCCTGAGTTTGCGGCCTCAAGTGGAATGGACACCGCGATGCCCTGACTCGAAATAAGGCCGGATATCCCTGCAGTGACTTCAATGCAGGCTTGTCTTGCATCTCCCAGGACGAAAGGATGTCTGAATCCCCTGTGGAAAGCACAGAGAAAGACTTAGTTCCCCACCTCATCGCGACCGATAGCCTCACATCCTTTGAAAGCTCCAGAGGTACGCGGAGATCAGTGCCTCCAAAGGAGACGATGCCTGACTCCTCGTGAAACTTGATAGGAGTCCCAGGATTCCTGTGGCACTTGGAAAGGGACACTTGGTCTCCCGCCTCACCTGGAGAGGCGTCCCAATTGCCCTGCCAAGCCTCGAGGAGAATCCAGAGTTGTCCCTCGCAACTAGGCAGGAGTCCTGACGTCGCTGAAGAAACACGTGGGTGGAAGGGCCATCCCCGTCGTAACTCGAGAATATACCCCAGGTTCCCGCCGCAACTCGAGAAAAACCATGAGACTTCCCCCTCGACGCGAGATGAGACCCGATTCCCCTGCACTGCGTGCAGAGCAATTCCGTGTTGCACATCACACATGAAAGGAGCCTTGATTTCCTTGATGGCACTCCAGAGAAACCCCAAGAACACTGTTTCAAGGCTAGAGGGATCCTGAGGTCACTGTAGCAACACGAAAGAGCTCCGTGGGCCAAAAATCAACTCGAGATGAGAGGTTAGTCCCTGGCTTCGACTCCAGAGGAATACCACCTTACCAGAAGCACCTCAAGAGGAGGCTTCTCTCAGCTCTAGGTATGTGAGAGGGACCCTGAGTTTGTGGCCTCAAGTGGAATGGACACCGCGATGCCCTGACGCGAAATAAGGCTTGATATCCCTGCAGTGACTTGAATGCAGGCTCGTCTTGCATCTCCCAAGATGAAAGGATGTCTGAATACCCTGTGGAGACCACAGAGAAAGACCTAGTTCCCCACCTCATCGCGACCGGAGGCCTCACATAATTTGAAAACTCCAGAGGTACACGGAGATCAGTGCCTCCAAAGGAGACGATGCCTGACTCCTCGTGAAACTTGATAGGAGTCCCAGGATTCCTGTGGCACGTGGAAAGGGACCCTTGGTCTCCCGCCTCAGCTGGAGAGGCGTCCCAATTGCCTTGCCAAGCCTCGAGTAGAATCCCGAGTTGTGTCTCGCAATTAGGCAAGAGTCCTGACGTGGCTGAACAAACACGTGTGTGGAAGGGCCATCCCCGTCGTAACTCGAGAATATACCCCAGGTTCCCGCCGCAACTCGAGAAAAACCATGAGACTTCCCCCTCGCCGCGAGATGAGGCCCGATTCCCCTGCACTGCGTGCAGAGCAATTCTGTGTTGCACATCACACATGAAAGGAGCCTTGATTTCCTTCATGGCACTCCAGAGAAACCCCAAGAACACTGTTTCAAGGCTAGAGGGATCCTGAGGTCACTGTAGCAACACGAAAGCGCTCCGTGGACCAAAAATCAACACGAGATGAGAGGTTAGTCCCTGGCTTCGACTCCAGAGGAATACCACCTTACCACAAGCACCTCAAGAGGAGGCTTCTCTCAGCTCTAAGTATGTGAGAGGGACCCTGAGTTTGCGGCCTCAAGTGGAATGGACACCGCGATGCCCTGACTCGAAATAAGGCCGGATATCCCTGCAGTGACTGGAATGCAGGCTCGTCTTGCATCTCCCAAGACGAAAGGGTGTCTGAAGCCCCTGTGAAGACCGCAGATAAAGACCCAGTTCCCCACCTCATCGCGACAGGAGGCCTCAAATCCTTTGAAAACTCCAGAGGTATGCGGAGATCAGTGCCTCCAAAGGAGACGATGCCTGACTCCTCGTGAAACTTGATAGGAGACCCAGGATTCCTGTGGCACGTGGAAAGGGACACTTGGTCTCCCGTCTCAGCTGGAGAGGCGTCCCAATTGCCCTGCAAAGCCTCGAGGAGAATCCCGAGTTGTCCCTCGCAACTAGGCAGGAGTCCTGACGTCGCTGAAGAAACACGTGGGTGGAAGGGCCATTCCCGTCGTAACTCGAGAATATACCCTAGGTTCCCGCCGCAACTCGAGAAAAACCATGAGACTTCCCCCTTGCCGCTAGATGAGGCCCGATTCCCCTGCACTGCGTGCAGAGCAATTCCGTGTTGCACATCACACATGAAAGGAGCCTTGATTTCCTTGATGGCACTCCAGAGAAACCCCAAGAACACTGTTTCAAGGATAGAGGGATCCTGAGGTCACTGTAGCAACACGAAAGAACTCTGTGGACCAAAAGTCAACTCGAAAAGATAGGTTAGTCCCTGGATTCGTCTCCAGAGGAATACCACCTTACCACAAGCACCTCAAGAGGAGGCTTCTCTCAGCTCTAGGTATGTGAGAGGGACCCTGAGTTTGCGGCCTCAAGTGGAATGGACACCGTGATGCCCTGACTCGAAATAAGGCCGGATATCCCTGCAGTGACTTCAATGCAGGCTCGTCTTGCATCTCCCAAGACGAAAGGATGTCTGAATCCCCTGTGGAAAGCACAGAGAAAGACTTAGTTCCCCACCTCATCGCGACCGGAGGCCTCACATCCTTTGAAAACTCCAGAGGTACGCGGAGATCAGTGCCTCCAAAGGAGATGATGCCTGACTCCTCGTGAAACTTGATAGGAGACCGAGGATTCCTGTGCCACGTGGAAAGGGACCCTTGGTCTCCCGCCTCAGCTGGAGAGGCGTCCCAATTGCCTTTCCAAGCCTCGAGGAGAATCCCGAGTTGTGTCTCGCAACTAGGCAAGAGTCCTGACGTGGCTGAACAAACACGTGTGTGGAAGGGCCATCCCCGTCGTAACTCGAGAATATACCCCAGGTTCCCGCCGCAACTCGAGAAAAACCATGAGACTTCCCCCTCGCCGCGAGATGAGGCCCGATTCCCCTGCACTGCGTGCAGAGCAATTCCGTGTTGCACATCACACATGAAAGGAGCCTTGATTTCCTTGATGGCACTCCAGAGAAACCCCAAGAACACTGTTTCAAGGCTAGAGGGATCCTGAGGTCACTGTAGCAACACGAAAGAGCTCCGTGGACCAAGAATCAACACGAGATGAAAGGTTAGTCCCTGGCTTCGACTCCTGAGGAATACCACCTTACCACAAGCACCTCAAGAGGAGGCTTCTCTCAGCTCTAGGTATGTGAGAGGGATCCTGAGTTTGCGGCCTCAAGTGGAATGGACACCGCGATGCCCTGACTCGAAATAAGGCCGGATATCCCTGCAGTGACTTGAATGCAGGCTCGTCTTGCATCTCCCAAGATGAAAGGATGTCTGAATCCCCTGTGGAGACCACAGAGAAACACCTAGTTCCCCACCTCATCGCAACCGGAGGCCTCACATCCTTTGAAAACTCCAGAGGTACGCGGAGATCAGTGCCTCCAAAGGAGACGATGCCTGACTCCTCGTGAAACTTGATAGGAGTCCCAGGATTCTTGTGGCACGTGGAAAGGAACCCTTGGTCTCCCGCCTCAGCTGGAGAGGCGTTCCAATTGCCCTGCCAAGCCTCGAGGAGAATCCCGAGTTGTCCCTCGCAACTAGGCAGGAGTCCTGACGTGGCTGAACAAACACGTGGGTGGAAGGGCCATCCCCGTCGTAACTCGAGAATATACCCCAGGTTCCCGCCGCAACTCGAGAAAAACCATGAGACTTCCCCCTCGATGCGAGATGAGGCCCGATTCCCCTGTACTGCGTGCAGAGCAATTCCGTCTTGCACATCACACATGAAAGGAGCCTTGATTTCCTTGATGGCACTCCAGAGAAACCCCAAGAACACTGTTTCAAGGATAGAGGGATCCTGAGGTCACTGTAGCAACACGAAAGAACTCTGTGGACCAAAAATCAACTCGAAAAGAGAGGTTAGTCCCTGGATTCGTCTCGAGAGGAATACCACCTTACCACAAGCACCTCAAGAGGAGGCTTCTCTCAGCTCTAGGTATGTGAGAGGGACCCTGAGTTTGCGGCCTCAAGTGGAATGGACACCGCGATGCCCTGACTCAAAATAAGGCCGGATATCCCTGCAGTGACTTCAATGCAGGCTCGTCTTGCATCTCTCAGGACGAAAGGATGTCTGAATCCCCTGTGGAAAGCACAGAGAAAGACTTAGTTCCCCTCCTCATCGCGACCGATAGCCTCACATCCTTTGAAAACTCCAGAGGTACGAGGAGATCAGTGCCTCCAAAGGAGACGATGCCTAACTCCTCGTGAAACTTGATAGGAGTCCCAGGATTCCTGTGGCACTTGGAAAGGGACACTTGGTCTCCGGCCTCAGCTGCAGAGGCGTCCCAACTGCCCTGCCAAGCCTCGAGGAGAATCCCGAGTTTTCCCTCAAAACTAGGCAGGAGTCCTGACGTCGCTGAAGAAACACGTGGGTGGAAGGGCCATCCCCGTCGTAACTCGAGAATATACCCCAGGTTCCCGCCGCAACTCGAGAAAAACCATGAGACTTCCCCCTCGCCGCGAGATGAGGCCCGATTCCCCTGCACTGCGTGCAGGGCAATTCCGTGTTGCACATCACACATGAAAGGAGCCTTGATTTCCTTGATGGCACTCCAGAGAAACCCCAAGAACACTGTTTCAAGGCTAGAGGGATCCTGAGGTCACTGTAGCAACACGAAAGAGCTCCGTGGGCCAAAAATCAACTCGAGATGAGAGGTTAGTCCCTGGCTTCGACTCCAGAGGAATACCACCTTACCACAAGCACCTCAAGAGGAGGCTTCTCTCAGCTCTAGGTATGTGAGAGGGACCCTGAGTTTGCGGCCTCAAGTGGAATGGACACCGCGATGCCCTGACTCGAAATAAGGCCGGATATCCCTGCAGTGACTGGAATGCAGGCTCGTCTTGCATCTCCCAAGACGAAAGGGTGTCTGAATCCCCTGTGGAGACCACAGAGAAAGACCTAGTTCCCCACCTCATCGCGACAGGCGGCCTCAAATCCTTTGAAAACTCCAGAGGTATGCGGAGATCAGTGCCTCCAAAGGAGACGATGCCTGACTCCTCGTGAAACTTGATAGGAGACCCAGGATTCCTGTGGCACGTGGAAAGGGACCCTTGGTCTCCCGTCTCAGCTGGAGAGGCGTCCCAATTGCCCTGCAAAGCTTCGAGGAGAATCCCGAGTTGTCCCTCGCAACTAGGCAGGAGTCCTGACATGGCTGAACACACACGTGTGTGGAAGGGCCATCCCCGTCGTAACTCGAGAATATACCCCAGGTTCCCGCCGCAACTCGAGAAAAACCATGAGACTTCCCCCTCGCCGCGGGATGAGGCCCGATTCCCCTGCACTGCGTGCAGAGCAATTCCGTGTTGCACATCACACATGAAAGGAGCCTTGATTTCCTTGATGGCACTCCAGAGAAACCCCAAGAACACTGTTTCAAGGCTAGAGGGATCCTGAGGTCACTGTAGCAACACGAAAGAGCTCCGTGGACCAAGAATCAACACGAGATTGGAGGTTAGTCCATGGCTTCGACTCCTGAGGAATACCACTTTACCACAAGCACCTCAAGAGGAGGCTTCTCTCAGCTCTAGGTATGTGAGAGGGATCCTGAGTTTGCGGCCTCAAGTGGAATGGACACCGCGATGCCCTGACTCGAAATAAGGCCGGATATCCCTGCAGTGACTTCAATGCAGGCTCGTCTTGCATCTCCCAAGAAGAAAGGATGTCTGAATCCCCTGTGGAGACCACAGAGAAACACCTAGTTCCCCACCTCATCGCGACCGCAGGCCTCACATCCTTTGAAAACTCCAGAGGTACGCGGAGATCAGTGCCTCCAAAGGAGACGATGCCTGACTCCTCGTGAAACTTGATAGGAGTCCCAGGATTCCTGTGGCACGTGGAAAGGGACCCTTGGTCTCCCGCCTCAGCTGGAGAGGCGTTCCAATTGCCCTGCCAAGCCTCGAGGAGAATCCCGAGTTGTCCCTCGCAACTAGGCAGGAGTCCTGACGTGGTTGAACAAACACGTGGGTGGAAGGGCCATCCCCGTCGTAACTCGAGAATATACCCCAGGTTCCCGCCGCAACTCGAGAAAAACCATGAGACTTCCCCCTCGCCGCGAGATGAGGCCCGATTCCCCTGCACTGCGTGCAGAGCAATTCCGTGTTGCACATCACACATGAAAGGAGCCTTGATTTCCTTCATGGCACTCCAGAGAAACCCCAAGAACACTGTTTCAAGGCTAGAGGGATCCTGAGGTCAATGTAGCAACACGAAAGAGCTCCGTGGGCCAAAAATCAACTCGAGATGAGAGGTTAGTCCCTGGCTTCGACTCCAGAGGAATACCACCTTACCACAAGCACCTCAAGAGGAGGCTTCTCTCAGCTCTAGGTATGTGAGAGGGACCCTGAGTTTGTGGCCTCAAGTGGAATGGACACCGCGATGCCCTGACGCGAAATAAGGCTGGATATCCCTGCAGTGACTTGAATGCAGGCTCGTCTTGCATCTCCCAAGATGAAAGGATGTCTGAATCCCCTGTGGAGACCACAGAGAAAGACCTAGTTCCCCACCTCATCGCGACTGGAGGCCTCACATCCTTTGAAAATTCCAGAGGTACGCGGAGATCAGTGCCTCCAAAGGAGACGATGCCTGACTCCTCGTGAAAATTGATAGGAGTCCCAGGATTCCTGTGGCACGTGGAAAGGGACCCTTGGTCTCCCGCCTCAGCTGGAGAGGCGTCCCAATTGCCTTGCCAAGCCTCGAGGAGAATCCCGAGTTGTGTCTCGCAATTAGGCAGGAGTCCTGACGTGGCTGAACAAACACGTGTGGGGAAGGGCCATCCCCGTCGTTACTCGAGAATATAACCCAGGTTCCCGCCGCAACTCGAGAAAAACCATGAGACTTCCCCCTCGCCGCGAGATGAGGCCCGATTCCCCTGCACTGCGTGCAGAGCAATTCCGTGTTGCACATCACACATGAAAGGAGCCTTGATTTCCTTGATGGCACTCCAGAGAAACCCCAAGAACACTGTTTCAAGGCGAGAGGGATCCTGAGGTCACTGTAGCAACACGAAAGAGCTCCGTGAACCAAAAATCAACTCGAGATGAGAGGTTAGTCCCTGGCTTCGACTCCAGAGGAATACCACCTTACCACAAGCACCTCAAGAGGAGGCTTCTCTCAGCTCTAGGTATGTGAGAGGGACCCTGAGTTTGCGGCCTCAAGTGGATTGGACACCACGATGCCCTGACTCGAAATAAGGCCGGATATCCCTGCAGTGACTGGAATGCAGGCTCCTCTTGCATCTCCCAAGATGAAAGGGTGTCTGAATCCCCTGTGGAGACCACAGAGAAAGACCTAGTTCCCCACCTCATCGCGACAGGAGGCCTCAAATCCTTTGAAAACTCCAGAGGTATGCGGAGATCAGTGCCTCCAAAGGAGACGATGCCTGACTCCTCGTGAAACTTTATAGGAGACCCAGGATTCCTGTGGCACGTGGAAAGGGACCCTTGGTCTCCAGTCTCAGCTGGAGAGGCGTCCCAATTGCCCTGCAAAGCCTCGAGGAGAATCCCGAGATGTCCCTCGCAACTAGGCAGGAGTCCTGACATGGCTGAACACACACGTGTGTGGAAGGGCCATCCCCGTCGTAACTCGAGAATATACCCCAGGTTCCCGCTGCAACTCGAGAAAAACCATGAGACTTCCCCCTCGCCACGAGATGAGGCCCGATTCCCCTGCACTGCGTGCAGAGCAATTCCGTGTTGCACATCACACATGAAAGGAGCCTTGATTTCCTTGATGGCACTCCAGAGAAACCCCAAGAACACTGTTTCAATGCTAGAGGGATCCTGAGGTCACTGTAGCAACACGAAAGAGCTCCGTGGACCAAGAATCAACACGAGATGAGAGGTTAGTCCCTGGCTTCGACTCCTGAGGAATACCACCTTACCACAAGCACCTCAAGAGGAGGCTTCTCTCAGCTCTAGGTATGTGAGAGGGATCCTGAGTTTGCGGCCTCAAGTGGAATGGACACCGCGATGCCCTGACTCGAAATAAGGCCGGATATCCCTGCAGTGACTTCAATGCAGGCTCGTCTTGCATCTCCCAAGAAGTAAGGATGTCTGAATCCCCTGTGGAGACCACAGAGAAACACCTAGGTCCCCACCTCATCGCGACCGCAGGCCTCACATCCTTTGAAAACTCCAGAGGTACGCGGAGATCAGTGCCTCCAAAGGAGACGATGCCTGACTCCTCGTGAAAATTGATAGGAGTCCCAGGATTCCTGTGGCACGTGGAAAGGGACCCTTGGTCTCCCGCCTCAGCTGGAGAGGCGTCCCAATTGCCTTGCCAAGCCTCGAGGAGAATCCCGAGTTGTGTCTCGCAACTAGGCAGGAGTCCTGACGTGGCTGAACAAACACGTGTGTGGAAGGGCCATCCCCGTCGTTACTCGAGAATATAACCCAGGTTCCCGCCGCAACTCGAGAAAAACCATGAGACTTCCCCCTCGCCGCGAGATGAGGCCCGATTCCCCTGCACTGCGTGCAGAGCAATTCTGTGTTGCACATCACACATGAAAGGAGCCTTGATTTCCTTCATGGCACTCCAGAGAAACCCCAAGAACACTGTTTCAAGGCTAGAGGGATCCTGAGGTCACTGTAGCAACACGAAAGAGCTCCGTGGACCAAAAATCAACTCGAGATGAGAGGTTAGTCCCTGGCTTCGACTCCAGAGGAATACCACCTTACCACAAGCACCTCAAGAGGAGGCTTCTCTCAGCTCTAGGTATGAGAGAGGGACCCTGAGTTTGCGGCCTCAAGTGGATTGGACACCACGATGCCCTGACTCGAAATAAGGCCGGATATCCCTGCAGTGACTGGAATGCAGGCTCCTCTTGCATCTCCCAAGATGAAAGGGTGTCTGAATCCCCTGTGGAGACCACAGAGAAAGACCTAGTTCCCCACCTCATCGCGACAGGAGGCCTCAAATCCTTTGAAAACTCCAGAGGTATGCGGAGATCAGTGCCTCCAAAGGAGACGATGCCTGACTCCTCGTGAAACTTTATAGGAGACCTAGGATTCCTGTGGCACGTGGAAAGGACCCTTGGTCTCCCGTCTCAGCTTGAGAGGCGTCCCAATTGCCCTGCAAAGCCTCGAGGAGAATCCCGAGATGTCCCTCGCAACTAGGCAGGAGTCCTGACGTGGCTGAACAAACACGTGTGTGGAAGGGCCATCCCCGTCGTAACTCGAGAATATACCCCAGGTTCCCGCTGCAACTCGAGAAAAACCATGAGACTTCCCCCTCGCCACGAGATGAGGCCCGATTCCCCTGCACTGCGTGCAGAGCAATTCCGTGTTGCACATCACACATGAAAGGAGCCTTGATTTCCTTGATGGCACTCCAGAGAAACCCCAAGAACACTATTTCAATGCTAGAGGGATCCTGAGGTCACTGTAGCAACAAGAAAGAGCTCCGTGGACCAAGAATCAACATGAGATGAGAGGTTAGTCCCTGGCTTCGACTCCTGAGGAATACCACCTTACCACAAGCACCTCAAGAGGAGGCTTCTCTCAGCTCTAGGTATGTGAGAGGGATCCTGAGTTTGCGGCCTCAAGTGGAATGGACACCGCGATGCCCTGACTCGAAATAAGGCCGGATATCCCTGCAGTGACTTCAATGCAGGCTCGTCTTGCATCTCCCAAGAAGAAAGGATGTCTGAATCCCCTGTGGAGACCACAGAGAAACACCTAGGTCCCCACCTCATCGCGACCGCAGGCCTCACATTCTTTGAAAACTCCAGAGGTACGCGGAGATCAGTGCCTCCAAAGGAGACGATGCCTGACTCCTCGTGAAACTTGATAGGAGTCCCAGGATTCTTGTGGCACGTGGAAAGGGACCCTTGGTCTCCCGCCTCAGCTGGAGAGGCGTTCCAATTGCCCTGCCAAGCCTCGAGGAGAATCCCGAGTTGTCCCTCGCAACTAGGCAGGAGTCCTGACGTGGCTGAACAAACACGTGGGTGGAAGGGCCATCCCCGTCGTAACTCGAGAATATACCCCAGGTTCCCGCCGCAACTCGAGAAAAACCATGAGACTTCCCAGTCGACGCGAGATGAGGCTCGATTCCCCTGTACTGCGTGCAGAGCAATTCCGTGTTGCACATCACACATGAAAGGAGCCTTGATTTCCTTGATGGCACTCCAGAGAAACCCCAAGAACACTGTTTCAAGGCTAGAGGGATCCTGAGGTCACTGTAGCAACACGAAAGAACTCTGTGGACCAAAAATCAACTCGAAAAGAGAGGTTAGTCCCTGGATTCGTCTCCAGAGGAATACCACCTTACCACAAGCACCTCAAGAGGAGGCTTCTCTCAGCTCTAGGTATGTGAGAGGGATCCTGAGTTTGCGGCCTCAAGTGGAATGGACACCGCGATGCCCTGACTCGAAATAAGGCCGGATATCCCTGCAGTGACTTCAATGCAGGCTCGTCTTGCATCTCCCAGGACGAAAGGATGTCTGAATCCCCTGTGGAGACCACAGAGAAAGACTTAGTTCCCCTCCTCATCGCGACCGATAGCCTCACATCCTTTGAAAACTCCAGAGGTACGCGGAGATCAGTGCCTCGAAAGGAGACGATGCCTGACTCCTCGTGAAACTTGATAGGAGTCCCAGGATTCCTGTGGCACGTGGAAAGGGACACTTGGTCTCCCGCCTCAGCTGGAGAGGCGTCCCAATTGCCCTGCCAAGCCTCGAAGAGAATCCAGAGTTGTCCCTCGCAACTAGGCAGGAGTCCTGACGTCGCTGAAGAAACACGTGGGTGGAAGGGCCATCCCCGTCGTAACTCGAGAATATACCCCAGGTTCCCGCCGCAACTCGAGAAAAACCATGAGACTTCCCACTCGCCGCAAGATGAGGCCCGATTCCCCTGCACTGCGCGCAGAGCAATTCTGTGTTACACATCACACATGAAAGGAGCCTTGATTTCCTTGATGGCACTCCAGAGAAACCCCAAGAACACTGTTTCAAGGCTAGAGGGATCCTGAGGTCACTGTAGCAACACGAAAGAACTCTGTGGACCAAAAATCAACTCGAAAAGAGAGGTTAGTCCCTGGATTCGTCTCCAGTGGAATACCACCTTACCAGAAGCACCTCAAGAGGAGGCTTCTCTCAGCTCTAGGTATGTGAGAGGGACCCTGAGTTTGCGGCCTCAAGTGGAATGGACACCGCGATGCCCTGACTCGAAATAAGGCCGGATATCCCTGCAGTGACTTCAATGCAGGCTCGTCTTGCATCTCCCAAGACGAAAGGGTGTCTGAATCCCCTGTGGAGACCACAGAGAAAGACCTAGTTCCCCACCTCATCGCGACAGGCGGCCTCAAATCCTTTGAAAACTCCAGAGGTATGCGGAGATCAGTGCCTCCAAAGGAGACGATGCCTGACTCCTCGTGAAACTTGATAGGAGACCCAGGATTCCTGTGGCACGTGGAAAGGGACCCTTGGTCTCCCGTCTCAGCTGGAGAGGCGTCCCAATTGCCCTGCAAAGCTTCGAGGAGAATCCCGAGTTGTCCCTCGCAACTAGGCAGGAGTCCTGACATGGCTGAACACACACGTGGGTGGAAGGGCCATCCCCGTCGTAACTCGAGAATATACCCCAGGTTCCCGCCGCAACTCGAGAAAAACCATGAGACTTCCCCCTCGCCGCGGGATGAGGCCCGATTCCCCTGCACTGCGTGCAGAGCAATTCCGTGTTGCACATCACACATGAAAGGAGCCTTGATTTCCTTGATGGCACTCCAGAGAAACCCCAAGAACACTGTTTCAAGGCTAGAGGGATCCTGAGGTCACTGTAGCAACACGAAAGAGCTCCGTGGACCAAGAATCAACACGAGATTGGAGGTTAGTCCATGGCTTCGACTCCTGAGGAATACCACTTTACCACAAGCACCTCAAGAGGAGGCTTCTCTCAGCTCTAGGTATGTGAGAGGGATCCTGAGTTTGCGGCCTCAAGTGGAATGGACACCGCGATGCCCTGACTCGAAATAAGGCCGGATATCCCTGCAGTGACTTCAATGCAGGCTCGTCTTGCATCTCCCAAGAAGAAAGGATGTCTGAATCCCCTGTGGAGACCACAGAGAAACACCTAGTTCCCCACCTCATCGCGACCGCAGGCCTCACATCCTTTGAAAACTCCAGAGGTACGCGGAGATCAGTGCCTCCAAAGGAGACGATGCCTGACTCCTCGTGAAACTTGATAGGAGTCCCAGGATTCCTGTGGCACGTGGAAAGGGACCCTTGGTCTCCCGCCTCAGCTGG
This sequence comes from Cervus elaphus, assembly GCF_910594005.1. Classification (NCBI taxonomy): domain Eukaryota; kingdom Metazoa; phylum Chordata; class Mammalia; order Artiodactyla; family Cervidae; genus Cervus; species Cervus elaphus. Next base: position 398,167 of record NW_025316709.1, on the reverse strand, counting down.
AGAGGCGTTCCAATTGCCCTGCCAAGCCTCGAGGAGAATCCCGAGTTGTCCCTCGCAACTAGGCAGGAGTCCTGACGTGGTTGAACAAACACGTGGGTGGAAGGGCCATCCCCGTCGTAACTCGAGAATATACCCCAGGTTCCCGCCGCAACTCGAGAAAAACCATGAGACTTCCCCCTCGCCGCGAGATGAGGCCCGATTCCCCTGCACTGCGTGCAGAGCAATTCCGTGTTGCACATCACACATGAAAGGAGCCTTGATTTCCTTCATGGCACTCCAGAGAAACCCCAAGAACACTGTTTCAAGGCTAGAGGGATCCTGAGGTCAATGTAGCAACACGAAAGAGCTCCGTGGGCCAAAAATCAACTCGAGATGAGAGGTTAGTCCCTGGCTTCGACTCCAGAGGAATACCACCTTACCACAAGCACCTCAAGAGGAGGCTTCTCTCAGCTCTAGGTATGTGAGAGGGACCCTGAGTTTGTGGCCTCAAGTGGAATGGACACCGCGATGCCCTGACGCGAAATAAGGCTGGATATCCCTGCAGTGACTTGAATGCAGGCTCGTCTTGCATCTCCCAAGATGAAAGGATGTCTGAATCCCCTGTGGAGACCACAGAGAAAGACCTAGTTCCCCACCTCATCGCGACTGGAGGCCTCACATCCTTTGAAAACTCCAGAGGTACGCGGAGATCAGTGCCTCCAAAGGAGACGATGCCTGACTCCTCGTGAAAATTGATAGGAGTCCCAGGATTCCTGTGGCACGTGGAAAGGGACCCTTGGTCTCCCGCCTCAGCTGGAGAGGCGTCCCAATTGCCTTGCCAAGCCTCGAGGAGAATCCCGAGTTGTGTCTCGCAATTAGGCAGGAGTCCTGACGTGGCTGAACAAACACGTGTGTGGAAGGGCCATCCCCGTCGTTACTCGAGAATATAACCCAGGTTCCCGCCGCAACTCGAGAAAAACCATGAGACTTCCCCCTCGCCGCGAGATGAGGCCCGATTCCCCTGCACTGCGTGCAGAGCAATTCCGTGTTGCACATCACACATGAAAGGAGCCTTGATTTCCTTGATGGCACTCCAGAGAAACCCCAAGAACACTGTTTCAAGGCGAGAGGGATCCTGAGGTCACTGTAGCAACACGAAAGAGCTCCGTGAACCAAAAATCAACTCGAGATGAGAGGTTAGTCCCTGGCTTCGACTCCAGAGGAATACCACCTTACCACAAGCACCTCAAGAGGAGGCTTCTCTCAGCTCTAGGTATGTGAGAGGGACCCTGAGTTTGCGGCCTCAAGTGGATTGGACACCACGATGCCCTGACTCGAAATAAGGCCGGATATCCCTGCAGTGACTGGAATGCAGGCTCCTCTTGCATCTCCCAAGATGAAAGGGTGTCTGAATCCCCTGTGGAGACCACAGAGAAAGACCTAGTTCCCCACCTCATCGCGACAGGAGGCCTCAAATCCTTTGAAAACTCCAGAGGTATGCGGAGATCAGTGCCTCCAAAGGAGACGATGCCTGACTCCTCGTGAAACTTTATAGGAGACCCAGGATTCCTGTGGCACGTGGAAAGGGACCCTTGGTCTCCAGTCTCAGCTGGAGAGGCGTCCCAATTGCCCTGCAAAGCCTCGAGGAGAATCCCGAGATGTCCCTCGCAACTAGGCAGGAGTCCTGACATGGCTGAACACACACGTGTGTGGAAGGGCCATCCCCGTCGTAACTCGAGAATATACCCCAGGTTCCCGCTGCAACTCGAGAAAAACCATGAGACTTCCCCCTCGCCACGAGATGAGGCCCGATTCCCCTGCACTGCGTGTAGAGCAATTCCGTGTTGCACATCACACATGAAAGGAGCCTTGATTTCCTTGATGGCACTCCAGAGAAACCCCAAGAACACTGTTTCAATGCTAGAGGGATCCTGAGGTCACTGTAGCAACACGAAAGAGCTCCGTGGACCAAGAATCAACACGAGATGAGAGGTTAGTCCCTGGCTTCGACTCCTGAGGAATACCACCTTACCACAAGCACCTCAAGAGGAGGCTTCTCTCAGCTCTAGGTATGTGAGAGGGATCCTGAGTTTGCGGCCTCAAGTGGAATGGACACCGCGATGCCCTGACTCGAAATAAGGCCGGATATCCCTGCAGTGACTTCAATGCAGGCTCGTCTTGCATCTCCCAAGAAGAAAGGATGTCTGAATCCCCTGTGGAGACCACAGAGAAACACCTAGGTCCCCACCTCATCGCGACCGCAGGCCTCACATCCTTTGAAAACTCCAGAGGTACGCGGATATCAGTGCCTCCAAAGGAGACGATGCCTGACTCCTCGTGAAAATTGATAGGAGTCCCAGGATTCCTGTGGCACGTGGAAAGGGACCCTTGGTCTCCCGCCTCAGCTGGAGAGGCGTCCCAATTGCCTTGCCAAGCCTCGAGGAGAATCCCGAGTTGTGTCTCGCAACTAGGCAGGAGTCCTGACGTGGCTGAACAAACACGTGTGTGGAAGGGCCATCCCCGTCGTTACTCGAGAATATAACCCAGGTTCCCGCCGCAACTCGAGAAAAACCATGAGACTTCCCCCTCGCCGCGAGATGAGGCCCGATTCCCCTGCACTGCGTGCAGAGCAATTCTGTGTTGCACATCACACATGAAAGGAGCCTTGATTTCCTTCATGGCACTCCAGAGAAACCCCAAGAACACTGTTTCAAGGCTAGAGGGATCCTGAGGTCACTGTAGCAACACGAAAGAGCTCCGTGGACCAAAAATCAACTCGAGATGAGAGGTTAGTCCCTGGCTTCGACTCCAGAGGAATACCACCTTACCACAAGCACCTCAAGAGGAGGCTTCTCTCAGCTCTAGGTATGAGAGAGGGACCCTGAGTTTGCGGCCTCAAGTGGATTGGACACCACGATGCCCTGACTCGAAATAAGGCCGGATATCCCTGCAGTGACTGGAATGCAGGCTCCTCTTGCATCTCCCAAGATGAAAGGGTGTCTGAATCCCCTGTGGAGACCACAGAGAAAGACCTAGTTCCCCACCTCATCGCGACAGGAGGCCTCAAATCCTTTGAAAACTCCAGAGGTATGCGGAGATCAGTGCCTCCAAAGGAGACGATGCCTGACTCCTCGTGAAACTTTATAGGAGACCTAGGATTCCTGTGGCACGTGGAAAGGACCCTTGGTCTCCCGTCTCAGCTTGAGAGGCGTCCCAATTGCCCTGCAAAGCCTCGAGGAGAATCCCGAGATGTCCCTCGCAACTAGGCAGGAGTCCTGACATGGCTGAACACACACGTGTGTGGAAGGGCCATCCCCGTCGTAACTCGAGAATATACCCCAGGTTCCCGCTGCAACTCAAGAAAAACCATGAGACTTCCCCCTCGCCACGAGATGAGGCCCGATTCCCCTGCACTGCGTGCAGAGCAATTCCGTGTTGCACATCACACATGAAAGGAGCCTTGATTTCCTTGATGGCACTCCAGAGAAACCCCAAGAACACTATTTCAATGCTAGAGGGATCCTGAGGTCACTGTAGCAACAAGAAAGAGCTCCGTGGACCAAGAATCAACATGAGATGAGAGGTTAGTCCCTGGCTTCGACTCCTGAGGAATACCACCTTACCACAAGCACCTCAAGAGGAGGCTTCTCTCAGCTCTAGGTATGTGAGAGGGATCCTGAGTTTGCGGCCTCAAGTGGAATGGACACCGCGATGCCCTGACTCGAAATAAGGCCGGATATCCCTGCAGTGACTTCAATGCAGGCTCGTCTTGCATCTCCCAAGAAGAAAGGATGTCTGAATCCCCTGTGGAGACCACAGAGAAACACCTAGGTCCCCACCTCATCGCGACCGCAGGCCTCACATTCTTTGAAAACTCCAGAGGTACGCGGAGATCAGTGCCTCCAAAGGAGACGATGCCTGACTCCTCGTGAAACTTGATAGGAGTCCTAGGATTCTTGTGGCACGTGGAAAGGGACCCTTGGTCTCCCGCCTCAGCTGGAGAGGCGTTCCAATTGCCCTGCCAAGCCTCGAGGAGAATCCCGAGTTGTCCCTCGCAACTAGGCAGGAGTCCTGACGTGGCTGAACAAACACGTGGGTGGAAGGGCCATCCCCGTCGTAACTCGAGAATATACCCCAGGTTCCCGCCGCAACTCGAGAAAAACCATGAGACTTCCCAGTCGACGCGAGATGAGGCCCGATTCCCCTGTACTGCGTGCAGAGCAATTCCGTCTTGCACATCACACATGAAAGGAGCCTTGATTTCCTTGATGGCACTCCAGAGAAACCCCAAGAACACTGTTTCAAGGCTAGAGGGATCCTGAGGTCACTGTAGCAACACGAAAGAACTCTGTGGACCAAAAATCAACTCGAAAAGAGAGGTTAGTCCCTGGATTCGTCTCCAGAGGAATACCACCTTACCACAAGCACCTCAAGAGGAGGCTTCTCTCAGCTCTAGGTATGTGAGAGGGATCCTGAGTTTGCGGCCTCAAGTGGAATGGACACCGCGATGCCCTGACTCGAAATAAGGCCGGATATCCCTGCAGTGACTTCAATGCAGGCTCGTCTTGCATCTCCCAGGACGAAAGGATGTCTGAATCCCCTGTGGAGACCACAGAGAAAGACTTAGTTCCCCTCCTCATCGCGACCGATAGCCTCACATCCTTTGAAAACTCCAGAGGTACGCGGAGATCAGTGCCTCGAAAGGAGACGATGCCTGACTCCTCGTGAAACTTGATAGGAGTCCCAGGATTCCTGTGGCACGTGGAAAGGGACCCTTGGTCTCCCGTCTCAGCTGGAGAGGCGTCCCAATTGCCCTGCAAAGCCTCGAGGAGAATTCCGAGTTGTCCCTCGCAACTAGGCAGGAGTCCTGACATGGCTGAACACACACGTGTGTGGAAGGGCCATCCCCGTCGTAACTCGAGAATATACCCCAGGTTCCCACCGCAACTCGAGAAAAACCATGAGACTTCCCCCTCGCCGCGAGATGAGGCCCGATTCCTCTGCACTGCGTGCAGAGCAATTCCGTGTTGCACATCACACATGAAAGGAGCCTTGATTTCCTTGATGGCACTCCAGAGAAACCCCAAGAACACTGTTTCAATGCTAGAGGGATCCTGAGGTCACTGTAGCAACACGAAAGAGCTCCGTGGACCAAGAATCAACACGAGATGAGAGGTTAGTCCCTGGCTTCGACTCCTGAGGAATACCACCTTACCACAAGCACCTCAAGAGGAGGCTTCTCTCAGCTCTAGTTATGTGAGAGGGATCCTGAGTTTGCGGCCTCAAGTGGAATGGACACCGCGATGCCCTGACTCGAAATAAGGCCGGATATCCCTGCAGTGACTGGAATGCAGGCTCGTCTTGCATCTCCCAAGACAAAAGGGTGTCTGAATCCCCTGTGGAGACCACAGAGAAAGACCTAGTTCCCCACCTCATCGCGACAGGATGCCTCACATCCTTTGAAAACTCCAGAGGTATGCGGAGATCAGTGCCTCCAAAGGAGACGATGCCTGACTCCTCGTGAAACTTGATAGGAGTCCGAGGATTCCTGTGGCACGTGGAAAGGGACCCTTGGTCTCCCGTCTCAGCTGGAGAGGCGTCCCAATTGCCCTGCAAAGCTTCGAGGAGAATCCCGAGTTGTCCCTCGCAACTAGGCAGGAGTCCTGACATGGCTGAACACACACGTGTGTGGAAGGGCCATCCCCGTCGTAACTCGAGAATATACCCCAGGTTCCCGCCGCAACTCGAGAAAAACCATGAGACTTCCCCCTCGCCGCGAGATGAGGCCCGATTCCCCTGCACTGCGTGCAGAGCAATTCCGTGTTGCACATCACACATGAAAGGAGCCTTGATTTCCTTGATGGCACTCCAGAGAAACCCCAAGAACACTGTTTCAAGGCTAGAGGGATCCTGAGGTCACTGTAGCAACACGAAAGAGCTCCGTGGACCAAGAATCAACACGAGATGAGAGGTTAGTCCCTGGCTTCGACTCCTGAGGAATACCACCTTACCACAAGCACCTCAAGAGGAGGCTTCTCTCAGCTCTAGGTATGTGAGAGGGATCCTGAGTTTGCGGCCTCAAGTGGAATGGACACCGCGATGCCCTGACTCGAAATAAGGCCGGATATCCCTGCAGTGACTTGAATGCAGGCTCGTCTTGCATCTCCCAAGAAGAAAGGATGTCTGAATCCCCTGTGGAGACCACAGAGAAACACCTAGTTCCCCACCTCATCGCGACCGCAGGCCTCACATCCTTTGAAAACTCCAGAGGTACGCGGAGATCAGTGCCTCCAAAGGAGACGATGCCTGACTCCTCGTGAAACTTGATAGGAGTCCCAGGATTCCTGTGGCACGTGGAAAGGGACCCTTGGTCTCCCGCCTCAGCTGGAGAGGCGTTCCAATTGCCCTGCCAAGCCTCGAGGAGAATCCCGAGTTGTCCCTCGCAACTAGGCAGGAGTCCTGACGTGGCTGAACAAACACGTGGGTGGAAGGGCCATCCCCGTCGTAACTCGAGAATATACCCCAGGTTCCCGCCGCAACTCGAGAAAAACCATGAGACTTCCCCCTCGCCGCGAGATGAGGCCCGATTCCCCTGCACTGCGTGCAGAGCAATTCCGTGTTGCACATCACACATGAAAGGAGCCTTGATTTCCTTCATGGCACTCCAGAGAAACCCCAAGAACAGTGTTTCAAGGCTAGAGGGATCCTGAGGTCAATGTAGCAACACGAAAGAGCTCCGTGGGCCAAAAATCAACTCGAGATGAGAGGTTAGTCCCTGGCTTCGACTCCAGAGGAATACCACCTTACCACAAGCACCTCAAGAGGAGGCTTCTCTCAGCTCTAGGTATGTGAGAGGGACCCTGAGTTTGCGGCCTCAAGTGGAATGGACACCGCGATGCCCTGACGCGAAATAAGGCTGGATATCCCTGCAGTGACTTGAATGCAGGCTCGTCTTGCATCTCCCAAGATGAAAGGATGTCTGAATCCCCTGTGGAGACCACAGAGAAAGACCTAGTTCCCCACCTCATCGCGACTGGAGGCCTCACATCCTTTGAAAACTCCAGAGGTACGCGGAGATCAGTGCCTCCAAAGGAGACGATGCCTGACTCCTCGTGAAAATTGATAGGAGTCCCAGGATTCCTGTGGCACGTGGAAAGGGACCCTTGGTCTCCCGCCTCAGCTGGAGAGGCGTCCCAATTGCCTTGCCAAGCCTCGAGGAGAATCCCGAGTTGTGTCTCGCAATTAGGCAGGAGTCCTGACGTGGCTGAACAAACACGTGTGTGGAAGGGCCATCCCCGTCGTTACTCGAGAATATAACCCAGGTTCCCGCCGCAACTCGAGAAAAACCATGAGACTTCCCCCTCGCCGCGAGATGAGGCCCGATTCCCCTGCACTGCGTGCAGAGCAATTCCGTGTTACACATCACACATGAAAGGAGCCTTGATTTCCTTGATGGCACTCCAGAGAAACCCCAAGAACACTGTTTCAAGGCGAGAGGGATCCTGAGGTCACTGTAGCAACACGAAAGAGCTCCGTGAACCAAAAATCAACTCGAGATGAGAGGTTAGTCCCTGGCTTCGACTCCAGAGGAATACCACCTTACCACAAGCACCTCAAGAGGAGGCTTCTCTCAGCTCTAGGTATGTGAGAGGGACCCTGAGTTTGCGGCCTCAAGTGGATTGGACACCACGATGCCCTGACTCGAAATAAGGCCGGATATCCCTGCAGTGACTGGAATGCAGGCTCCTCTTGCATCTCCCAAGATGAAAGGGTGTCTGAATCCCCTGTGGAGACCACAGAGAAAGACCTAGTTCCCCACCTCATCGCGACAGGAGGCCTCAAATCCTTTGAAAACTCCAGAGGTATGCGGAGATCAGTGCCTCCAAAGGAGACGATGCCTGACTCCTCGTGAAACTTTATAGGAGACCCAGGATTCTTGTGGCACGTGGAAAGGGACCCTTGGTCTCCAGTCTCAGCTGGAGAGGCGTCCCAATTGCCCTGCAAAGCCTCGAGGAGAATCCCGAGATGTCCCTCGCAACTAGGCAGGAGTCCTGACATGGCTGAACACACACGTGTGTGGAAGGGCCATCCCCGTCGTAACTCGAGAATATACCCCAGGTTCCCGCTGCAACTCGAGAAAAACCATGAGACTTCCCCCTCGCCACGAGATGAGGCCCGATTCCCCTGCACTGCGTGCAGAGCAATTCCGTGTTGCACATCACACATGAAAGGAGCCTTGATTTCCTTGATGGCACTCCAGAGAAACCCCAAGAACACTGTTTCAATGCTAGAGGGATCCTGAGGTCACTGTAGCAACACGAAAGAGCTCCGTGGACCAAGAATCAACACGAGATGAGAGGTTAGTCCCTGGCTTCGACTCCTGAGGAATACCACCTTACCACAAGCACCTCAAGAGGAGGCTTCTCTCAGCTCTAGGTATGTGAGAGGGATCCTGAGTTTGCGGCCTCAAGTGGAATGGACACCGCGATGCCCTGACTCGAAATAAGGCCGGATATCCCTGCAGTGACTTGAATGCAGGCTCGTCTTGCATCTCCCAAGAAGAAAGGATGTCTGAATCCCCTGTGGAGACCACAGAGAAACACCTAGGTCCCCACCTCATCGCGACCGCAGGCCTCACATCCTTTGAAAACTCCAGAGGTACGCGGAGATCAGTGCCTCCAAAGGAGACGATGCCTGACTCCTCGTGAAAATTGATAGGAGTCCCAGGATTCCTGTGGCACGTGGAAAGGGACCCTTGGTCTCCCGCCTCAGCTGGAGAGGCGTCCCAATTGCCTTGCCAAGCCTCGAGGAGAATCCCGAGTTGTGTCTCGCAACTAGGCAGGAGTCCTGACGTGGCTGAACAAACACGTGTGTGGAAGGGCCATCCCCGTCGTAACTCGAGAATATAACCCAGGTTCCCGCCGCAACTCGAGAAAAACCATGAGACTTCCCCCTCGCCGCGAGATGAGGCCCGATTCCCCTGCACTGCGTGCAGAGCAATTCTGTGTTGCACATCACACATGAAAGGAGCCTTGATTTCCTTCATGGCACTCCAGAGAAACCCCAAGAACACTGTTTCAAGGCTAGAGGGATCCTGAGGTCACTGTAGCAACACGAAAGAGCTCCGTGGACCAAAAATCAACTCGAGATGAGAGGTTAGTCCCTGGCTTCGACTCCAGAGGAATACCACCTTACCACAAGCACCTCAAGAGGAGGCTTCTCTCAGCTCTAGGTATGAGAGAGGGACCCTGAGTTTGCGGCCTCAAGTGGATTGGACACCACGATGCCCTGACTCGAAATAAGGCCGGATATCCCTGCAGTGACTGGAATGCAGGCTCCTCTTGCATCTCCCAAGATGAAAGGGTGTCTGAATCCCCTGTGGAGACCACAGAGAAAGACCTAGTTCCCCACCTCATCGCGACAGGAGGCCTCAAATCCTTTGAAAACTCCAGAGGTATGCGGAGATCAGTGCCTCCAAAGGAGACGATGCCTGACTCCTCGTGAAACTTTATAGGAGACCTAGGATTCCTGTGGCACGTGGAAAGGACCCTTGGTCTCCCGTCTCAGCTTGAGAGGCGTCCCAATTGCCCTGCAAAGCCTCGAGGAGAATCCCGAGATGTCCCTCGCAACTAGGCAGGAGTCCTGACATGGCTGAACACACACGTGTGTGGAAGGGCCATCCCCGTCGTAACTCGAGAATATACCCCAGGTTCCCGCTGCAACTCGAGAAAAACCATGAGACTTCCCCCTCGCCACGAGATGAGGCCCGATTCCCCTGCACTGCGTGCAGAGCAATTCCGTGTTGCACATCACACATGAAAGGAGCCTTGATTTCCTTGATGGCACTCCAGAGAAACCCCAAGAACACTATTTCAATGCTAGAGGGATCCTGAGGTCACTGTAGCAACAAGAAAGAGCTCCGTGGACCAAGAATCAACATGAGATGAGAGGTTAGTCCCTGGCTTCGACTCCTGAGGAATACCACCTTACCACAAGCACCTCAAGAGGAGGCTTCTCTCAGCTCTAGGTATGTGAGAGGGATCCTGAGTTTGCGGCCTCAAGTGGAATGGACACCGCGATGCCCTGACTCGAAATAAGGCCGGATATCCCTGCAGTGACTTCAATGCAGGCTCGTCTTGCATCTCCCAAGAAGAAAGGATGTCTGAATCCCCTGTGGAGACCACAGAGAAACACCTAGGTCCCCACCTCATCGCGACCGCAGGCCTCACATTCTTTGAAAACTCCAGAGGTACGCGGAGATCAGTGCCTCCAAAGGAGACGATGCCTGACTCCTCGTGAAACTTGATAGGAGTCCCAGGATTCTTGTGGCACGTGGAAAGGGACCCTTGGTCTCCCGCCTCAGCTGGAGAGGCGTTCCAATTGCCCTGCCAAGCCTCGAGGAGAATCCCGAGTTGTCCCTCGCAACTAGGCAGGAGTCCTGACGTGGCTGAACAAACACGTGGGTGGAAGGGCCATCCCCGTCGTAACTCGAGAATATACCCCAGGTTCCCGCCGCAACTCGAGAAAAACCATGAGACTTCCCAGTCGACGCGAGATGAGGCCCGATTCCCCTGTACTGCGTGCAGAGCAATTCCGTCTTGCACATCACACATGAAAGGAGCCTTGATTTCCTTGATGGCACTCCAGAGAAACCCCAAGAACACTGTTTCAAGGCTAGAGGGATCCTGAGGTCACTGTAGCAACACGAAAGAACTCTGTGGACCAAAAATCAACTCGAAAAGAGAGGTTAGTCCCTGGATTCGTCTCCAGAGGAATACCACCTTACCACAAGCACCTCAAGAGGAGGCTTCTCTCAGCTCTAGGTATGTGAGAGGGATCCTGAGTTTGCGGCCTCAAGTGGAATGGACACCGCGATGCCCTGACTCGAAATAAGGCCGGATATCCCTGCAGTGACTTCAATGCAGGCTCGTCTTGCATCTCCCAGGACGAAAGGATGTCTGAATCCCCTGTGGAGACCACAGAGAAAGACTTAGTTCCCCTCCTCATCGCGACCGATAGCCTCACATCCTTTGAAAACTCCAGAGGTACGCGGAGATCAGTGCCTCGAAAGGAGACGATGCCTGACTCCTCGTGAAACTTGATAGGAGTCCCAGGATTCCTGTGGCACGTGGAAAGGGACCCTTGGTCTCCCGCCTCAGCTGGAGAGGCGTCCCAATTGCCCTGCCAAGCCTCGAAGAGAATCCAGAGTTGTCCCTCGCAACTAGGCAGGAGTCCTGACGTCGCTGAAGAAACACGTGGATGGAAGGGCCATCCCCGTCGTAACTCGAGAATATACCCCAGGTTCCCGCCGCAACTCGAGAAAAACCATGAGACTTCCCCCTCGCCGCGAGATGAGGCCCGATTCCCCTGCACTGCGTGAAGAGCAATTCCGTGTTGCACATCACACATGATAGGAGCCTTGATTTCCTTGATGGCACTCCAGAGAAACCCCAAGAACACTGTTTCAAGGCTAGAGGGATCCTGAGGTCACTGTAGCAACACGAAAGAGCTCCGTGGGCAAAAATCAACTCGAGATGAGAGGTTAGTCCCTGGCTTCGACTCCAGAGGAATACCACCTTACCACAAGCACCTCAAGAGGAGGCTTCTCTCAGCTCTAGGTATGTGAGAGGGACCCTGAGTTTGCGGCCTCAAGTGGAATGGACACCGCGATGCCCTGACGTGAAATAAGGCTGGATATCCCTGCAGTGACTTGAATGCAGGCTCGTCTTGCATCTCCCAAGATGAAAGAATGTCTGAATCCCCTGTGGAGACCACAGAGAAAGACCTAGTTCCCCACCTCATCGCGACCGGAGGCCTCACATCCTTTGAAAACTCCAGAGGTACGCGGAGATCAGTGCCTCCAAAGGAGACGATGCCTGACTCCTCGTGAAACTTGATAGGAGTCCCAGGATTCCTGTGGCACGTGGAAAGGGACCCTTGGTCTCCTGCCTCAGCTGGAGAGGCGTCCCAATTGCCTTGCCAAGCCTCGAGGAGAATCCCGAGTTGTGTCTCGCAACTAGGCAGGAGTCCTGACGTGGCTGAACAAACACGTGTGTGGAAGGGCCATCCCCGTCGTAACTCGAGAATATACCCCAGGTTCCCGCCGCAACTCGAGAAAAACCATGAGACTTCCCACTCGCCGCAAGATGAGGCCCGATTCCCCTGCACTGCGCGCAGAGCAATTCTGTGTTGCACATCACACATGAAAGGAGCCTTGATTTCCTTGATGGCACTCCAGAGAAACCCCAAGAACACTGTTTCAAGGCTAGAGGGATCCTGAGGTCACTGTAGCAACACGAAAGAACTCTGTGGAGCAAAAATCAACTCGAAAAGAGAGGTTAGTCCCTGGATTCGTCTCCAGTGGAATACCACCTTACCACAAGCACCTCAAGAGGAGGCTTCTCTCAGCTCTAGGTATGTGAGAGGGACCCTGAGTTTGCGGCCTCAAGTGGAATGGACACCGCGATGCCCTGACTCGAAATAAGGCCGGATATCCCTGCAGTGACTTCAATGCAGGCTCGTCTTGCATCTCCCAGGACGAAAGGATGTCTGAATCCCCTGTGGAAAGCACAGAGAAAGACTTAGTTCCCCACCTCATCGCGACCGATAGCCTCACATCCTTTGAAAACTCCAGAGGTACGCGGAGATCAGTGCCTCCAAAGGAGACGATGCCTGACTCCTCGTGAAACTTGATAGGAGTCCCAGGATTCCTGTGGCACGTGGAAAGGGACACTTGGTCTCCCGCCTCAGCTCGAGAGGCGTCCCAATTGCCCTGCCAAGCCTCGAGGAGAATCCAGAGTTGTCCCTCGCAACTAGGCAGGAGTCCTGACGTCGCTGAAGAAACACGTGGGTGGAAGGGCCATCCCCGTCGTAACTCGAGAATATACCCCAGGTTCCCGCCGCAACTCGAGAAAAACCATGAGACTTCCCCCTCGCCGCGAGATGAGGCCCGATTCCCCTGCACTGCGTGCAGAGCAATTCCATGTTGCACATCACACATGAAAGGAGCCTTGATTTCCTTGATGGCACTCCAGAGAAACCCCAAGAACACTGTTTCAAGGCTAGAGGGATCCTGAGGTCACTGTAGCAACACGAAAGAGCTCCGTGGGCCAAAAATCAACTCGAGATGAGAGGTTAGTCCCTGGCTTCGACTCCAGAGGAATACCACCTTACCACAAGCACCTCAAGAGGAGGCTTCTCTCAGCTCTAGGTATGTGAGAGGGACCCTGAGTTTGCGGCCTCAAGTGGAATGGACACCGCGATGCCCTGACGCGAAATAAGGCTGGATATCCCTGCAGTGACTTGAATGCAGGCTCGTCTTGCATCTCCCAAGATGAAAGGATGTCTGAATCCCCTGTGGAGACCACAGAGAAAGACCTAGTTCCCCACCTCATCGCGACCGGAGGCCTCACATCCTTTGAAAACTCCAGAGGTATGCGGAGATCAGTGTCTCCAAAGGAGACGATGCCTGACTCCTCGTGAAACTTGATAGGAGTCCCAGGATTCCTGTGGCACGTGGAAAGGGACCCTTGGTCTCCCGCCTCAGCTGGAGAGGCGTCCCAATTGCCTTGCAAAGCCTCGAGGAGAATCCAGAGTTGTGTCTCGCAACTAGGCAAGAGTCCTGACGTGGCTGAACAAACACGTGTGTGGAAGGGCCATCCCCGTCGTAACTCGAGAATATACCCCAGGTTCCCGCCGCAACTCGAGAAAAACCATGAGACTTCCCCCTCGCCGCGAGATGAGGCCCGATTCCCCTGCACTGCGTGCAGAGCAATTCTGTGTTGCACATCACACATGAAAGGAGCCTTGATTTCCTTCATGGCACTCCAGAGAAACCCCAAGAACACTGTTTCAAGGCTAGAGGGATCCTGAGGTCACTGTAGCAACACGAAAGAGCTCCGTGGACCAAAAATCAACTCGAGATGAGAGGTTAGTCCCTGGCTTCGACTCCAGAGGAATACCACCTTACCACAAGCACCTCAAGAGGAGGCTTCTCTCAGCTCTAGGTATGTGAGAGTGACCCTGAGTTTGTGGCCTCAAGTGGAATGGACACCACGATGCCCTGACTCGAAATAAGGCCGGATATCCCTGCAGTGACTTGAATGCAGGCTCGTCTTGCATCTCCCAAGACGAAAGGGTGTCTGAATCCCCTGTGGAGACCACAGAGAAAGACCTAGTTCCCCACCTCATCGCGACAGGAGGCCTCAAATCCTTTGAAAACTCCAGAGGTATGCGGAGATCAGTGCCTCCAAAGGAGACGATGCCTGACTCCTCGTGAAACTTGATAGGAGACCCAGGATTCCTGTGGCACGTGGAAAGGGACCCTTGGTCTCCCGTCTCAGCTGGAGAGGCGTCCCAATTGCACTGCAAAGCCTCGAGGAGAATCCCGAGTTGTCCCTCGCAACTAGGCAGGAGTCCTGACGTGGCTGAAGAAACACGTGGGTGGAAGGGCCATCCCCGTCGTAACTCGAGAATATACCCCAGGTTCCCGCCGCAACTCGAGAAAAACCATGAGACTTCCCCCTCGATGCGAGATGAGGCCCGATTCCCCTGTACTGCGTGCAGAGCAATTCCGTCTTGCACATCACACATGAAAGGAGCCTTGATTTCCTTGATGGCACTCCAGAGAAACCCCAAGAACACTGTTTCAAGGATAGAGGGATCCTGAGGTCACTGTAGCAACACGAAAGAACTCTGTGGACCAAAAATCAACTCGAAAAGAGAGGTTAGTCCCTGGATTCGTCTCCAGAGGAATACCACCTTACCACAAGCACCTCAAGAGGAGGCTTCTCTCAGCTCTAGGTATGTGAGAGGGACCCTGAGTTTGCGGCCTCAAGTGGAATGGACACCGCGATGCCCTGACGCGAAATATGGCTGGATATCCCTGCAGTGACTTCAATGCAGGCTCGTCTTGCATCTCCCAGGACTAAAGGATGTCTGAATCCCCTGTTGAAAGCACAGAGAAAGACTTAGTTCCCACCTCATCGCGACCGATAGCCTCACATCCTTTGAAAATTCCAGAGGTACGCGGAGATCAGTGCCTCCAAAGGAGACGATGCCTGACTCCTCGTGAAACTTGATAGGAGTCCCAGGATTCCTGTGGCACTTGGAAAGGGACACTTGGTCTCCCGCCTCAGCTGGAGAGGCGTCCCAATTGCCCTGCCAAGCCTCGAGAAGAATCGCGAGTTGTCCCTCGCAACTAGGCAGGAGTCCTGATGTCGCTGAAGAAACACGTGGGTGGAAGGGCCATCCCCGTCGTAACTCGAGAATATACCCCAGGTTCCTGCCGCAACTCGAGAAAAACCATGAGCCTTCCCCCTCGCCGCGAGATGAGGCCCGATTCCCCTGCACTGCGTGCAGAGCAAATCCGTGTTGCACATCACACATGAAAGGAGCCTTGATTTCCTTGATGGCACTCCAGAGAAACCCCAAGAACACTGTTTCAAGGCTAGAGGGATCCTGAGGTCACTGTAGCAACACGAAAGAGCTCCGTGGGCCAAAAATCAACTCGAGATGAGAGGTTAGTCCCTGGCTTCGACTCCAGAGGAATACCACCTTACCACAAGCACCTCAAGAGGAGGCTTCTCTCAGCTCTAGGTATGTGAGAGGGACCCTGAGTTTGCGGCCTCAAGTGGAATGGACACCGCGTGCCCTGACTCGAAATGAGGCCGGATATCCCTGCAGTGACTGGAATGCAGGCTCGTCTTGCATCTCCCAAGACGAAAGGGTGTCTGAATCCCCTGTGGAGACCACAGAGAAAGACCTAGTTCCCCACCTCATCGCGACAGGAGGCCTCAAATCCTTTGAAAACTCCAGAGGTATGCGGAGATCAGTGCCTCCAAAGGAGACGATGCCTGACTCCTCGTGAAACTTGATAGGAGACCCAGGATTCCTGTGGCACGTGGAAAGGGACCCTTGGTCTCCCGTCTCAGCTGGAGAGGCGTCCCAATTGCCCTGCAAAGCCTCGAGGAGAATTCCGAGTTGTCCCTCGCAACTAGGCAGGAGTCCTGACATGGCTGAACACACACGTGTGTGGAAGGGCCATCCCCGTCGTAACTCGAGAATATACCCCAGGTTCCCACCGCAACTCGAGAAAAACCATGAGACTTCCCCCTCGCCGAGAGATGAGGCCAGATTCCTCTGCACTGCGTGCAGAGCAATTCCGTGTTGCACATCACACATGAAAGGAGCCTTGATTTCCTTGATGGCACTCCAGAGAAACCCCAAGAACACTGTTTCAATGCTAGAGGGATCCTGAGGTCACTGTAGCAACACGAAAGAGCTCCGTGGACCAAGAATCAACACGAGATGAGAGGTTAGTCCCTGGCTTCGACTCCTGAGGAATACCACCTTACCACAAGCACCTCAAGAGGAGGCTTCTCTCAGCTCTAGTTATGTGAGAGGGATCCTGAGTTTGCGGCCTCAAGTGGAATGGACACCGCGATGCCCTGACTCGAAATAAGGCCGGATATCCCTGCAGTGACTGGAATGCAGGCTCGTCTTGCATCTCCCAAGACAAAAGGGTGTCTGAATCCCCTGTGGAGACCACAGAGAAAGACCTAGTTCCCCACCTCATCGCGACAGGAGGCCTCACATCCTTTGAAAACTCCAGAGGTATGCGGAGATCAGTGCCTCCAAAGGAGACGATGCCTGACTCCTCGTGAAACTTGATAGGAGTCCCAGGATACCTGTGGCACGTGGAAAGGGACCCTTGGTCTCCCGTCTCAGCTGGAGAGGCGTCCCAATTGCGCTGCAAAGCGTCGAGGAGAATCCCGAGTTGTCCCTCGCAACTAGGCAGGAGTCCTGACATGGCTGAACACACACGTGTGTGGAAGGGCCATCCCCGTCGTAACTCGAGAATATACCCCAGGTTCCCGCCGCAACTCGAGAAAAACCATGAGACTTCCCCCTCGCCGCGAGATGAGGCCCGATTCCCCTGCACTGCGTGCAGAGCAATTCCGTGTTGCACATCACACATGAAAGGAGCCTTGATTTCCTTGATGGCACTCCAGAGAAACCCCAAGAACACTGTTTCAAGGCTAGAGGGATCCTGAGGTCACTGTAGCAACACGAAAGAGCTCCGTGGACCAAGAATCAACACGAGATGAGAGGTTAGTCCCTGGCTTCGACTCCTGAGGAATACCACTTTACCACAAGCACCTCAAGAGGAGGCTTCTCTCAGCTCTAGGTATGTGAGAGGGATCCTGAGTTTGCGGCCTCAAGTGGAATGGACACCGCGATGCCCTGACTCGAAATAAGGCCGGATATCCCTGCAGTGACTTGAATGCAGGCTCGTCTTGCATCTCCCAAGAAGAAAGGATGTCTGAATCCCCTGTGGAGACCACAGAGAAACACCTAGTTCCCCACCTCATCGCGACCGGAGGCCTCACATCCTTTGAAAACTCCAGAGGTACGCGGAGATCAGTGCCTCCAAAGGAGACGATGCCTGACTCCTCGTGAAACTTGATAGGAGTCCCAGGATTCCTGTGGCACGTGGAAAGGGACCCTTGGTCTCCCGCCTCAGCTGGAGAGGCGTTCCAATTGCCCTGCCAAGCCTCGAGGAGAATCCCGAGTTGTCCCTCGCAACTAGGCAGGAGTCCTGACGTGGCTGAACAAACACGTGGGTGGAAGGGCCATCCCCGTCGTAACTCGAGAATATACCCCAGGTTCCCGCCGCAACTCGAGAAAAACCATGAGACTTCCCCCTCGCCGCGAGATGAGGCCCGATTCCCCTGCACTGCGTGCAGAGCAATTCCGTGTTGCACATCACACATGAAAGGAGCCTTGATTTCCTTCATGGCACTCCAGAGAAACCCCAAGAACACTGTTTCAAGGCTAGAGGGATCCTGAGGTCAATGTAGCAACACGAAAGAGCTCCGTGGGCCAAAAATCAACTCGAGATGAGAGGTTAGTCCCTGGCTTCGACTCCAGAGGAATACCACCTTACCACAAGCACCTCAAGAGGAGGCTTCTCTCAGCTCTAGGTATGTGAGAGGGACCCTGAGTTTGCGGCCTCAAGTGGAATGGACACCGCGATGCCCTGACGCGAAATAAGGCTGGATATCCCTGCAGTGACTTGAATGCAGGCTCGTCTTGCATCTCCCAAGATGAAAGGATGTCTGAATCCCCTGTGGAGACCACAGAGAAAGACCTAGTTCCCCACCTCATCGCGACTGGAGGCCTCACATCCTTTGAAAACTCCAGAGGTACGCGGAGATCAGTGCCTCCAAAGGAGACGATGCCTGACTCCTCGTGAAAATTGATAGGAGTCCCAGGATTCCTGTGGCACGTGGAAAGGGACCCTTGGTCTCCCGCCTCAGCTGGAGAGGCGTCCCAATTGCCTTGCCAAGCCTCGAGGAGAATCCCGAGTTGTGTCTCGCAATTAGGCAGGAGTCCTGACGTGGCTGAACAAACACGTGTGTGGAAGGGCCATCCCCGTCGTTACTCGAGAATATAACCCAGGTTCCCGCCGCAACTCGAGAAAAACCATGAGACTTCCCCCTCGCCGCGAGATGAGGCCCGATTCCCCTGCACTGCGTGCAGAGCAATTCCGTGTTGCACATCACACATGAAAGGAGCCTTGATTTCCTTGATGGCACTCCAGAGAAACCCCAAGAACACTGTTTCAAGGCGAGAGGGATCCTGAGGTCACTGTAGCAACACGAAAGAGCTCCGTGAACCAAAAATCAACTCGAGATGAGAGGTTACTCCCTGGCTTCGACTCCAGAGGAATACCACCTTACCACAAGCACCTCAAGAGGAGGCTTCTCTCAGCTCTAGGTATGTGAGAGGGACCCTGAGTTTGCGGCCTCAAGTGGATTGGACACCACGATGCCCTGACTCGAAATAAGGCCGGATATCCCTGCAGTGACTGGAATGCAGGCTCCTCTTGCATCTCCCAAGATGAAAGGGTGTCTGAATCCCCTGTGGAGACCACAGAGAAAGACCTAGTTCCCCACCTCATCGCGACAGGAGGCCTCAAATCCTTTGAAAACTCCAGAGGTATGCGGAGATCAGTGCCTCCAAAGGAGACGATGCCTGACTCCTCGTGAAACTTTATAGGAGACCCAGGATTCCTGTGGCACGTGGAAAGGGACCCTTGGTCTCCAGTCTCAGCTGGAGAGGCGTCCCAATTGCCCTGCAAAGCCTCGAGGAGAATCCCGAGATGTCCCTCGCAACTAGGCAGGAGTCCTGACATGGCTGAACACACACGTGTGTGGAAGGGCCATCCCCGTCGTAACTCGAGAATATACCCCAGGTTCCCGCTGCAACTCGAGAAAAACCATGAGACTTCCCCCTCGCCGCGAGATGAGGCCCGATTCCCCTGCACTGCGTGCAGAGCAATTCCGTGTTGCACATCACACATGAAAGGAGCCTTGATTTCCTTGATGGCACTCCAGAGAAACCCCAAGAACACTGTTTCAATGCTAGAGGGATCCTGAGGTCACTGTAGCAACACGAAAGAGCTCCGTGGACCAAGAATCAACACGAGATGAGAGGTTAGTCCCTGGCTTCGACTCCTGAGGAATACCACCTTACCACAAGCACCTCAAGAGGAGGCTTCTCTCAGCTCTAGGTATGTGAGAGGGATCCTGAGTTTGCGGCCTCAAGTGGAATGGACACCGCGATGCCCTGACTCGAAATAAGGCCGGATATCCCTGCAGTGACTTCAATGCAGGCTCGTCTTGCATCTCCCAAGAAGAAAGGATGTCTGAATCCCCTGTGGAGACCACAGAGAAACACCTAGGTCCCCACCTCATCGCGACCGCAGGCCTCACATCCTTTGAAAACTCCAGAGGTACGCGGAGATCAGTGCCTCCAAAGGAGACGATGCCTGACTCCTCGTGAAAATTGATAGGAGTCCCAGGATTCCTGTGGCACGTGGAAAGGGACCCTTGGTCTCCCGCCTCAGCTGGAGAGGCGTCCCAATTGCCTTGCCAAGCCTCGAGGAGAATCCCGAGTTGTGTCTCGCAACTAGGCAGGAGTCCTGACGTGGCTGAACAAACACGTGTGTGGAAGGGCCATCCCCGTCGTTACTCGAGAATATAACCCAGGTTCCCGCCGCAACTCGAGAAAAACCATGAGACTTCCCCCTCGCCGCGAGATGAGGCCCGATTCCCCTGCACTGCGTGCAGAGCAATTCTGTGTTGCACATCACACATGAAAGGAGCCTTGATTTCCTTGATGGCACTCCAGAGAAACCCCAAGAACACTGTTTCAAGGCTAGAGGGATCCTGAGGTCACTGTAGCAACACGAAAGAGCTCCGTGGACCAAAAATCAACTCGAGATGAGAGGTTAGTCCCTGGCTTCGACTCCAGAGGAATACCACCTTACCACAAGCACCTCAAGAGGAGGCTTCTCTCAGCTCTAGGTATGAGAGAGGGACCCTGAGTTTGCGGCCTCAAGTGGATTGGACACCACGATGCCCTGACTCGAAATAAGGCTGGATATCCCTGCAGTGACTGGAATGCAGGCTCCTCTTGCATCTCCCAAGATGAAAGGGTGTCTGAATCCCCTGTGGAGACCACAGAGAAAGACCTAGTTCCCCACCTCATCGCGACAGGAGGCCTCAAATCCTTTGAAAACTCCAGAGGTATGCGGAGATCAGTGCCTCCAAAGGAGACGATGCCTGACTCCTCCTGAAACTTTATAGGAGACCTAGGATTCCTGTGGCACGTGGAAAGGACCCTTGGTCTCCCGTCTCAGCTTGAGAGGCGTCCCAATTGCCCTGCAAAGCCTCGAGGAGAATCCCGAGATGTCCCTCGCAACTAGGCAGGAGTCCTGACATGGCTGAACACACACGTGTGTGGAAGGGCCATCCCCGTCGTAACTCGAGAATATACCCCAGGTTCCCGCTGCAACTCGAGAAAAACCATGAGACTTCCCCCTCGCCACGAGATGAGGCCCGATTCCCCTGCACTGCGTGCAGAGCAATTCCGTGTTGCACATCACACATGAAAGGAGCCTTGATTTCCTTGATGGCACTCCAGAGAAACCCCAAGAACACTATTTCAATGCTAGAGGGATCCTGAGGTCACTGTAGCAACAAGAAAGAGCTCCGTGGACCAAGAATCAACATGAGATGAGAGGTTAGTCCCTGGCTTCGACTCCTGAGGAATACCACCTTACCACAAGCACCTCAAGAGGAGGCTTCTCTCAGCTCTAGGTATGTGAGAGGGATCCTGAGTTTGCGGCCTCAAGTGGAATGGACACCGCGATGCCCTGACTCGAAATAAGGCCGGATATCCCTGCAGTGACTTCAATGCAGGCTCGTCTTGCATCTCCCAAGAAGAAAGGATGTCTGAATCCCCTGTGGAGACCACAGAGAAACACCTAGGTCCCCACCTCATCGCGACCGCAGGCCTCACATTCTTTGAAAACTCCAGAGGTACGCGGAGATCAGTGCCTCCAAAGGAGACGATGCCTGACTCCTCGTGAAACTTGATAGGAGTCCCAGGATTCTTGTGGCACGTGGAAAGGGACCCTTGGTCTCCCGCCTCAGCTGGAGAGGCGTTCCAATTGCCCTGCCAAGCCTCGAGGAGTATCCCGAGTTGTCCCTCGCAACTAGGCAGGAGTCCTGACGTGGCTGAACAAACACGTGGGTGGAAGGGCCATCCCCGTCGTAACTCGAGAATATACCCCAGGTTCCCGCCGCAACTCGAGAAAAACCATGAGACTTCCCAGTCGACGCGAGATGAGGCCCGATTCCCCTGTACTGCGTGCAGAGCAATTCCGTCTTGCACATCACACATGAAAGGAGCCTTGATTTCCTTGATGGCACTCCAGAGAAACCCCAAGAACACTGTTTCAAGGCTAGAGGGATCCTGAGGTCAATGTAGCAACACGAAAGAACTCTGTGGACCAAAAATCAACTCGAAAAGAGAGGTTAGTCCCTGGATTCGTCTCCAGAGGAATACCACCTTACCACAAGCACCTCAAGAGGAGGCTTCTCTCAGCTCTAGGTATGTGAGAGGGATCCTGAGTTTGCGGCCTCAAGTGGAATGGACACCGCGATGCCCTGACTCGAAATAAGGCCGGATATCCCTGCAGTGACTTCAATGCAGGCTCGTCTTGCATCTCCCAGGACGAAAGGATGTCTGAATCCCCTGTGGAGACCACAGAGAAAGACTTAGTTCCCCTCCTCATCGCGACCGATAGCCTCACATCCTTTGAAAACTCCAGAGGTACGCGGAGATCAGTGCCTCGAAAGGAGACGATGCCTGACTCCTCGTGAAACTTGATAGGAGTCCCAGGATTCCTGTGGCACGTGGAAAGGGACCCTTGGTCTCCCGCCTCAGCTGGAGAGGCGTCCCAATTGCCCTGCCAAGCCTCGAAGAGAATCCAGAGTTGTCCCTCGCAACTAGGCAGGAGTCCTGACGTCGCTGAAGAAACACGTGGGTGGAAGGGCCATCCCCGTCGTAACTCGAGAATATACCCCAGGTTCCCGCCGCAACTCGAGAAAAACCATGAGACTTCCCCCTCGCCGCGAGATGAGGCCCGATTCCCCTGCACTGCGTGAAGAGCAATTCCGTGTTGCACATCACACATGATAGGAGCCTTGATTTCCTTGATGGCACTCCAGAGAAACCCCAAGAACAGTGTTTCAAGGCTAGAGGGATCCTGAGGTCACTGTAGCAACACGAAAGAGCTCCGTGGGCAAAAATCAACTCGAGATGAGAGGTTAGTCCCTGGCTTCGACTCCAGAGGAATACCACCTTACCACAAGCACCTCAAGAGGAGGCTTCTCTCAGCTCTAGGTATGTGAGAGGGACCCTGAGTTTGCGGCCTCAAGTGGAATGGACACCGCGATGCCCTGACGTGAAATAAGGCTGGATATCCCTGCAGTGACTTGAATGCAGGCTCGTCTTGCATCTCCCAAGATGAAAGAATGTCTGAATCCCCTGTGGAGACCACAGAGAAAGACCTAGTTCCCCACCTCATCGCGACCGGAGGCCTCACATCCTTTGAAAACTCCAGAGGTACGCGGAGATCAGTGCCTCCAAAGGAGACGATGCCTGACTCCTCGTGAAACTTGATAGGAGTCCCAGGATTCCTGTGGCACTTGGAAAGGGACCCTTAGTCTCCTGCCTCAGCTGGAGAGGCGTCCCAATTGCCTTGCCAAGCCTCGAGGAGAATCCCGAGTTGTGTCTCGCAACTAGGCAGGAGTCCTGACGTGGCTGAACAAACACGTGTGTGGAAGGGCCATCCCCGTCGTAACTCGAGAATATACCCCAGGTTCCCGCCGCAACTCGAGAAAAACCATGAGACTTCCCACTCGCCGCAAGATGAGGCCCGATTCCCCTGCACTGCGCGCAGAGCAATTCTGTGTTGCACATCACACATGAAAGGAGCCTTGATTTCCTTCATGGCACTCCAGAGAAACCCCAAGAACACTGTTTCATGGCTAGAGGGATCCTGAGGTCACTGTAGCAACACGAAAGAACTCTGTGGACCAAAAATCAACTCGAAAAGAGAGGTTAGTCCCTGGATTCGTCTCCAGTGGAATACCACCTTACCACAAGCACCTCAAGAGGAGGCTTCTCTCAGCTCTAGGTATGTGAGAGGGACCCTGAGTTTGCGGCCTCAAGTGGAATGGACACCGCGATGCCCTGACTCGAAATAAGGCCGGATATCCCTGCAGTGACTTCAATGCAGGCTCGTCTTGCATCTCCCAGGACGAAAGGATGTCTGAATCCCCTGTGGAAAGCACAGAGAAAGACTTAGTTCCCCACCTCATCGCGACCGATAGCCTCACATCCTTTGAAAACTCCAGAGGTACGCGGAGATCAGTGCCTCCAAAGGAGACGATGCCTGACTCCTCGTGAAACTTGATAGGAGTCCCAGGATTCCTGTGGCACGTGGAAAGGGACCCTTGGTCTCCCGCCTCAGCTCGAGAGGCGTCCCAATTGCCCTGCCAAGCCTCGAGGAGAATCCAGAGTTGTCCCTCGCAACTAGGCAGGAGTCCTGACGTCGCTGAAGAAACACGTGGGTGGAAGGGCCATCCCCGTCGTAACTCGAGAATATACCCCAGGTTCCCGCCTCAACTCGAGAAAAACCATGAGACTTCCCCCTCGCCGCGAGATGAGGCCCGATTCCCCTGCACTGCGTGCAGAGCAATTCCATGTTGCACATCACACATGAAAGGAGCCTTGATTTCCTTGATGGCACTCCAGAGAAACCCCAAGAACACTGTTTCAAGGCTAGAGGGATCCTGAGGTCACTGTAGCAACACGAAAGAGCTCTGTGGGCCAAAAATCAACTCGAGATGAGAGGTTAGTCCCTGGCTTCGACTCCAGAGGAATACCACCTTACCACAAGCACCTCAAGAGGAGGCTTCTCTCAGCTCTAGGTATGTGAGAGGGACCCTGAGTTTGCGGCCTCAAGTGGAATGGACACCGCGATGCCCTGACGCGAAATAAGGCTGGATATCCCTGCAGTGACTTGAATGCAGGCTCGTCTTGCATCTCCCAAGATGAAAGGATGTCTGAATCCCCTGTGGAGACCACAGAGAAAGACCTAGTTCCCCACCTCATCGCGACCGGAGGCCTCACATCCTTTGAAAACTCCAGAGGTATGCGGAGATCAGTGTCTCCAAAGGAGACGATGCCTGACTCCTCGTGAAACTTGATAGGAGTCCCAGGATTCCTGTGGCACGTGGAAAGGGACCCTTGGTCTCCCGCCTCAGCTGGAGAGGCGTCCCAATTGCCTTGCAAAGCCTCGAGGAGAATCCAGAGTTGTGTCTCGCAACTAGGCAAGAGTCCTGACGTGGCTGAACAAACACGTGTGTGGAAGGGCCATCCCCGTCGTAACTCGAGAATATACCCCAGGTTCCCGCCGCAACTCGAGAAAAACCATGAGACTTCCCCCTCGCCGCGAGATGAGGCCCGATTCCCCTGCACTGCGTGCAGAGCAATTCTGTGTTGCACATCACACATGAAAGGAGCCTTGATTTCCTTCATGGCACTCCAGAGAAACCCCAAGAACACTGTTTCAAGGCTAGAGGGATCCTGAGGTCACTGTAGCAACACGAAAGAGCTCCGTGGACCAAAAATCAACTCGAGATGAGAGGTTAGTCCCTGGCTTCGACTCCAGAGGAATACCACCTTACCACAAGCACCTCAAGAGGAGGCTTCTCTCAGCTCTAGGTATGTGAGAGTGACCCTGAGTTTGTGGCCTCAAGTGGAATGGACACCACGATGCCCTGACTCGAAATAAGGCCGGATATCCCTGCAGTGACTTGAATGCAGGCTCGTCTTGCATCTCCCAAGACGAAAGGGTGTCTGAATCCCCTGTGGAGACCACAGAGAAAGACCTAGTTCCCCACCTCATCGCGACAGGAGGCCTCAAATCCTTTGAAAACTCCAGAGGTATGCGGAGATCAGTGCCTCCAAAGGAGACGATGCCTGACTCCTCGTGAAACTTGATAGGAGACCCAGGATTCCTGTGGCACGTGGAAAGGGACCCTTGGTCTCCCGTCTCAGCTGGAGAGGCGTCCCAATTGCACTGCAAAGCCTCGAGGAGAATCCCGAGTTGTCCCTCGCAACTAGGCAGGAGTCCTGACGTGGCTGAAGAAACACGTGGGTGGAAGGGCCATCCCCGTCGTAACTCGAGAATATACCCCAGGTTCCCGCCGCAACTCGAGAAAAACCATGAGACTTCCCCCTCGATGCCAGATGAGGCCCGATTCCCCTGTACTGCGTGCAGAGCAATTCCGTCTTGCACATCACACATGAAAGGAGCCTTGATTTCCTTGATGGCACTCCAGAGAAACCCCAAGAACACTGTTTCAAGGATAGAGGGATCCTGAGGTCACTGTAGCAACACGAAAGAACTCTGTGGACCAAAAATCAACTCGAAAAGAGAGGTTAGTCCCTGGATTCGTCTCCAGAGGAATACCACCTTACCACAAGCACCTCAAGAGGAGGCTTCTCTCAGCTCTAGGTATGTGAGAGGGACCCTGAGTTTGCGGCCTCAAGTGGAATGGGCACCGCGATGCCCTGACGCGAAATAAGGCTGGATATCCCTGCAGTGACTTCAATGCAGGCTCGTCTTGCATCTCCCAGGACGAAAGGATGTCTGAATCCCCTGTGGAAAGCACAGAGAAAGACTTAGTTCCCACCTCATCGCGACCGATAGCCTCACATCCTTTGAAAATTCCAGAGGTACGCGGAGATCAGTGCCTCCAAAGGAGACGATGCCTGACTCCTCGTGAAACTTGATAGGAGTCCCAGGATTCCTGTGGCACTTGGAAAGGGACACTTGGTCTCCCGCCTCAGCTGGAGAGGCGTCCCAATTGCCCTGCCAAGCCTCGAGGAGAATCCAGAGTTGTCCCTCGCAACTAGGCAGGAGTCCTGAATGTCGCTGAAGAAACACGTGGGTGGAAGGGCCATCCCCGTCGTAACTCGAGAATATACCCCAGGTTCCTGCCGCAACTCGAGAAAAACCATGAGCCTTCCCCCTCGCCGCGAGATGAGGCCCGATTCCCCTGCACTGCGTGCAGAGCAAATCCGTGTTGCACATCACACATGAAAGGAGCCTTGATTTCCTTGATGGCACTCCAGAGAAACCCCAAGAACACTGTTTCAAGGCTAGAGGGATCCTGAGGTCACTGTAGCAACACGAAAGAGCTCCGTGGGCCAAAAATCAACTCGAGATGAGAGGTTAGTCCCTGGCTTCGACTCCAGAGGAATACCACCTTACCACAAGCACCTCAAGAGGAGGCTTCTCTCAGCTCTAGGTATGTGAGAGGGACCCTGAGTTTGCGGCCTCAAGTGGAATGGACACCGCGTGCCCTGACTCGAAATGAGGCCGGATATCCCTGCAGTGACTGGAATGCAGGCTCGTCTTGCATCTCCCAAGACGAAAGGGTGTCTGAATCCCCTGTGGAGACCACAGAGAAAGACCTAGTTCCCCACCTCATCGCGACAGGAGGCCTCAAATCTTTTGAAAACTCCAGAGGTATGCGGAGATCAGTGCCTCCAAAGGAGACGATGCCTGACTCCTCGTGAAACTTGATTGGAGACCCAGGATTCCTGTGGCACGTGGAAAGGGACCCTTGGTCTCCCGTCTCAGCTGGAGAGGCTTCCCAATTGCCCTGCAAAGCCTCGAGGAGAATCCCGAGTTGTCCCTCGCAACTAGGCAGGACTCCTGACATGGCTGAACACACACGTGTGTGGAAAGGCCATCCCCGTTGTAACTCGAGAATATACCCCAAGTTCCCGCCGCAACTCGAGAAAAACCATGAGACTTCCCCTTCGCCGCAAAATGAGGCCCGATTCCCCTGGACTGCGTGCAGAGCAATTCCGTCTTGCACATCACACATGAAAGGAGCCTTGATTTCCTTGATGGCACTCCAGAGAAACCCCAAGAACACTGTTTCAAGGCTAGAGGGATCCTGAGGTCACTGTAGCAACACGAAAGAGCTCCGTGGACCAAGAATCAACACGAGATGAGAGGTTAGTCCCTGGCTTCGACTCCTGAGGAATACCACCTTACCACAAGCACCTCAAGAGGAGGCTTCTCTCAGCTCTAGGTATGTGAGAGGGACCCTGAGTTTGCGGCCTCAAGTGGAATGGCACCGCGATGCCCTGACTCGAAATAAGGCCGGATATCCCTGCAGTGACTTGAATGCAGGTTCGTCTTGCATGTCCCAAGAAGAAAGGATGTCTGAATCCCCTGTGGAGACCACAGAGAAACACCTAGTTCCCCACCTCATCGCGACCGGAGGCCTCACATCCTTTGAAAACTCCAGAGGTACGCGGAGATCAGTGCCTCCAAAGGAGATGATGCCTGACTTCTGGTGAAACTTGATAGGAGTCCCAGGATTCTTGTGGCACGTGGAAAGGGACACTTGGTCTCCCGCCTCAGCTGGAGAGGCGTTCCAATTGCCCTGCCAAGCCTCGAGGAGAATCCCGAGTTGTCCCTCGCAACTAGGCAGGAGTCCTGACGTGGCTGAACAAACATGTGGGTGGAAGGGCCATCCCCGTCGTAACTCGAGAATATACCCCAGGGTCCCGCCGCAACTCGAGAAAAACCATGAGACTTCCCCCTCGATGCGAGATGAGGCCCGATTCCCCTGTACTGCGTGCAGAGCAATTCCGTCTTGCACATCACACATGAAAGGAGCCTTGATTTCCTTGATGGCACTCCAGAGAAACCCCAAGAACACTGTTTCAAGGATAGAGGGATCCTGAGGTCACTGTAGCAACACGAAAGAACTCTGTGGACCAAAAATCAACTCGAAAAGAGAGGTTAGTCCCTGGATTCGTCTCCAGAGGAATACCACCTTACCACAAGCACCTCAAGAGGAGGCTTCTCTCAGCTCTAGGTATGTGAGAGGGACCCTGAGTTTGCGGCCTCAAGTGGAATGGACACCGCGATGCCCTGACTCGAAATAAGGCCGGATATCCCTGCAGTGACTTCAATGCAGGCTCGTCTTGCATCTCCCAAGACGAAAGGATGTCTGAATCCCCTGTGGAAAGCACAGAGAAAGACTTAGTTTCCCACCTCATCGCGACCGATAACCTCACATCCTTTGAAAACTCCAGAGGTACGCGGAGATCAGTGCCTCCAAAGGAGCCGATGCCTGACTTCTCGTGAAACTTGATAGGAGTCCCAGGATTCCTGTGGCACTTGGAAAGGGACACTTGGTCTCCCGCCTCAGCTGGAGAGGCGTCCCAATTGCCCTGCCAAGCCTCGAGGAGAATCCAGAGTTGTCCCTCGCAACTAGGCAGGAGTCCTGACGTTGCTGAAGAAACACGTGGGTGGAAGGGCCATCCCCGTCGTAACTCGAGAATATACCCCAGGTTCCCGCCGCAACTCGAGAAAAACCATGAGACTTCCCCCTCGCCGAGAGATGAGGCCCGATTCCCCTGCACTGCGTGCAGAGCAATTCCGTGTTGCACATCACACATGAAAGGAGCCTTGATTTCCTTCATGGCACTCCAGAGAAACCCCAAGAACACTGTTTCAAGGCTAGAGGGATCCTGAGGTCACTGTAGCAACACGAAAGAGCTCCGTGGACCAAAAATCAACTCGAGATGAGAGGTTAGTCCCTGGCTTCGACTCCAGAGGAATACCACCTTACCACAAGCACCTCAAGAGGAGGCTTCTCTCAGCTCTAGGTATGTGAGAGGGACCCTGAGTTTGCGGCCTCAAGTGGAATGGACACCGCGATGCCCTGACGCGAAATAAGGCTGGATATCCCTGCAGTGACTTGAATGCAGGCTCGTCTTGCATCTCCCAAGATGAAAGGATGTCTGAATCCCCTGTGGAGACCACAGAGAAAGACCTAGTTCCCCACCTCCTCGCGACCGGAGGCCTCACATCCTTTGAAAACTCCAGAGGTACGCGGAGATCAGTGCCTCCAAAGGAGACGATGCCTGACTCCTCGTGAAACTTGATAGGAGACCCAGCATTCCTGTGGCACGTGGAAAGGGACCCTTCGTCTCCCGTCTCAGCTGGAGAGGCGTCCCAATTGCCCTGCAAAACCTCGAGGAGAATCCCGAGTTGTCCCTCGCAACTAGGCAGGAGTCCTGACGTCGCTGAAGAAACACGTGGGTGGAAGGGCCATCCCCGTCGTAACTCGAGAATATACCCCAGGTTCCCGCCGCAACTCGAGAAAAACCATGAGACTTCCCCCTCGCCGCGAGATGAGGCCCGATTCCCCTGCACTGCGTGCAGAGCAATTCCGTGTTGCACATCACACATGAAAGGAGCCTTGATTTCCTTCATGGCACTCCAGAGAAACCCCAAGAACACTGTTTCAAGGCTAGAGGGATCCTGAGGTCACTGTAGCAACACGAAAGAGCTCCGTGGGCCAAAAATCAACACGAGATGAGAGGTTAGTCCCTGGCTTCGACTCCTGAGGAATACCACCTTACCACAAGCACCTCAAGAGGAGGCTTCTCTCAGCTCTAGGTATGTGAGAGGGACCCTGAGTTTGCGGCCTCAATTGGAATGGACACCGCGATGCCCTGACTCGAAATAAGGCCGGATATCCCTGCAGTGACTTGAATGCAGGTTCGTCTTGCATGTCCCAAGAAGAAAGGATGTCTGAATCCCCTGTGGAGACCACAGAGAAACACCTAGTTCCCCACCTCATCGCGACCGGAGGCCTCACATCCTTTGAAAACTCCAGAGGTACGCGGAGATCAGTGCCTCCAAAGGAGATGATGCCTGACTTCTGGTGAAACTTGATAGGAGTCCCAGGATTCTTGTGGCACGTGGAAAGGGACACTTGGTCTCCCGCCTCAGCTGGAGAGGCGTTCCAATTGCCCTGCCAAGCCTCGAGGAGAATCCCGAGTTGTCCCTCGCAACTAGGCAGGAGTCCTGACGTGGCTGAACAAACATGTGGGTGGAAGGGCCATCCCCGTCGTAACTCGAGAATATACCCCAGGGTCCCGCCGCAACTCGAGAAAAACCATGAGACTTCCCCCTCGATGCGAGATGAGGCCCGATTCCCCTGTACTGCGTGCAGAGCAATTCCGTCTTGCACATCACACATGAAAGGAGCCTTGATTTCCTTGATGGCACTCCAGAGAAACCCCAAGAACACTGTTTCAAGGATAGAGGGATCCTGAGGTCACTGTAGCAACACGAAAGAACTCTGTGGACCAAAAATCAACTCGAAAAGAGAGGTTAGTCCCTGGATTCGTCTCCAGAGGAATACCACCTTACCACAAGCACCTCAAGAGGAGGCTTCTCTCAGCTCTAGGTATGTGAGAGGGACCCTGAGTTTGCGGCCTCAAGTGGAATGGACACCGCGATGCCCTGACTCGAAATAAGGCCGGATATCCCTGCAGTGACTTCAATGCAGGCTCGTCTTGCATCTCCCAAGACGAAAGGATGTCTGAATCCCCTGTGGAAAGCACAGAGAAAGACTTAGTTTCCCACCTCATCGCGACCGATAACCTCACATCCTTTGAAAACTCCAGAGGTACGCGGAGATCAGTGCCTCCAAAGGAGCCGATGCCTGACTTCTCGTGAAACTTGATAGGAGTCCCAGGATTCCTGTGGCACTTGGAAAGGGACACTTGGTCTCCCGCCTCAGCTGGAGAGGCGTCCCAATTGCCCTGCCAAGCCTCGAGGAGAATCCAGAGTTGTCCCTCGCAACTAGGCAGGAGTCCTGACGTTGCTGAAGAAACACGTGGGTGGAAGGGCCATCCCCGTCGTAACTCGAGAATATACCCCAGGTTCCCGCCGCAACTCGAGAAAAACCATGAGACTTCCCCCTCGCCGAGAGATGAGGCCCGATTCCCCTGCACTGCGTGCAGAGCAATTCCGTGTTGCACATCACACATGAAAGGAGCCTTGATTTCCTTCATGGCACTCCAGAGAAACCCCAAGAACACTGTTTCAAGGCTAGAGGGATCCTGAGGTCACTGTAGCAACACGAAAGAGCTCCGTGGACCAAAAATCAACTCGAGATGAGAGGTTAGTCCCTGGCTTCGACTCCAGAGGAATACCACCTTACCACAAGCACCTCAAGAGGAGGCTTCTCTCAGCTCTAGGTATGTGAGAGGGACCCTGAGTTTGCGGCCTCAAGTGGAATGGACACCGCGATGCCCTGACGCGAAATAAGGCTGGATATCCCTGCAGTGACTTGAATGCAGGCTCGTCTTGCATCTCCCAAGATGAAAGGATGTCTGAATCCCCTGTGGAGACCACAGAGAAAGACCTAGTTCCCCACCTCCTCGCGACCGGAGGCCTCACATCCTTTGAAAACTCCAGAGGTACGCGGAGATCAGTGCCTCCAAAGGAGACGATGCCTGACTCCTCGTGAAACTTGATAGGAGACCCAGCATTCCTGTGGCACGTGGAAAGGGACCCTTCGTCTCCCGTCTCAGCTGGAGAGGCGTCCCAATTGCCCTGCAAAACCTCGAGGAGAATCCCGAGTTGTCCCTCGCAACTAGGCAGGAGTCCTGACGTCGCTGAAGAAACACGTGGGTGGAAGGGCCATCCCCGTCGTAACTCGAGAATATACCCCAGGTTCCCGCCGCAACTCGAGAAAAACCATGAGACTTCCCCCTCGCCGCGAGATGAGGCCCGATTCCCCTGCACTGCGTGCAGAGCAATTCCGTGTTGCACATCACACATGAAAGGAGCCTTGATTTCCTTGATGGCACTCCAGAGAAACCCCAAGAACACTGTTTCAAGGCTAGAGGGATCCTGAGGTCACTGTAGCAACACGAAAGAGCTCCGTGGGCCAAAAATCAACACGAGATGAGAGGTTAGTCCCTGGCTTCGACTCCTGAGGAATACCACCTTACCACAAGCACCTCAAGAGGAGGCTTCTCTCAGCTCTAGGTATGTGAGAGGGACCCTGAGTTTGCGGCCTCAATTGGAATGGACACCGCGATGCCCTGACTCGAAATAAGGCCGGATATCCCTGCAGTGACTTGAATGCAGGTTCGTCTTGCATGTCCCAAGAAGAAAGGATGTCTGAATCCCCTGTGGAGACCACAGAGAAACACCTAGTTCCCCACCTCATCGCGACCGGAGGCCTCACATCCTTTGAAAACTCCAGAGGTACGCGGAGATCAGTGCCTCCAAAGGAGACGATGCCTGACTCCTCGTGAAACTTGATAGGAGTCCCAGGATTCTTGTGGCACGTGGAAAGGGACACTTGGTCTCCCGCCTCAGCTGGAGAGGCGTTCCAATTGCCCTGCCAAGCCTCGAGGAGAATCCCGAGTTGTCCCTCGCAACTAGGCAGGAGTCCTGACGTGGCTGAACAAACACGTGGGTGGAAGGGCCATCCCCGTCGTAACTCGAGAATATAACCCAGGTTCCCGCCGCAACTCGAGAAAAACCATGAGACTTCCCCCTCGATGCGAGATGAGGCCCGATTCCCCTGTACTGCGTGCAGAGCAATTCCGTCTTGCACATCACACATGAAAGGAGCCTTGATTTCCTTGATGGCACTCCAGAGAAACCCCAAGAACACTGTTTCAAGGATAGAGGGATCCTGAGGTCACTGTAGCAACACGAAAGAACTCTGTGGACCAAAAATCAACTCGAAAAGAGAGGTTAGTCCCTGGATTCGTCTCCAGAGGAATACCACCTTACCACAAGCACCTCAAGAGGAGGCTTCTCTCAGCTCTAGGTATGTGAGAGGGACCCTGAGTTTGCGGCCTCAAGTGGAATGGACACCGCGATGCCCTGACTCGAAATAAGGCCGGATATCCCTGCAGTGACTTCAATGCAGGCTCGTCTTGCATCTCCCAAGACAAAAGGATGTCTGAATCCCCTGTGGAAAGCACAGAGAAAGACTTAGTTTCCACCTCATCGCGACCGATAGCCTCACATCCTTTGAAAACTCCAGAGGTACGCGGAGATCAGTGCCTCCAAAGGAGGCGATGCCTGACTTCTCGTGAAACTTGATAGGAGTCCCAGGATTCCTGTGGCACTTGGAAAGGGACACTTGGTCTCCCGCCTCAGCTGGAGAGGCGTCCCAATTGCCCTGCCAAGCCTCGAGGAGAATCCAGAGTTGTCCCTCGCAACTAGGCAGGAGTCCTGACGTTGCTGAAGAAACACGTGGGTGGAAGGGCCATCCCCGTCGTAACTCGAGAATATACCCCAGGTTCCCGCCGCAACTCGAGAAAAACCATGAGACTTCCCCCTCGCCGCGAGATGAGGCCCGATTCCTCTGCACTGCGTGCAGAGCAATTCCGTGTTGCACATCACACATGAAAGGAGCCTTGATTTCCTTCATGGCACTCCAGAGAAACCCCAAGAACACTGTTTCAAGGCTAGAGGGATCCTGAGGTCACTGTAGGAACACGAAAGAGCTCCGTGGACCAAAAATCAACTCGAGATGAGAGGTTAGTCCCTGGCTTCGACTCCAGAGGAATACCACCTTACCACAAGCACCTCAAGAGGAGGCTTCTCTCAGCTCTAGGTATGTGAGAGGGACCCTGAGTTTGCGGCCTCAAGTGGAATGGACACCGCGATGCCCTGACGCGAAATAAGGCTGGATATCCCTGCAGTGACTTGAATGCAGGCTCGTCTTGCATCTCCCAAGATGAAAGGATGTCTGAATCCCCTGTGGAGACCACAGAGAAAGACCTAGTTCCCCACCTCATCGCGACCGGAGGCCTCACATCCTTTGAAAACTCCAGAGGTACGCGGAGATCAGTGCCTCCAAAGGAGACGATGCCTGACTCCTCGTGAAACTTGATAGGAGACCCAGGATTCCTGTGGCACGTGGAAAGGGACCCTTGGTCTCCCGTCTCAGCTGGAGAGGCGTCCCAATTGCCCTGCAAAACCTCGAGGAGAATCCCGAGTTGTCCCTCGCAACTAGGCAGGAGTCCTGACGTCGCTGAAGAAACACGTGGGTGGAAGGGCCATCCCCGTCGTAACTCGAGAATATACCCCAGGTTCCCGCCGCAACTCGAGAAAAACCATGAGACGTCCCCCTCGCCGCGAGATGAGGCCCGATTCCCCTGCACTGCGTGCAGAGCAATTCCGTGTTGCACATCACACATGAAAGGAGCCTTGATTTCCTTAATGGCACTCCAGAGAAACCCCAAGAACACTGTTTCAAGGCTAGAGGGATCCTGAGGTCACTGTAGCAACACGAAAGAGCTCCGTGGGCCAAAAATCAACACGAGATGAGAGGTTAGTCCCTGGCTTCGACTCCTGAGGAATACCACCTTACCACAAGCACCTCAAGAGGAGGCTTCTCTCAGCTCTAGGTATGTGAGAGGGACCCTGAGTTTGCGGCCTCAAGTGGAATGGACACCGCGATGCCCTGACTCGAAATAAGGCCGGATATCCCTGCAGTGACTTGAATGCAGGTTCTTCTTGCATGTCCCAAGAAGAAAGGATGTCTGAATCCCCTGTGGAGACCACAGAGAAACACCTAGTTCCCCACCTCATCGCGACCGGAGGCCTCACATCCTTTGAAAACTCCAGAGGTACGCGGAGATCAGTGCCTCCAAAGGAGACGATGCCTGACTCCTCGTGAAACTTGATAGGAGTCCCAGGATTCTTGTGGCACTTGGAAAGGGACACTTGGTCTCCCGCCTCAGCTGGAGAGGCGTTCCAATTGCCCTGCCAAGCCTCGAGGAGAATCCCGAGTTGTCCCTCGCAACTAGGCAGGAGTCCTGACGTGGCTGAACAAACACGTGGGTGGAAGGGCCATCCCCGTCGTAACTCGAGAATATACCCCAAGTTCCCGCCGCAACTCGAGAAAAACCATGAGACTTCCCCCTCGCCGCGGGATGAGGCCCGATTCCCCTGCACTGCGTGCAGAGCAATTCCGTGTTGCACATCACACATGAAAGGAGCCTTGATTTCCTTCATGGCACTCCAGAGAAACCCCAAGAACACTGTTTCAAGGCTAGAGGGATCCTGAGGTCACTGTAGCAACACGAAAGAGCTCCGTGGACCAAAAATCAACTCGAGATGAGAGGTTAGTCCCTGGCTTCGACTCCAGAGGAATACCACCTTACCACAAGCACCTCAAGAGGAGGCTTCTCTCAGCTCTAGGTATGTGAGAGGGACCCTGAGTTTGCGGCCTCAAGTGGAATGGACACCGCGATGCCCTGACTCGAAATAAGGCCGGATATCCCTGCAGTGACTTGAATGCAGGCTCGTCTTGCATCTCCCAAGATGAAAGGATGTCTGAATCCCCTGTGGAGTCCACAGAGAAAGACCTAGTTCCCCACCTCATCGCGACCGGAGGCCTCACATCCTTTGAAAACTCCAGAGGTACGCGGAGATCAGTGCCTCCAAAGGAGACGATGCCTGACTCCTCGTGAAACTTGATAGGAGACCCAGGATTCCTGTGGCACGTGGAAAGGGACCCTTGGTCTCCCGTCTCAGCTGGAGAGGCGTCCCAATTGCCCTGCAAAACCTCGAGGAGAATCCCGAGTTGTCCCTCGCAACTAGGCAGGAGTCCTGACGTCGCTGAAGAAACACGTGGGTGGAAGGGCCATCCCCGTCGTAACTCGAGAATATACCCCAGGTTCCCGCCGCAACTCGAGAAAAACCATGAGACTTCCCCCTCGCCGCGAGATGAGGCCCGATTCCCCTGCACTGCGTGCAGAGCAATTCCGTGTTGCACATCACACATGAAAGGAGCCTTGATTTCCTTCATGGCACTCCAGAGAAACCCCAAGAACACTGTTTCAAGGCTAGAGGGATCCTGAGGTCACTGTAGCAACACGAAAGAACTCTGTGGACCAAAAATCAACTCGAAAAGAGAGGTTAGTCCCTGGATTCGTCTCCAGAGGAATACCACCTTACCACAAGCACCTCAAGAGGAGGCTTCTCTCAGCTCTCGGTATGTGAGAGGGACCCTGAGTTTGCGGCCTCAAGTGGAATGGACACCGCGATGCCCTGACTCGAAATAAGGCCGGATATCCCTGCAGTGACTTCAATGCAGGCTCGTCTTGCATCTCCCAGGACGAAAGGATGTCTGAATCCCCTGTGGAAAGCACAGAGAAACACTTAGTTCCCCACCTCATCGCGACCGATAGCCTCACATCCTTTGAAAACTCCAGAGGCACGCGGAGATCAGTGCCACCAAAGGAGACGATGCCTGACTCCTCGTGAAAGTTGATAGGAGTCCCAGGATTCCTGTGGCACTTGGAAAGGGACACTTGGTCTCCCGCCTCAGCTGGAGAGGCGTCCCAATTGCCCTGCCAAGCCTCGAGGAAATCCAGAGTTGTCCCTCGCAACTAGGCAGGAGTCCTGACGTCGCTGAAGAAACACGTGGGTGGAAGGGCCATCCCCGTCGTAACTCGAGAATATACCCCAGGTTCCCGCCGCAACTCGAGAAAAACCATGAGACTTCCCCCTCGCCGCGAGATGAGGCCCGATTCCCCTGCACTGCGTGCAGAGCAATTCCGTGTTGCACATCACACATGAAAGGAGCCTTGATTTCCTTGATGGCACTCCAGAGAAACCCCAAGAACACTGTTTCAAGGCTAGAGGGATCCTGAGGTCACTGTAGAAACACGAAAGAGCTCCGTGGGCCAAAAATCAACTCGAGATGAGAGGTTAGTCCCTGGCTTCGACTCCAGAGGAATACCACCTTACCACAAGCACCTCAAGAGGAGGCTTCTCTCAGCTCTAGGTATGTGAGAGGGACCCTGAGTTTGCGGCCTCAAGTGGAATGGACACCGCGATGCCCTGACGCGAAATAAGGCTGGCTATCCCTGCAGTGACTTGAATGCAGGCTCGTCTTGCAACTCCCAAGATGAAAGGATGTCTGAATCCCCTGTGGAGACCACAGAGAAAGACCTAGTTCCCCACCTCATCGCGACCGGAGGCCTCACATCCTTTGAAAACTCCAGAGGTACGCGGAGATCAGTGCCTCCAAAGGAGACGATGCCTGACTTCTCGTGAAACTGGATAGGAGACCCAGGATTCCTGTGGCACGTGGAAAGGGACCCTTGGTCTCCCGCCTCAGCTGGAGAGGCGTCCCAATTGCCTTGCCAAGCCTCGAGGAGAATCCCGAGTTGTGTCTCGCAACTAGGCAAGAGTCCTGACGTGGCTGAACAAACACGTGTGTGGAAGGGCCATCCCCGTCGTAACTCGAGAATATACCCCAGGTTCCCGCCGCAACTCGAGAAAAACCATGAGACTTCCCCCTCGCCGCGAGATGAGGCCCGATTCCCCTGCACTGCGTGCAGAGCAATTCTGTGTTGCACATCACACATGAAAGGAGCCTTGATTTCCTTCATGGCACTCCAGAGAAACCCCAAGAACACTGTTTCAAGGCTAGAGGGATCCTGAGGTCACTGTAGCAACACGAAAGAGCTCCATGGACCAAAAATCAACTCGAGATGAGAGGTTAGTCCCTGGCTTCGACTCCAGAGGAATACCACCTTACCAGAAGCACCTCAAGAGGAGGCTTCTCTCAGCTCTAGGTATGTGAGAGGGACCCTGAGTTTGCGGCCTCAAGTGGAATGGACACCGCGATGCCCTGACTCGAAATAAGGCCGGATATCCCTGCAGTGACTGGAATGCAGGCTCGTCTTGCATCTCCCAAGACGAAAGGGTGTCTGAATCCCCTGTGGAGACCACAGAGAAAGACCTAGTTCCCCACCTCATCGCGACAGGAGGCCTCAAATCCTTTGAAAACTCCAGAGGTATGCGGAGATCAGTGCCTCCAAAGGAGACGATGCCTGACTCCTCGTGAAACTTGATAGGAGACCCAGGATTCCTGTGGCACGTGGAAAGGGACCCTTGGTCTCCCGTCTCAGCTGGAGAGGCGTCCCAATTGCCCTGCAAAGCCTCGAGGAGAATCCCGAGTTGTCCCTCCCAACTAGGAAGGAGTCCTGACGTTGCTGAAGAAACACGTGGGTGGAAGGGCCATCCCCGTCGTAACTCGAGAATATACCCCAGGTTCCCGCCGCAACTCGAGAAAAACCATGAGACTTCCCCCTCGCCGCGAGATGAGGCCCGATTCCCCTGCACTGCGTGCAGAGCAATTCCGTGTTGCACATCACACATGAAAGGAGCCTTGATTTCCTTCATGGCACTCCAGAGAAACCCCAAGAACACTGTTTCAAGGCTAGAGGGATCCTGAGGTCACTGTAGCAACACGAAAGAACTCTGTGGACCAAAAATCAACTCGAGATGAGAGGTAAGTCCCTGGCTTCGACTCCAGAGGAATACCACCTTACCAGAAGCACCTCAAGTGGAGGCTTCTCTCAGCTCTAGGTATGTGAGAGGGACCCTGAGTTTGCGGCCTCAAGTGGAATGGACACCGCGATGCCCTGACTCGAAATAAGGCCGGATATCCCTGCAGTGACTGGAATGCAGGCTCGTCTTGAATCTCCCAAGACGAAAGGGTGTCTGAATCCCCTGTGGAGACCACAGAGAAAGACCTAGTTCCCCACCTCATCGCGACAGGAGGCCTCAAATCCTTTGAAAACTCCAGAGGTATGCGGAGATCAGTGCCTCCAAAGGAGACGATGCCTGACTCCTCGTGAAACTTGATAGGAGACCCAGCATTCCTGTGGCACGTGGAAAGGGACCCTTGGTCTCCCGCCTCAGCTGGAGAGGCGTCCCAATTGCCCTGCCAAGCCTCGAGGAGAATCCCGAGTTGTCCCTCGCAACTAGGCAGGAGTCCTGACATGGCTGAACAAACACGTGTGTGGAAGGGCCATCCCCGTCGTAACTCGAGAATATACCCCAGGTTCCCGCCGCAACTCGAGAAAAACCATGAGACTTCCCCCTCGCCGCGAGATGTGGCCCGTTTCCCCTGCACTGCGTGCAGAGCAATTCCGTGTTGCACATCACACATGAAAGGAGCCTTGATTTCCTTGATGGCACTCCAGAGAAACCCCAAGAACACTGTTTCAGGCTAGAGGGATCCTGAGGTCACTGTAGAAACACGAAAGAGCTCCGGGGACCAAGAATCAACACGAGATGAGAGGTTAGTCCCTGGCTTCGACTCCTGAGGAATACCACCTTATCACAAGCACCTCAAGAGGAGGCTTCTCTCAGCTCTAGGTATGTGAGAGGGATCCTGAGTTTGCGGCCTCAAGTGGAATGGACACCGCGATGCCCTGACTCGAAATAAGGCCGGATATCCCTGCAGTGACTTCAATGCAGGCTCGTCTTGCATCTCCCAAGAAGAAAGGATGTCTGAATCCCCTGTGGAGACCACAGAGAAACACCTAGTTCCCCACCTCATAGCGACCGGAGGCCTCACATCCTTTGAAAACTCCAGAGGTACGCGGAGATCAGTGCCTCCAAAGGAGACGATGCCTGACTCCTCGTGAAACTTGATAGGAGTCCCAGGATTCTTGTGGCACGTGGAAAGGGACCCTTGGTCTCCCGCCTCAGGTGGAGAGGCGTTCCAATTGCCCTGCCAAGCCTCGAGGAGAATCCCGAGTTGTCCCTCGCAACTAGGCAGGAGTCCTGACGTGGCTGAACAAACACGTGGGTGGAAGCGCCATCCCCGTCGCAACTCGAGAATATACCCCAGGTTCCCGCCGCAACTCGAGAAAAACAATGAGACTTCCCCCTCGCCGCGAGATGAGGCCCGATTCCCCTGCACTGCGTGCAGAGCAATTCCGTGTTGCACATCACACATGAAAGGAGCCTTGATTTCCTTGATGGCACTCCAGAGAAACCCCAAGAACACTGTTTCAAGGCTAGAGGGATCCTGAGGTCACTGTAGCAACACGAAAGAGCTCCGTGGGCCAAAAATCAACTCGAGATGAGAGGTTAGTCCCTGGCTTCGACTCCAGAGGAATACCACCTTACCACAAGCACCTCAAGAGGAGGCTTCTCTCAGCTCTAGGTATGTGAGAGGGACCCTGAGTTTGCGGCCTCAAGTGGAATGGACACCGCGATGCCCTGACGCGAAATAAGGCTGGATATTCCTGCAGTGACTTGAATGCAGGCTCGTCTTGCATCTCCCAAGATGAAAGGATGTCTGAATCCCCTGTGGAGACAACAGAGAAAGACCTAGTTCCCCAACTCATCGCGACCGGAGGCCTCACATCCTTTGAAAACTCCAGAGGTATGCGGAGATCAGTGCCTCCAAAGGAGACGATGCCTGACTCCTCGTGAAACTTGATAGGAGACCCAGGATTCCTGTGGCACGTGGAAAGGGACCCTTGGTCTCCCGTCTCAGCTGGAGAGGCGTCCCAATTGCCCTGCAAAGCCTCGAGAAGAATCCCGAGTTGTCCCTCGCAACTAGGCAGGAGTCCTGACATGGCTGAACACACACGTGTGTGGAAGGGCCATCCCCGTCGTAACTCGAGAATATACCCCAGGTTCCTGCCACAACTCGAGAAAAACCATGAGACTTCCCCCTCGCCACGAGATGAGGCCCGATTCCCCTGCACTGCGTGCAGAGCAATTCCGTGTTGCACATCACACATGAAAGGAGCCTTGATTTCCTTGATGGCACTCCAGAGAAACCCCAAGAACACTGTTTCAAGGCTAGAGGGAACCTGAGGTCACTGTAGCAACACGAAAGAGCTCCGTGGACCAAGAATCAACACGAGATGAGAGGTTAGTCCCTGGCTTCGACTCCTGAGGAATACCACCTTACCACAAGCACCTCAAGAGGAGGCTTCTCTCAGCTCTAGGTATGTGAGAGGGATCCTGAGTTTTCGGCCTCAACTGGAATGGACACCGCGATGCCCTGACGCGAAATAAGGCCGGATATCCCTGCAGTGAATTCAATGCAGGCTCGTCTTGCATCTCCCAAGAAGAAAGGATGTCTGAATCCCCTGTGGAGACCACAGAGAAACACCTAGTTCCCCACCTCATCGCGACCGGAGGCCTCACATCCTTTGAAAACTCCAGAGGTACGCGGAGATCAGTGCCTCCAAAGGAGACGTTGCCTGACTCCTCGTGAAACTTGATAGGAGTCCCAGGATTCTTGTGGCACGTGGAAAGGGACACTTGGTCTCCCGCCTCAGCTGGAGAGGCGTCCCAATTGCCCTGCCAAGCCTCGAGGAGAATCCCGAGTTGTCCTTCGCAACTAGGCAGGAGTCCTGACGTGGCTGAACAAACACGTGGGTGGAAGGGCCATCCCCGTCGTAACTCGAGAATATACCCCAGGTTCCCGCCGCAACTCGAGAAAATCCATGAGACTTCCCCCTCGCCGCGAGATGAGGCCCGATTCCCCTGCACTGCGTGCAGAGCAATTCCGTGTTGCACATCACACATGAAAGGAGCCTTGATTTCCTTGATGGCACTCCAGAGAAACCCCAAGAACACTGTTTCAAGGCTAGAGGGATCCTGAGGTCACTGTAGCAACACGAAAGAGCTCCGTGGGCCAAAAATCAACTCGAGATGAGAGGTTAGTCCCTGGCTTCGACTCCAGAGGAATACCACCTTACCACAAGCACCTCAAGAGGAGGCTTCTCTCAGCTCTAGGTATGTGAGAGGGACCCTGAGTTTGCG
This sequence comes from Cervus elaphus, assembly GCF_910594005.1. Classification (NCBI taxonomy): domain Eukaryota; kingdom Metazoa; phylum Chordata; class Mammalia; order Artiodactyla; family Cervidae; genus Cervus; species Cervus elaphus. Next base: position 356,304 of record NW_025316709.1, on the reverse strand, counting down.
GCCTCAAGTGGAATGGACACCGCGATGCCCTGACGCGAAATAAGGCTGAATATCCCTGCAGTGACTTGAATGCAGGCTCGTCTTGCATCTCCCAAGACGAAAGGGTGTCTGAATCCCCTGTGGAGACCACAGAGAAACACCTAGTTCCCCACCTCATCGCGACAGGAGGCCTCAAATCCTTTGAAAACTCCAGAGGTACGCGGAGATCAGTGCCTCCAAAGGAGACGATGCCTGACTCCTCGTGAAACTTGATAGGAGACCCAGGATTCCTGTGGCACGTGGAAAGGGACCCTTGGTCTCCCGTCTCAGCTGGAGAGGCGTCCCAATTGCCCTGCAAAGCCTCGAGGAGAATCTCGAGTTGTCCCTCGCAACTAGGCAGGAGTCCTGACATGGCTGAACACACACGTGTTTGGAAGGGCCATCCCCGTCGTAACTCGAGAATATACCCCAGGTTCCCGCCACAACTCGAGAAAAACCATGAGACTTCCCCCTCGCCGCGAGATGAGGCCCGATTCCCCTGCACTGCGTGCAGAGCAATTCCGTGTTGCACATCACACATGAAAGGAGCCTTGATTTCCTTAATGGCACTCCAGAGAAACCCCAAGAACACTGTTTCAAGGCTAGAGGGAACCTGAGGTCACTGTAGCAACACGAAAGAGCTCCGTGGACCAAGAATCAACACGAGATGAGAGGTTAGTCCCTGGCTTCGACTCCTGAGGAATACCACCTTACCACAAGCACCTCAAGAGGAGGCTTCTCTCAGCTCTAGGTATGTGAGAGGGATCCTGAGTTTGCGGCCTCAAGTGGAATGGACACCGCGATGCCCTGACTCGAAATAAGGCCGGATATCCCTGCAGTGACTTCAATGCAGGCTCGTCTTGCATCTCCCAGGACGAAAGGATGTCTGAATCCCCTGTGGAGACCACAGAGAAACACCTAGTTCCCCACCTCATCGCGACCGGAGGCCTCACATCCTTTGAAAACTCCAGAGGTACGCGGAGATCAGTGCCTCCAAAGGAGACGATGCCTGACTCCTCGTGAAACTTGATAGGAGTCCCAGGATTTTTGTGGCACGTGGAAAGGGACACTTGGTCTCCCGCCTGAGCTGGAGAGGCGTTCCAATTGCCCTGCCAAGCCTCGAGGAGAATCCCGAGTTGTCCTTCGCAACTAGGCAGGAGTCCTGACGTCGCTGAAGAAACACGTGGGTGGAAGGGCCATCCCCGTCGTAACTCGAGAATATACCCCAGGTTCCCGCCGCAACTCGAGAAAAACCATGAGACTTCCCCCTCGATGCGAGATGAGGCCCGATTCCCCTGTACTGCGTGCAGAGCAATTCTGTGTTGCACATCACACATGAAAGGAGCCTTGATTTCCTTGATGGTACTCCAGAGAAACCCCAAGAACACTGTTTCAAGGATAGAGGGATCCTGAGGTCACTGTAGCAACACGAAAGAACTCTGTGGACCAAAAATCAACTCGAAAAGAGAGGTTAGTCCCTGGATTCGTCTCCAGAGGAATACCACCTTACCACAAGCTCCTCAAGAGGAGGCTTCTCTCAGCTCTAGGTATGTGAGAGGGACCCTGAGTTTGCGGCCTCAAGTGGAATGGACACCGCGATGCCCTGACTCGAAATAAGGCCGGATATCCCTGCAGTAACTTCAATGCAGGCTCGTCTTGCATCTCCCAGGACGAAAGGATGTCTGAATCCCCTGTGGAAAGCACAGAGAAAGACTTAGTTCCCCACCTCATCGCGACCGATAGCCTCACATCCTTTGAAAACTCCAGAGGTACGCGGAGATCAGTGCCTCCAATGGAGACGATGCCTGACTCCTCGTGAAAATTGATAGGAGTCCCAGGATTCCTGTGGCACTTGGAAAGGGACACTTGGTCTCCCGCCTCAGCTGGAGAGGCGTCCCAATTGCCCTGCCAAGCCTCGAGGAGAATCCAGAGTTGTCCCTCGCAACTAGGCAGGAGTCCTGACGTCGCTGAAGAAATACGTGTGTGGAAGGGCCATCACCATCGTAACTCGAGAATATACCCCAGGTTCCCGCCGCAACTCGAGAAAAACCATGAGACTTTCCCCTCGCCGCGAGATGAGGCCCGATTCCCCTGCACTGCGTGCAGAGCAATTCCGTGTTGCACATCACACATGAAAGGAGCCTTGATTTCCTTCATGGCACTCCAGAGAAACCCCAAGAACACTGTTTCAAGGCTAGAGGGATCCTGAGGTCACTGTAGCAACACGAAAGAGCTCCGTGGGCCAAAAATCAACTCGAGATGAGAGGTTAGTCCCTGGCTTCGACTCCAGAGGAATACCACCTTACCACAAGCACCTCAAGAGGAGGCTTCTCTCAGCTCTAGGTATGTGAGAGGGACCCTGAGTTTGCGGCCTCAAGTGGAATGGACACCGCGATGCCCTGACGCGAAATAAGGCTGGATATCCCTGCAGTGACTTGAATGCAGGCTCGTCTTGCATCTCCCAAGATGAAAGGATGTCTGAATCCCCTGTGGAGACCACAGAGAAAGACCTAGTTCCCCACCTCATCGCGACCGGAGGCCTCACATCCTTTGAAAACTCCAGAGGTACGCGGAGATCAGTGCCTCCAAAGGAGACGATGCCTGACTCCTCGTGAAACTTGATAGGAGTCCCAGGATTCTTGTGGCATGTGGAAATGGACACTTGGTCTCCCGCCTCAGCTGGAGAGGCGTCCCAATTGCCTTGCCAAGCCTCGAGGAGAATCCCGAGTTGTGTCTCGCAACTAGGCAAGAGTCCTGACATGGCTGAACAAACACGTGTGTGGAAGGGCCATCCCCGTCGTAACTCGAGAATATACCCCAGGTTCCCGCCGCAACTCGAGAAAAACCATGAGACTTCCCCCTCGCCACGAGATTAGGCCCGATTCCCCGGCACTGCGTGCAGAGCAATTCTGTGTTGCACATCACACATGAAAGGAGCCTTGATTTCCTTCATGGCACTCCAGAGAAACCCCAAGAACACTGTTTCAAGGCTAGAGGGATCCTGAGGTCACTGTAGCAACACGAAAGAGCTCCGTGGACCCAAAATCAACTCGAGATGAGAGGTTAGTCCCTGGCTTCGACTCCAGAGGAATACCACCTTACCACAAGCACCTCAACAGGAGGCTTCTCTCAGCTCTAGGTATGTGAGAGGGACCCTGAGTTTGCGGCCTCAAGTGGAATGGACACCGCGATGCCCTGACTCGAAATAAGGCCGGATATCCCTGCAGTGACTGGAATGCAGGCTCGTCTTGCATCTCCCAAGACGAAAGGGTGTCTCAATCCCCTGTGGAGACCACAGAGAAAGACCTAGTTCCCCACCTCATCGCGACAGGAGGCCTCAAATACTTTGAAAACTCCAGAGGTATGCGGAGATCAGTGCCTCCAAAGGAGACGATGCCTGACTCCTCGTGAAACTTGATAGGAGACCCAGGATTCCTGTGGCACGTGGAAAGGGACCCTTGGTCTCCCGTCTCAGCTGGAGAGGCGTCCCAATTGCCCTGCAAAGCCTCGAGGAGAAGCCCGAGTTGGCCCTCGCAACTAGGCAGGAGTCCTGACATGGCTGAACACACACGTGTGTGGAAGGGCCATCCCCGTCGTTACTCGAGAATATACCCCAGGTTCCCGCCGCAACTCGAGAAAAACCATGAGACTTCCCCCTCGCCGCGAGATGTGGCCCGTTTCCCCTGCACTGCGTGCAGAGCAATTCCGTGTTGCACATCACACATGAAAGGAGCCTTGATTTCCTTGATGGCACTCCAGAGAAACCCCAAGAACACTGTTTCAAGGCTAGAGGGATCCTGAGGTCACTGTAGCAACACGAAAGAGCTCCGTGGACCAAGAATCAACACGAGATGAGAGGTTAGTCCCTGGCGTCGACTCCTGAGGAATACCACCTTACCACAAGCACCTCAAGTGGAGGCTTCTCTCAGCTCTAGGTATGTGAGAGGGATCCTGAGTTTGCGGCCTCAAGTGGAATGGACACCGCGATGCCCTGACTCGAAATAAGGCCGGATATCCCTGCAGTGACTTGAATGCAGGCTCGTCTTGCATCTCCCAAGAACAAAGGATGTCTGAATCCCCTGTGGAGACCACAGAGAAACACCTAGTTCTCCACCTCATCGCGACCGATAGCCTCACATCCTTTGAAAACTCCAGAGGTACGCGGAGATCAGTGCCTCCAAAGGAGACGATGCCTGACTCCTCGTGAAACTTGATAGGAGTCCCAGGATTCTTGTGGCACGTGGAAAGGGACCCTTGGTCTCCCGCCTCAGCTGGAGAGGCGTCCCAATTGCCCTGCCAAGCCTCGAGGAGAATCCCGAGTTGTCCCTCGCAACTAGGCAGGAGTCCTGACGTCGCTGAAGAAACACGTGGGTGGAAGGGCCATCCCCGTCGTAACTCGAGAATATACGCCAGGTTCCCGCCGCAACTCGAGAAAAACCATGAGACTTCCCCCTCGATGCGAGATTAGGCCCGATTCCCCTGTACTGCGTGCAGAGCAATTCTGTGTTGCACATCACACATGAAAGGAGCCTTGATTTCCTTTATGGCACTCCAGAGAAACCCCAAGAACACTGTTTCAAGGATAGAGGGATCCTGAGGTCACTGTAGCAACACGAAAGAACTCTGTGGACCAAAAATCAACTCGAAAAGAGAGGTTAGTCCCTGGATTCGTCTCCAGAGGAATACCACCTTACCACAAGCTCCTCAAGAGGAGGCTTCTCTCAGCTCTAGGTATGTGAGAGGGACCCTGAGTTTGCGGCCTCAAGTGGAATGGACACCGCGATGCCCTGACTCGAAATAAGGCCGGATATCCCTGCAGTAACTTCAATGCAGGCTCGTCTTGCATCTCCCAGGACGAAAGGATGTCTGAATCCCCTGTGGAAAGCACAGAGAAAGACTTAGTTCCCCACCTCATCGCGACCGATAGCCTCACATCCTTTGAAAACTCCAGAGGTACGCGGAGATCAGTGCCTCCAAAGGAGACGATGCCTGACTCCTCGTGAAAATTGATAGGAGTCCCAGGATTCCTGTGGCACTTGGAAAGGGACACTTGGTCTCCCGTCTCAGCTGGAGAGGCGTCCCAATTGCCCTGCAAAGCCTCGAGGAGAATCTCGAGTTGTCCCTCGCAACTAGGCAGGAGTCCTGACATGGCTGAACACACACGTGTTTGGAAGGGCCATCCCCGTCGTAACTCGAGAATATACCCCAGGTTCCCGCCACAACTCGAGAAAAACCATGAGACTTCCCCCTCGCCGCGAGATGAGGCCCGATTCCCCTGCACTGCGTGCAGAGCAATTCCGTGTTGCACATCACACATGAAAGGAGCCTTGATTTCCTTAATGGCACTCCAGAGAAACCCCAAGAACACTGTTTCAAGGCTAGAGGGAACCTGAGGTCACTGTAGCAACACGAAAGAGCTCCGTGGACCAAGAATCAACACGAGATGAGAGGTTAGTCCCTGGCTTCGACTCCTGAGGAATACCACCTTACCACAAGCACCTCAAGAGGAGGCTTCTCTCAGCTCTAGGTATGTGAGAGGGATCCTGAGTTTGCGGCCTCAAGTGGAATGGACACCGCGATGCCCTGACTCGAAATAAGGCCGGATATCCCTGCAGTGACTGGAATGCAGGCTCGTCTTGCATCTCCCAGGACGAAAGGATGTCTGAATCCCCTGTGGAGACCACAGAGAAACACCTAGTTCCCCACCTCATCGCGACCGGAGGCCTCACATCCTTTGAAAACTCCAGAGGTACGCGGAGATCAGTGCCTCCAAAGGAGACGATGCCTGACTCCTCGTGAAACTTGATAGGAGTCCCAGGATTCTTGTGGCACGTGGAAAGGGACACTTGGTCTCCCGCCTGAGCTGGAGAGGCGTTCCAATTGCCCTGCCAAGCCTCGAGGAGAATCCCGAGTTGTCCTTCGCAACTAGGCAGGAGTCCTGACGTCGCTGAAGAAACACGTGGGTGGAAGGGCCATCCCCGTCGTAACTCGAGAATATACCCCAGGTTCCCGCCGCAACTCGAGAAAAACCATGAGACTTCCCCCTCGATGCGAGATGAGGCCCGATTCCCCTGTACTGCGTGCAGAGCAATTCTGTGTTGCACATCACACATGAAAGGAGCCTTGATTTCCTTGATGGTACTCCAGAGAAACCCCAAGAACACTGTTTCAAGGATAGAGGGATCCTGAGGTCACTGTAGCAACACGAAAGAACTCTGTGGACCAAAAATCAACTCGAAAAGAGAGGTTAGTCCCTGGATTCGTCTCCAGAGGAATACCACCTTACCACAAGCTCCTCAAGAGGAGGCTTCTCTCAGCTCTAGGTATGTGAGAGGGACCCTGAGTTTGCGGCCTCAAGTGGAATGGACACCGCGATGCCCTGACTCGAAATAAGGCCGGATATCCCTGCAGTAACTTCAATGCAGGCTCGTCTTGCATCTCCCAGGACGAAAGGATGTCTGAATCCCCTGTGGAAAGCACAGAGAAAGACTTAGTTCCCCACCTCATCGCGACCGATAGCCTCACATCCTTTGAAAACTCCAGAGGTACGCGGAGATCAGTGCCTCCAATGGAGACGATGCCTGACTCCTCGTGAAAATTGATAGGAGTCCCAGGATTCCTGTGGCACTTGGAAAGGGACACTTGGTCTCCCGCCTCAGCTGGAGAGGCGTCCCAATTGCCCTGCCAAGCCTCGAGGAGAATCCAGAGTTGTCCCTCGCAACTAGGCAGGAGTCCTGACGTCGCTGAAGAAATACGTGTGTGGAAGGGCCATCACCATCGTAACTCGAGAATATACCCCAGGTTCCCGCCGCAACTCGAGAAAAACCATGAGACTTTCCCCTCGCCGCGAGATGAGGCCCGATTCCCCTGCACTGCGTGCAGAGCAATTCCGTGTTGCACATCACACATGAAAGGAGCCTTGATTTCCTTCATGGCACTCCAGAGAAACCCCAAGAACACTGTTTCAAGGCTAGAGGGATCCTGAGGTCACTGTAGCAACACGAAAGAGCTCCGTGGGCCAAAAATCAACTCGAGATGAGAGGTTAGTCCCTGGCTTCGACTCCAGAGGAATACCACCTTACCACAAGCACCTCAAGAGGAGGCTTCTCTCAGCTCTAGGTATGTGAGAGGGACCCTGAGTTTGCGGCCTCAAGTGGAATGGACACCGCGATGCCCTGACGCGAAATAAGGCTGGATATCCCTGCAGTGACTTGAATGCAGGCTCGTCTTGCATCTCCCAAGATGAAAGGATGTCTGAATCCCCTGTGGAGACCACAGAGAAAGACCTAGTTCCCCACCTCATCGCGACCGGAGGCCTCACATCCTTTGAAAACTCCAGAGGTACGCGGAGATCAGTGCCTCCAAAGGAGACGATGCCTGACTCCTCGTGAAACTTGATAGGAGTCCCAGGATTCTTGTGGCATGTGGAAATGGACACTTGGTCTCCCGCCTCAGCTGGAGAGGCGTCCCAATTGCCTTGCCAAGCCTCGAGGAGAATCCCGAGTTGTGTCTCGCAACTAGGCAAGAGTCCTGACATGGCTGAACAAACACGTGTGTGGAAGGGCCATCCCCGTCGTAACTCGAGAATATACCCCAGGTTCCCGCCGCAACTCGAGAAAAACCATGAGACTTCCCCCTCGCCACGAGATTAGGCCCGATTCCCCGGCACTGCGTGCAGAGCAATTCTGTGTTGCACATCACACATGAAAGGAGCCTTGATTTCCTTCATGGCACTCCAGAGAAACCCCAAGAACACTGTTTCAAGGCTAGAGGGATCCTGAGGTCACTGTAGCAACACGAAAGAGCTCCGTGGACCCAAAATCAACTCGAGATGAGAGGTTAGTCCCTGGCTTCGACTCCAGAGGAATACCACCTTACCACAAGCACCTCAACAGGAGGCTTCTCTCAGCTCTAGGTATGTGAGAGGGACCCTGAGTTTGCGGCCTCAAGTGGAATGGACACCGCGATGCCCTGACTCGAAATAAGGCCGGATATCCCTGCAGTGACTGGAATGCAGGCTCGTCTTGCATCTCCCAAGACGAAAGGGTGTCTCAATCCCCTGTGGAGACCACAGAGAAAGACCTAGTTCCCCACCTCATCGCGACAGGAGGCCTCAAATACTTTGAAAACTCCAGAGGTATGCGGAGATCAGTGCCTCCAAAGGAGACGATGCCTGACTCCTCGTGAAACTTGATAGGAGACCCAGGATTCCTGTGGCACGTGGAAAGGGACCCTTGGTCTCCCGTCTCAGCTGGAGAGGCGTCCCAATTGCCCTGCAAAGCCTCGAGGAGAAGCCCGAGTTGGCCCTCGCAACTAGGCAGGAGTCCTGACATGGCTGAACACACACGTGTGTGGAAGGGCCATCCCCGTCGTTACTCGAGAATATACCCCAGGTTCCCGCCGCAACTCGAGAAAAACCATGAGACTTCCCCCTCGCCGCGAGATGTGGCCCGTTTCCCCTGCACTGCGTGCAGAGCAATTCCGTGTTGCACATCACACATGAAAGGAGCCTTGATTTCCTTGATGGCACTCCAGAGAAACCCCAAGAACACTGTTTCAAGGCTAGAGGGATCCTGAGGTCACTGTAGCAACACGAAAGAGCTCCGTGGACCAAGAATCAACACGAGATGAGAGGTTAGTCCCTGGCGTCGACTCCTGAGGAATACCACCTTACCACAAGCACCTCAAGTGGAGGCTTCTCTCAGCTCTAGGTATGTGAGAGGGATCCTGAGTTTGCGGCCTCAAGTGGAATGGACACCGCGATGCCCTGACTCGAAATAAGGCCGGATATCCCTGCAGTGACTTGAATGCAGGCTCGTCTTGCATCTCCCAAGAACAAAGGATGTCTGAATCCCCTGTGGAGACCACAGAGAAACACCTAGTTCTCCACCTCATCGCGACCGATAGCCTCACATCCTTTGAAAACTCCAGAGGTACGCGGAGATCAGTGCCTCCAAAGGAGACGATGCCTGACTCCTCGTGAAACTTGATAGGAGTCCCAGGATTCTTGTGGCACGTGGAAAGGGACCCTTGGTCTCCCGCCTCAGCTGGAGAGGCGTCCCAATTGCCCTGCCAAGCCTCGAGGAGAATCCCGAGTTGTCCCTCGCAACTAGGCAGGAGTCCTGACGTCGCTGAAGAAACACGTGGGTGGAAGGGCCATCCCCGTCGTAACTCGAGAATATACGCCAGGTTCCCGCCGCAACTCGAGAAAAACCATGAGACTTCCCCCTCGATGCGAGATTAGGCCCGATTCCCCTGTACTGCGTGCAGAGCAATTCTGTGTTGCACATCACACATGAAAGGAGCCTTGATTTCCTTTATGGCACTCCAGAGAAACCCCAAGAACACTGTTTCAAGGATAGAGGGATCCTGAGGTCACTGTAGCAACACGAAAGAACTCTGTGGACCAAAAATCAACTCGAAAAGAGAGGTTAGTCCCTGGATTCGTCTCCAGAGGAATACCACCTTACCACAAGCTCCTCAAGAGGAGGCTTCTCTCAGCTCTAGGTATGTGAGAGGGACCCTGAGTTTGCGGCCTCAAGTGGAATGGACACCGCGATGCCCTGACTCGAAATAAGGCCGGATATCCCTGCAGTAACTTCAATGCAGGCTCGTCTTGCATCTCCCAGGACGAAAGGATGTCTGAATCCCCTGTGGAAAGCACAGAGAAAGACTTAGTTCCCCACCTCATCGCGACCGATAGCCTCACATCCTTTGAAAACTCCAGAGGTACGCGGAGATCAGTGCCTCCAAAGGAGACGATGCCTGACTCCTCGTGAAAATTGATAGGAGTCCCAGGATTCCTGTGGCACTTGGAAAGGGACACTTGGTCTCCCGCCTCAGCTGGAGAGGCGTCCCAATTGCCCTGCCAAGCCTCGAGGAGAATCCAGAGTTGTCCCTCGCAACTAGGCAGGAGTCCTGACGTCGCTGAAGAAACACGTGGGTGGAAGGGCCATCACCATCGTAACTCGAGAATATACCCCAGGTTCCCGCCGCAACTCGAGAAAAACCATGAGACTTCCCCCTCGCCGTGAGATGAGGCCCGATTCCCCTGCACTGCGTGCAGAGCAATTCCGTGTTGCACATCACACATGAAAGGAGCCTTGATTTCCTTCATGGCACTCCAGAGAAACCCCAAGAACACTGTTTCAAGGCTAGAGGGATTCTGAGGTCACTGTAGCAACACGAAAGAGCTCCGTGGGCCAAAAATCAACTCGAGATGAGAGGTTAGTCCCTGGCTTCGACTCCAGAGGAATACCACCTTACCACAAGCACCTCAAGAGGAGGCTTCTCTCAGCTCTAGGTATGTGAGAGGGACCCTGAGTTTGCGGCCTCAAGTGGAATGGACACCGCGATGCCCTGACGCGAAATAAGGCTGGATATCCCTGCAGTGACTTGAATGCAGGCTCGTCTTGCATCTCCCAAGATGAAAGGATGTCTGAATCCCCTGTGGAGACCACAGAGAAAGACCTAGTTCCCCACCTCATCGCGACCGGAGGCCTCACATCCTTTGAAAACTCCAGAGGTACGCGGAGATCAGTGCCTCCAAAGGAGACGATGCCTGACTCCTCGTGAAACTTGATAGGAGTCCCAGGATTCCTGTGGCATGTGGAAAGGGACCCTTGGTCTCCCGCCTCAGCTGGAGAGGCGTCCCAATTGCCTTGCCAAGCCTCGAGGAGAATCCCGAGTTGTGTCTCGCAACTAGGCAAGAGTCCTGACATGGCTGAACAAACACGTGTGTGGAAGGGCCATCCCCGTCGTAACTCGAGAATATACCCCAGGTTCCCGCCGCAACTCGAGAAAAACCATGAGACTTCCCCCTCGCCGCGAGATGAGGCCCGATTCCCCTGCACTGCGTGCAGAGCAATTCTGTGTTGCACATCACACATGAAAGGAGCCTTGATTTCCTTCATGGCACTCCAGAGAAACCCCAAGAACACTGTTTCAAGGCTAGAGGGATCCTGAGGTCACTGTAGCAACACGAAAGAGCTCCGTGGACCCAAAATCAACTCGAGATGAGAGGTTAGTCCCTGGCTTCGACTCCAGAGGAATACCACCTTACCACAAGCACCTCAAGAGGAGGCTTCTCTCAGCTCTAGGTATGTGAGAGGGACCCTGAGTTTGCGGCCTCAAGTGGAATGGACACCGCGATGCCCTGACTCGAAATAAGGCCGGATATCCCTGCAGTGACTGGAATGCAGGCTCGTCTTGCATCTCCCAAGACGAAAGGGTGTCTCAATCCCCTGTGGAGACCACAGAGAAAGACCTAGTTCCCCACCTCATCGCGACAGGAGGCCTCAAATACTTTGAAAACTCCAGAGGTATGCGGAGATCAGTGCCTCCAAAGGAGACGATGCCTGACTCCTCGTGAAACTTGATAGGAGACCCAGGATTCCTGTGGCACGTGGAAAGGGACCCTTGGTCTCCCGTCTCAGCTGGAGAGGCGTCCCAATTGCCCTGCAAAGCCTCGAGGAGAAGCCCGAGTTGGCCCTCGCAACTAGGCAGGAGTCCTGACATGGCTGAACACACACGTGTGTGGAAGGGCCATCCCCGTCGTTACTCGAGAATATACCCCAGGTTCCCGCCGCAACTCGAGAAAAACCATGAGACTTCCCCCTCGCCGCGAGATGTGGCCCGTTTCCCCTGCACTGCGTGCAGAGCAATTCCGTGTTGCACATCACACATGAAAGGAGCCTTGATTTCCTTGATGGCACTCCAGAGAAACCCCAAGAACACTGTTTCAAGGCTAGAGGGATCCTGAGGTCACTGTAGCAACACGAAAGAGCTCCGTGGACCAAGAATCAACACGAGATGAGAGGTTAGTCCCTGGCGTCGACTCCTGAGGAATACCACCTTACCACAAGCACCTCAAGTGGAGGCTTCTCTCAGCTCTAGGTATGTGAGAGGGATCCTGAGTTTGCGGCCTCAAGTGGAATGGACACCGCGATGCCCTGACTCGAAATAAGGCCGGATATCCCTGCAGTGACTTGAATGCAGGCTCGTCTTGCATCTCCCAGGACGAAAGGATGTCTGAATCCCCTGTGGAAAGCACAGAGAAAGACTTAGTTCCCCATATCATCGCGACCGATAGCCTCACATCCTTTGAAAACTCCAGAGGTACGTGGAGATCAGTGCCTCCAAAGGAGACGATGCCTGACTCCTCGTGAAACTTGATAGGAGTCCCAGGATTCTTGTGGCACGTCGAAAGGGACCCTTGGTCTTCCGCCTCAGCTGGAGAGGCGTCCCAATTGCCCTGCCAAGCCTCGAGGAGAATCCCGAGTTGTCCCTCGCAACTAGGCAGGAGTCCTGACGTGGTTGAACAAACACGTGGGTGGAAGGGCCATCCCCGTCGTAACTCGAGAATATACCCCAGGTTCCCGCCGCAACTCGAGAAAAACTATGAGACTTCCCCCTCGATGCGAGATGAGGCCCGATTCCCCTGTATTGCGTGCAGAGCAATTCCGTCTTGCACATCACACATGAAAGGAGCCTTGATTTCCTTGATGGCACTCCAGAGAAACCCCAAGAACACTGTTTCAGGGATAGAGGGATCCTGAGGTCACTGTAGCAACACGAAAGAGCTCCGTGGGCCAAAAATCAACTCGAGATGAGAGGTTAGTCCCTGGCTTCGACTCCAGAGGAATACCACCTTACCACAAGCACCTCAAGAGGAGGCTTCTCTCAGCTCTAGGTATGTGAGAGGGACCCTGAGTTTGCGGCCTCAAGTGGAATGGACACCGCGATGCCCTGACTCGAAATAAGGCCGGATATCCCTGCAGTGACTTGAATGCAGGCTCCTCTTGCATCTCCCAAGACGAAAAGGTGTCTGAATCCCCTGTGGAGACCACAGAGAAAGACCTAGTTCTCCACCTCATCGCGACCGATAGCCTCACATCCTTTGAAAACTCCAGAGGTACGCGGAGATCAGTGCCTCCAAAGGAGACGATGCCTGACTCCTCGTGAAACTTAATAGGAGTCCCAGGATTCTTGTGGCACGTGGAAAGGGACCCTTGGTCTCCCGCCTCAGCTGGAGAGGCGTCCCAATTGCCCTGCCAAGCCTCGAGGAGAATCCCGAGTTGTCCCTCGCAACTAGGCAGGAGTCCTGACGTGGCTGAACAAACACGTGGGTGGAAGGGCCATCCCCGTCGTAACTGGAGAATATACCCCAGGTTCCCGCCGCAACTCGAGAAAAACCATGAGACTTCCCCCTCGATGCGAGATGAGGCCCGATTCCCCTGTACTGCGTGCAGAGCAATTCCGTGTTGCACATCACACATGAAAGGAGCCTTGATTTCCTTGATGGCACTCCAGAGAAACCCCAAGAACACTGTTTCAAGGATAGAGGGATCCTGAGGTCACTGTAGCAACACGAAAGAACTCTGTGGACCAAAAATCAACTCGAAAAGAGAGGTTAGTCCCTGGATTCGTCTCCAGAGGAATACCACCTTACCACAAGCACCTCAAGAGGAGGCTTCTCTCAGCTCTAGGTATGTGAGAGGGACCCTGAATTTGCGGCCTCAAGTGGAATGGACACCGCGATGCCCTGACTCGAAATAAGGCCGGATATCCCTGCAGTGACTTCAATGCAGGCTCGTCTTGCATCTCCCAGGACGAAAGGATGTCTGAATCCCCTGTGGAAAGCACAGAGAAAGACTTAGTTCCCCATATCATCTCGACCGATAGCCTCACATCCTTTGAAAACTCCAGAGGTACGTGGAGATCAGTGCCTCCAAAGGAGACGATGCCTGACTCCTCGTGAAACTTGATAGGAGTCCCAGGATTCTTGTGGCACGTCGAAAGGGACCCTTGGTCTTCCGCCTCAGCTGGACAGGCGTCCCAATTGCCCTGCCAAGCCTCGAGGAGAATCCCGAGTTGTCCCTCGCAACTAGGCAGGAGTCCTGACGTGGTTGAACAAACACGTGGGTGGAAGGGCCATCCCCGTCGTAACTCGAGAATATACCCCAGGTTCCCGCCGCAACTCGAGAAAAACTATGAGACTTCCCCCTCGATGCGAGATGAGGCCCGATTCCCCTGTATTGCGTGCAGAGCAATTCCGTCTTGCACATCACACATGAAAGGAGCCTTGATTTCCTTGATGGCACTCCAGAGAAACCTCAAGAACACTGTTTCAGGGATAGAGGGATCCTGAGGTCACTGTAGCAACACGAAAGAGCTACGTGGGCCAAAAATCAACTCGAGATGAGAGGTTAGTCCCTGGCTTCGACTCCAGAGGAATACCACCTTACCACAAGCACCTCAAGAGGAGTCTTCTCTCAGCTCTAGGTATGTGAGAGGGACCCTGAGTTTGCGGCCTCAAGTGGAATGGACACCGCGATGCCCTGACGCGAAATAAGGCTGGATATCCCTGCAGTGACTTGAATGCAGGCTCGTCTTGCTTTTCCCAAGATGAAAGGATGTCTGAATCCCCTGTGGAGACCACAGAGAAAGACCTAGTTCCCCACCTCATCGCGACCGGAGGCCTCACATCCTTTGAAAACTCCAGAGGTACGCAGAGATCAGTGCCTCCAAAGGAGACGATGCCTGACTCCTCGTGAAACTTGATAGGAGTCCCAGGATTCCTGTGGCACGTGGAAAGGGACCCTTGGTCTCCCGCCTCAGCTGGAGAGGCGTCCCAATTGCCTTGCCAAGCCTCGAGGAGAATCCCGAGTTGTGTCTCGCAACTAGGCAAGAGTCCTGACATGGCTGAACAAACACGTGTGTGGAAGGGCCATCCCCGTCGTAACTCGAGAATATACCCAAGGTTCCGCCGCAACTCGAGCAAAACCATGAGACTTCCCCCTCGCCGCGAGATGAGGCCCGATTCCCCTGCACTGCGTGCAGAGCAATTCTGTGTTGCACATCACACATGAAAGGAGCCTTGATTTCCTTCATGGCACTCCAGAGAAACCCCAAGAACACTGTTTCAAGGCTAGAGGGATCCTGAGGTCACTGTAGCAACACGAAAGAGCTCCGTGGACCAAAAATCAACTCGAGATGAGAGGTTAGTCCCTGGCTTCGACTCCAGAGGAATACCACCTTACCACAAGCACCTCAAGAGGAGGCTTCTCTCAGCTCTAGGTATGTGAGAGGGACCCTGAGTTTGCGGCCTCAAGTGGAATGGACACCGCGATGCCCTGACTCGAAATAAGGCCGGATATCCCTGCAGTGACTGGAATGCAGGCTCCTCTTGCATCTCCCAAGACGAAAGGGTGTCTGAATCCCCTGTGGAGACCACAGAGAAAGACCTAGTTCCCCACCTCATCGCGACAGGAGGCCTCAAATCCTTTGAAAACTCCAGAGGTATGCGGAGATCAGTGCCTCCAAAGGAGACAATGCCTGACTCCTCGTGAAACTTGATAGGAGACCCAGGATTCCTGTGGCACGTGGAAAGGGACACTTGGTCTCCCGTCTCAGCTGGAGAGGCGTCCCAATTGCCCTGCAAAGCCTCGAGGAGAATCCCGAGTTGTCCCTCGCAACTAGGCAGGAGTCCTGACATGGCTGAAGAAACACGTGTGTGGAAGGGCCATCCCCGTGGTAACTCGAGAATATACCCCAGGTTCCCGCCGCAACTCGAGAAAAACCATGAGACTTCCCCCTCGCCGTGAGATGAGGCCCGATTCCCCTGCACTGCATGCAAAGCAATTCCTTGTTGCACATCACACATGAAAGGAGCCTTGATTTCCTTCATGGCACTCCGGAGAAACCCCAAGAACACTGTTTCAAGGCTAGAGGGATCCTGAGGTCACTGTAGCAACACGAAAGAGCTCCGTGGACCAAGAATCAACACGAGATGAGAGGTTAGTCCCTGGCTTCGACTCCTGAGGAATACCACCTTACCACAAGCACCTCAAGAGGAGGCTTCTCTCAGCTCTAGGTATGTGAGAGGGATCCTGAGTTTGCGGCCTCAAGTGGAATGGACACCGTGATGCCCTGACTCGAAATAAGGCCGGATATCCCTGCAGTGACTTCAGTGCAGGCTCGTCTTGCATCTCCCAAGAAGAAAGGATGTCTGAAACCCCTGTGGAGACCACAGAGAAACACCTAGTTCCCCACCTCATCGCGACCGGAGGCCTCACATCCTTTGAAAACTCCAGAGGTACGCGGAGATCAGTGCCTCCAAAGGAGACGATGCCTGACTCCTCGTGAAACTTGATAGGAGTCCCAGGATTCTTGTGGCACGTGGAAAGGGACCCTTGGACTCCCGCCTCAGCTGGAGAGGCGTTCCAATTGCCCTGCCAAGCCTCGAGGAGAATCCCGAGTTGTCCCTCGCAACTAGGCAGGAATCCTGACGTGGCTGAACAAACACGTGGGTGGAAGGGCCATCCCCGTCGTAACTCGAGAATATACCCCAGGTTCCCGCCGCAACTCGAGAAAAACCATGAGACTTCCCCCTCGATGCGAGATGAAGCCCGATTCCCCTGTACTGCGTGCAGAGCAATTCCGTGTTGCACATCGCACATGAAAGGAGCCTTGATTTCCTTGATGGCACTCCAGAGAAACCCCAAGAACACTGTTTCAAGGATAGAGGGATCCTGAGGTCACTGTAGCAACACGAAAGAACTCTGTGGACCAAAAATCAACTCGAAAAGAGAGGTTAGTCCCTGGATTCGTCTCCAGAGGAATACCACCTTACCACAAGAACCGCAGAGGAGGCTTCTCTCAGCTCTAGGTATGTGAGAGGGACCCTGAGTTTGCGGCCTCAAGTGGAATGGACACCGCGATGCCCTGACTCGAAATAAGGCCGGATATCCCTGCAGTGACTTCAATGCAGGCTCGTCTTGCATCTCCCAGGACGAAACGATGTCTGAATCCCCTGGGGAAAGCACAGAGAAAGACTTAGTTCCCCACCTCATCACGACCGATAGCCTCACATCCTTTGAAAACTCCAGAGGTACGCGGAGATCAGTGCCTCCAAAGGAGACGATGCCTGACAACTCGTGAAACTTGATAGGAGTCCCAGGATTCCTGTGGCACTTGGAAAGGGACACTTGGTCTCCCGCCTCAGCTGCAGAGGCGTCCCAATTTCCCTGCCAAGCCTCGAGGAGAATCCAGAGTTGTCCCTCGCAACTAGGCAGGAGTCCTGACGTCGCTGAAGAAACACGTGGGTGGAAGGGCCATCCCCGTCGTAACTCGAGAATATACCCCAGGTTCCCGCCACAACTCGAGAAAAACCATGAGACTTCCCCGTCGCCGCGAGATGAGGCCCGATTCCCCTGCACTGCGTGCAGAGCAATTCTGTGTTGCACATCACACATGAAAGGAGCCTTGATTTCCTTCATGGCACTCCAGAGAAACCCCAAGAACACTGTTTCAAGGCTAGAGGGATACTGAGGTCAGTGTAGCAACACGAAAGAGCTCCGTGGACCAAAAATCAACTCGAGATGAGAGGTTAGTCCCTGGCTTCGACTCCAGAGGAATACCACCTTACCACAAGCACCTCAAGAGGAGGCTTCTCTCAGCTCTAGGTATGTGAGAGGGACCCTGAGTTTGCGGCCTCAAGTGGAATGGACACCGCAATGCCCTGACGCGAAATAAGGCTGGATATCCCTGCAGTGACTTGAATGCAGGCTCGTCTTGCATCTCCCAAGATGAAAGGATGTCTGAATCCCCTGTGGAGACCACAGAGAAAGACCTAGTTCCCCACCTCATCGCGACCGGAGGCCTCACATCCTTTGAAAACTCCAGAGGTACGCGGAGATCAGTGCCTCCAAAGGAGACGATGCCTGACTCCTCGTGAAAATTGATAGGAGTCCCAGGATTCCTGTGGCACGTGGAAAGGGACTCTTGGTCTCCCGCCTCAGCTGGAGAGGCGTCCCAATTGCCTTGCCAAGCCTCGAGGAGAATCCAGAGTTGTGTCTCGCAACTAGCAAGAGTCCTGACGTGGCTGAACAAACACATGTGTGGAAGGGCCATCCCCGTCGTAACTCGAGAATATACCCCAGGTTCCCGCCGCAACTCGAGAAAAACTATGAGACTTCCCCGTCGCCGCGAGATGAGGCCTGATTCCCCTGCACTGCGTGCAGAGCAATTCTGTGTTGCACATCACACATGAAAGGAGCCTTGATTTCCTTGATGGCACTCCAGAGAAACCCCAAGAACACTGTTTCAAGGCTAGAGGGATCCTGAGGTCACTGTAGCAACACGAAAGAGCTCCGTGGGCCAAAAATCAACTAGAGATGAGATGTTAGTCCCTGGCTTCGACTCCAGAGGAATACCACCTTACCACAAGCACCTCAAGAGGAGGCTTCTCTCAGCTCTAGGTATGTGAGAGGGACCCTGAGTTTGCGGCCTCAAGTGGAATGGACACCGCGATGCCCTGACTCGAAATAAGGCCGGATATCCCTGCAGTGACTGGAATGCAGGCTCGTCTTGCATCTCACAAGACGAAAGGGTGTCTGAATCCCATGTGGAGACCACAGAGAAAGACCTAGTTCCCCACCTCATCGCGACAGGAGGCCTCAAATCCTTTGAAAATTCCAGAGGTATGCGGAGATCAGTGCCTCCAAAGGAGACGATGCCTGACTCCTCGTGAAACTTGATAGGAGACCCAGGATTCCTGTGGCACGTGGAAAGGGACCCTTGGTCTCCCGTCTCAGCTGGAGAGGCGTCCCAATTGCCCTGCAAAGCCTCGAGGAGAATCCCGAGTTGTCCCTCGCAACTAGGCAGGAGTCCTGACATGGCTGAACACACACGTGTGTGGAAGGGCCATCCCCGTCGTAACTCGAGAATATACCCCAGGTTCCCGCCGCAACTCGAGAAAAACCATGAGACTTCCCCCTCGCCGCGAGATGAGGCCCGATTCCCCTGCACTGCGTGAAGAGCAATTCCGTGTTGCACATCACACATGAAAGGAGCCTTGATTTCCATGATGGCACTCCAGAGAAACCCCAAGAACACTGTTTCAAGGCTAGAGGGATCCTGAGGTCACTGTAGCAACACGAAAGAGCTCCGTGGGCAAAAATCAACTCGAGATGAGAGGTTAGTCCCTGGCTTCGACTCCTGAGGAATACCACCTTACCACAAGCACCTCAAGAGGAGGCTTCTCTCAGCTCTAGGTATGTGAGAGGGATCCTGAGTTTGCGGCCTCAAGTGGAATGGACACCGCGATGCCCTGACTCGAAATAAGGCCGGATATCCCTGCAGTGACTTGAATGCAGGCTCGTCTTGCATCTCCCAAGAAGAAAGGATGTCTGAATCCCCTGTGGAGACCACAGAGAAACACCTAGTTCCCCACCTCATCGCGACCGGAGGCCTCACATCCTTTGAAAACTCCAGAGGTACGCGGAGATCAGTGCCTCCAAAGGAGACGATGCCTGACTCCTCGTGAAACTTGATAGGAGTCCCAGGATTCTTGTGGCACGTGGAAAGGGACCCTTGGTCTCCCGCCTCAGCTGGAGAGGCGTTCCAAATTGCCCTGCCAAGCCTCGAGGAGAATCCCGAGTTGTCCCTCGCAACTAGGCAGGAGTCCTGACGTGGCTGAACAAACACGTGGGTGGAAGGGCCATCCCCGTCGTAACTCGAGAATATACCCCAGGTTCCCGCCGCAACTCGAGAAAAACCATGAGGACTTCCCCCTCGATGCGAGATGAGGCCCGATTCCCCTGTACTGCGTGCAGAGCAATTCCGTCTTGCACATCACACATGAAAGGAGCCTTGATTTCCTTGATGGCACTCCAGAGAAAACCCCAAGAACACTGTTTCAAGGCTAGAGGGATCCTGAGGTCACTGTAGCAACACGAAAGAACTCTGTGGACCAAAAATCAACTCAAAAAGAGAGGTTAGTCCCCTGATTCGTCTCCAGAGGAATACCACCTTACCACAAGCACCTCAGAGGAGGCTTCTCTCAGCTCTAGGTATGTGAGAGGGACCCTGAGTTTGCGGCCTCAAGTGGAATGGACACCGCGATGCCCTGACTCGAAATAAGGCCGGATATCCCTGCAGTGACTTCAATGCAGGCTCGTCTTGCATCTCCAGGACGAAAGGATGTCTGAATCCCCTGTGGAAAGCACAGAGAAAGACTTAGTTCCCCACCTCATCGCGACCGATAGCCTCACATCCTTTGAAAACTCCAGAGGTACGCGGAGATCAGTGCCTGCAAAGGAGACGATGCCTGGCTCCTCGTGAAACTTGATAGGAGTCCCAGGATTCCTGTGGCACTGGAAAGGGACACTTGGTCTCCCGCCTCAGCTGGAGAGGCGTCCCAATTTCCCTGCCAAGCCTCGAGGAGAATCAGCGTTGTCCCTCGCAACTAGGCAGGAGTCCTGACGTCGCTGAAGAAACACGTGGGTGGAAGGGCCATCCCCGTCGTAACTCGAGAATATACCCCAGGTTCCCGCCGCAACTCGAGAAAAAACCATGAGACTTCCCCCTCGCCGCGAGATGAGGGCCCGATTCCCCTGCACTGCGTGCAGAGCAATTCCGTGTTGCACATCACACATGAAAGGAGCCTTGATTTCCTTGATGGCACTCCAGAGAAACCCCAAGAACACTGTTTCAAGGCTAGAGGGATCCTGAGGTCACTGTAGCAACACGAAAGAGCTCCGTGGGCCAAAAATCAACTCGAAAAGAGAGGTTAGTCCCTGGATTCGTCTCCAGAGGAATACCACCTTACCAGAAGCACCTCAAGAGGAGGCTTCTCTCAGCTCTAGGTATGTGGAGGGACCCTGAGTTTGCGGCCTCAAGTGGAATGGACACCGCGATGCCCTGACGCGAAATAAGGCTGGATATCCCTGCAGTGACTTGAATGCAGGCTCGTCTTGCATCTCCCAAGATGAAAGGATGTCTGAATCCCCTGTGGAGACCACAGAGAAAGACCTAGTTCCCCACCTCATCGCGACCGGAGGCCTCACATCCTTTGAAAACTCCAGAGGTACGCGGAGATCAGTGCCTCTAAAGGAGACGATGCCTGACTCCTCGTGAAACTTGATAGGAGTCCCAGGATTCCTGTGGCACGTGGAAAGGGACCCTTGGTCTCCCGCCTCAGCTGGAGAGGCGTCCCAATTGCCTTGCCAAGCCTCGAGGAGAATCCCGAGTTGTGTCTCGCAACTAGCAAGAGTCCTGACGTGGCTGAACAAACACATGTGTGGAAGGGCCATCCCCGTCGTAACTCGAGAATATACCCCAGGTTCCCGCCGCAACTCGAGAAAAACTATGAGACTTCCCCGTCGCCGCGAGATGAGGCCCGATTCCTCTGCACTGCGTGCAGAGCAATTCTGTGTTGCACATCACACATGAAAGGAGCCTTGATTTCCTTGATGGCACTCCAGAGAAACCCCAAGAACACTGTTTCAAGGCTAGAGGGATCCTGAGGTCACTGTAGCAACACGAAAGAGCTCCGTGGGCCAAAAATCAACTCGAGATGAGATGTTAGTCCCTGGCTTCGACTCCAGAGGAATACCACCTTTCCACAAGCACCTCAAGAGGACGCTTCTCTCAGCTCTAGGTATGTGAGAGGGACCCTGAGTTTGCGGCCTCAAGTGGAATGGACACCGCGATGCCCTGACTCGAAATAAGGCCGGATATCCGTGCAGTGACTGGAATGCAGGCTCGTCTTGCATCTCCCAAGACGAAAGGGTGTCTGAATCCCCTGTGGAGACCACAGAGAAAGACCTAGTTCTCCACCTCATCGCGACCGATAGCCTCACATCCTTTGAAAACTCCAGAGGTACGCGGAGATCAGTGCCTCCAAAGGAGACGATGCCTGACTCCTCGTGAAACTTGATAGGAGTCCCAGGATTCTTGTGGCACGTGGAAAGGGACCCTTGGTCTCCCGCCTCAGCTGGAGAGGCGTCCCAATTGCCCTGCCAAGCCTCGAGGAGAATCCCGAGTTGTCCCTCGCAACTAGGCAGGAGTCCTGACGTGGCTGAACAAACACGTGTGTGGAAGGGCCATCCCCGTCGTAACTGGAGAATATACCCCAGGTTCCCGCCGCAACTCGAGAAAAACCATGAGACTTCCCCCTCGATGCGAGATGAGGCCCGATTCCCCTGTACTGCGTGCAGAGCAATTCCGTGTTGCACATCACACATGAAAGGAGCCTTGATTTCCTTGATGGCACTCCAGAGAAACCCCAAGAACACTGTTTCAAGGATAGAGGGATCCTGAGGTCACTGTAGCAACACGAAAGAACTCTGTGGACCAAAAATCAACTCGAAAAGAGAGGTTAGTCCCTGGATTCGTCTCCAGAGGAATACCACCTTACCACAAGCACCTCAAGAGGAGGCTTCTCTCAGCTCTAGGTATGTGAGAGGGACCCTGAATTTGCGGCCTCAAGTGGAATGGACACCGCGATGCCCTGACTCGAAATAAGGCCGGATATCCCTGCAGTGACTTCAATGCAGGCTCGTCTTGCATCTCCCAGGACGAAAGGATGTCTGAATCCCCTGTGGAAAGCACAGAGAAAGACTGAGTTCCCCACCTCATCGCGACCGGAGGCCTCACATCCTTTGAAAACTCCAGAGGTACGCAGAGATCAGTGCCTCCAAAGGAGACGATGCCTGACTACTCGTGAAACTTGATAGGAGTCCCAGGATTCCTGTGGCACGTGGAAAGGGACCCTTGGTCTCCCGCCTCAGCTGGAGAGGCGTCCCAATTGCCTTGCCAAGCCTCGAGGAGAATCCCGAGTTGTGTCTCGCAACTAGGCAAGAGTCCTGACATGGCTGAACAAACACGTGTGTGGAAGGGCCATCCCCGTCGTAACTCGAGAATATACCCCAGGTTCCCGCCGCAACTCGAGCAAAACCATGAGACTTCCCCCTCGCCGCGAGATGAGGCCCGATTCCCCTGCACTGCGTGCAGAGCAATTCTGTGTTGCACATCACACATGAAAGGAGCCTTGATTTCCTTCATGGCACTCCAGAGAAACCCCAAGAACACTGTTTCAAGGCTAGAGGGATCCTGAGGTCACTGTATCAACACGAAAGAGCTCCGTGGACCAAAAATCAACTCGAGATGAGAGGTTAGTCCCTGGCTTCGACTCCAGAGGAATACCACCTTACCACAAGCACCTCAAGAGGAGGCTTCTCTCAGCTCTAGGTATGTGAGAGGGACCCTGAGTTTGCGGCCTCAAGTGGAATGGACACCGCGATGCCCTGACTCGAAATAAGGCCGGATATCCCTGCAGTGACTGGAATGCAGGCTCCTCTTGCATCTCCCAAGACGAAAGGGTGTCTGAATCCCCTGTGGAGACCACAGAGAAAGACCTTGTTCCCCACCTCATCGCGACAGGAGGCCTCAAATCCTTTGAAAACTCCAGAGGTATGCGGAGATCAGTGCCTCCAAAGGAGACAATGCCTGACTCCTCGTGAAACTTGATAGGAGACCCAGGATTCCTGTGGCACGTGGAAAGGGACCCTTGGTCTCCCGTCTCAGCTGGAGAGGCGTCCCAATTGCCCTGCAAAGCCTCGAGGAGAATCCCGAGTTGTCCCTCGCAACTAGGCAGGAGTCCTGACATGGCTGAACACACACGTGTGTGGAAGGGCCATCCCCGTCGTAACTCGAGAATATACCCCAGGTTCCCGCCGCAACTCGAGAAAAACCATGAGACTTCCCCCTCGCCGTGAGATGAGGCCCGATTCCCCTGCACTGCATGCAGAGCAATTCCTTGTTGCACATCACACATGAAAGGAGCCTTGATTTCCTTCATGGCACTCCAGAGAAACCCCAAGAACACTGTTTCAAGGCTAGAGGGATCCTGAGGTCACTGTGGCAACACGAAAGAGCTCCGTGGACCAAGAATCAACACGAGATGAGAGGTTAGTCCCTGGCTTCGACTCCTGAGGAATACCACCTTACCACAAGCACCTCAAGAGGAGGCTTCTCTCAGCTCTAGGTATGTGAGAGGGATCCTGAGTTTGCGGCCTCAAGTGGAATGGACACCGTGATGCCCTGACTCGAAATAAGGCCGGATATCCCTGCAGTGACTTCAGTGCAGGCTCGTCTTGCATCTCCCAAGAAGAAAGGATGTCTGAAACCCCTGTGGAGACCACAGAGAAACACCTAGTTCCCCACCTCATCGCGACCGGAGGGCCTCACATCCTTTGAAAACTCCAGAGGTACGCGGAGATCAGTGCCTCCAAAGGAGACGATGCCTGACTCCTCGTGAAACTTGATAGGATTCCCAGGATTCTTGTGGCACGTGGAAAGGGACCCTTGGTCTCCCGTCTCAGCTGGAGAGGCGTCCCAATTGCCCTGCAAAGCCTCGAGGAGAATCCCGAGTTGTCCCTCGCAACTAGGCTGGAGTCCTGACGTCGCTGAAGAAACACGTGGGTGGAAGGGCCATCCCCGTCGTAACTCGAGAATATACCCCAGGTTCCCGCCACAACTCGAGAAAAACCATGAGACTTCCCCGTCGCCGCGAGATGAGGCCCGATTCCCCTGCACTGCGTGCAGAGCAATTCTGTGTTGCACATCACACATGAAAGGAGCCTTGATTTCCTTCATGGCACTCCAGAGAAACCCCAAGAACACTGTTTCAAGGCTAGAGGGATACTGAGGTCACTGTAGCAACACGAAAGAGCTCGGTGGACCAAAAATCAACTCGAGATGAGAGGTTAGTCCCTGGCTTCGACTCCAGAGGAATACCACCTTACCACAAGCACCTCAAGAGGAGGCTTCTCTCAGCTCTAGGTATGTGAGAGGGACCCTGAGTTTGCGGCCTCAAGTGGAATGGACACCGCAATGCCCTGACGCGAAATAAGGCTGGATATCCCTGCAGTGACTTGAATGCAGGCTCGTCTTGCATCTCCCAAGATGAAAGGATGTCTGAATCCCCTGTGGAGACCACAGAGAAAGACCTAGTTCCCCACCTCATCGCGACCCGAGGCCTCACATCCTTTGAAAACTCCAGAGGTACGCGGAGATCAGTGCCTCCAAAGGAGACGATGCCTGACTCCTCGTGAAAATTGATAGGAGTCCCAGGATTCCTGTGGCACGTGGAAAGGGACTCTTGGTCTCCCGCCTCAGCTGGAGAGGCGTCCCAATTGCCTTGCCAAGCCTCGAGGAGAATCCAGAGTTGTGTCTCGCAACTAGCAAGAGTCCTGACGTGGCTGAACAAACACATGTGTGGAAGGGCCATCCCCGTCGTAACTCGAGAATATACCCCAGGTTCCCGCCGCAACTCGAGAAAAACTATGAGACTTCCCCGTCGCCGCGAGATGAGGCCCGATTCCCCTGCACTGCGTGCAGAGCAATTCTGTGTTGCACATCACACATGAAAGGAGCCTTGATTTCCTTGATGGCACTCCAGAGAAACCCCAAGAACACTGTTTCAAGGCTAGAGGGATCCTGAGGTCACTGTAGCAACACGAAAGAGCTCCGTGGGCCAAAAATCAACTAGAGATGAGATGTTAGTCCCTGGCTTCGACTCCAGAGGAATACCACCTTACCACAAGCACCTCAAGAGGACGCTTCTCTCAGCTCTAGGTATGTGAGAGGGACCCTGAGTTTGCGGCCTCAAGTGGAATGGACACCGCGATGCCCTGACTCGAAATAAGGCCGGATATCCCTGCAGTGACTGGAATGCAGGCTCGTCTTGCATCTCACAAGACGAAAGGGTGTCTGAATCCCCTGTGGAGACCACAGAGAAAGACCTAGTTCCCCACCTCATCGCGACAGGAGGCCTCAAATCCTTTGAAAATTCCAGAGGTATGCGGAGATCAGTGCCTCCAAAGGAGACGATGCCTGACTCCTCGTGAAACTTGATAGGAGACCCAGGATTCCTGTGGCACGTGGAAAGGGACCCTTGGTCTCCCGTCTCAGCTGGAGAGGCGTCCCAATTGCCCTGCAAAGCCTCGAGGAGAATCCCGAGTTGTCCCTCGCAACTAGGCAGGAGTCCTGACATGGCTGAACACACACGTGTGTGGAAGGGCCATCCCCGTCGTAACTCGAGAATATACCCCAGGTTCCCGCCGCAACTCGAGAAAAAACCATGAGACTTCCCCCTCGCCGCGAGATGAGGCCCGATTCCCCTGCACTGCGTGAAGAGCAATTCCGTGTTGCACATCACACATGAAAGGAGCCTTGATTTCCATGATGGCACTCCAGAGAAACCCCAAGAACACTGTTTCAAGGCTAGAGGGATCCTGAGGTCACTGTAGCAACACGAAAGAGCTTCGTGGACCAAGAGTCAACACGAGATGAGAGGTTAGTCCCTGGCTTCGACTCCTGAGGAATACCACCTTACCACAAGCACCTCAAGAGGAGGCTTCTCTCAGCTCTAGGTATGTGAGAGGGATCCTGAGTTTGCGGCCTCAAGTGGAATGGACACCGCGATGCCCTGACTCGAAATAAGGCCGGATATCCCTGCAGTGACTTGAATGCAGGCTCGTCTTGCATCTCCCAAGAAAAAAGGATGTCTGAATCCCCTGTGGAGACCACAGAGAAAGACCTAGTTCCCCACCTCATCGCGACCGGAGGCCTCACATCCTTTGAAAACTCCAGAGGTACGCGGAGATCAGTGCCTCCAAAGGAGACGATGCCTGACTCCTCGTGAAACTTGATAGGAGTCCCAGGATTCTTGTGGCACGTGGAAAGGGACCCTTGGTCTCCCGCCTCAGCTGGAGAGGCGTTCCAATTGCCCTGCCAAGCCTCGAGGAGAATCCCGAGTTGTCCCTCGCAACTAGGCAGGAGTCCTGACGTGGCTGAACAAACACGTGGGTGGAAGGGCCATCCCCGTCGTAACTCGAGAATATACCCCAGGTTCCCGCCGCAACTCGAGAAAAACCATGAGACTTCCCCCTCGATGCGAGATGAGGCCCGATTCCCCTGTACTGCGTGCAGAGCAATTCCGTCTTGCACATCACACATGAAAGGAGCCTTGATTTCCTTGATGGCACTCCAGAGAAACCCCAAGAACACTGTTTCAAGGATAGAGGGATCCTGAGGTCACTGTAGCAACACGAAAGAACTCTGTGGACCAAAAATCAACTCGAAAAGAGAGGTTAGTCCCTGGATTCGTCTCCAGAGGAATACCACCTTACCACAAGCACCTCAAGAGGAGGCTTCTCTCAGCTCTAGGTATGTGAGAGGGACCCTGAGTTTGCGGCCTCAAGTGGAATGGACACCGCGATGCCCTGACTCGAAATAAGGCCGGATATCCCTGCAGTGACTTCAATGCAGGCTCGTCTTGCATCTCCCAGGACGAAAGGATGTCTGAATCCCCTGTGGAAAGCACAGAGAAAGACTTAGTTCCCCACCTCATCGCGACCGATAGCCTCACATCCTTTGAAAACTCCAGAGGTACGCGGAGATCAGTGCCTCCAAAGGAGACGATGCCTGGCTCCTCGTGAAACTTGATAGGAGTCCCAGGATTCCTGTGGCACTTGGAAAGGGACACTTGGTCTCCCGCCTCAGCTGGAGAGGCGTCCCAATTTCCCTGCCAAGCCTCGAGGAGAATCCAGCGTTGTCCCTCGCAACTAGGCAGGAGTCCTGACGTCGCTGAAGAAACACGTGGGTGGAAGGGCCATCCCCGTCGTAACTCGAGAATATACCCCAGGTTCCCGCCGCAACTCGAGAAAAACCATGAGACTTCCCCCTCGCCGCGAGATGAGGCCCGATTCCCCTGCACTGCGTGCAGAGCAATTCCGTGTTGCACATCACACATGAAAGGAGCCTTGATTTCCTTGATGGCACTCCAGAGAAACCCCAAGAACACTGTTTCAAGGCTAGAGGGATCCTGAGGTCACTGTAGCAACACGAAAGAGCTCCGTGGACCAAAAATCAACTCGAGATGAGAGGTTAGTCCCTGGCTTCGACTCCAGAGGAATACCACCTTACCACAAGCACCTCAAGAGGAGGCTTCTCTCAGCTCTAGGTATGTGAGAGGGACCCTGAGTTTGCGGCCTCAAGTGGAATGGACACCGCGATGCCCTGACTCGAAATAAGGCCGGATATCCGTGCAGTGACTGGAATGCAGGCTCGTCTTGCATCTCCCAAGACGAAAGGGTGTCTGAATCCCCTGTGGAGACCACAGAGAAAGACTTACTTCCCCACCTCATCGCGACAGGAGGCCTCAAATCCTTTGAAAACTCCAGAGGTATGCGGAGATCAGTGCCTCCAAAGGAGACGATGCCTGACTCCTCGTGAAACTTGATAGGAGACCCAGGATTCCTGTGGCACGTGGAAAGGGACCCTTGGTCTCCCGTCTCAGCTGGAGAGGCGTCCCAATTGCCCTGCAAAGCCTCGAGGAGAATCCCGAGTTGTCCCTCGCAACTAGGCAGGAGTCCTGACATGGCTGAACACACACGTGTGTGGAAGGGCCATCCCCGTCGTAACTCGAGAATATACCCCAGGTTCCCGCCGCAACTCGAGAAAAACCATGAGACTTCCCCCTCGCCGCGAGATGAGGCCCGATTCCCCTGCACTGCATGCAGAGCAATTCCGTGTTGCACATCACACATGAAAGGAGCCTTGATTTCCTTGATGGCACTCCAGAGAAACCCCAAGAACACTGTTTCAATGCTAGAGGGATCCTGAGGTCACTGTAGCAACACGAAAGAGCTCCGTGGACCAAGAATCAACACGAGATGAGAGGTTAGTCCCTGTCTTCGACTCCTGAAGAATACCACCTTACCACAAGCACCTCAAGAGGAGGCTTCTCTCAGCTCTAGGTATGTGAGAGGGATCCTGAGTTTGCGGCCTCAAGTGGAATGGACACCGCGATGCCCTGACTCGAAATAAGGCCGGATATCCCTGCAGTGACTTCAATGCAGGCTCGTCTTGCATCTCCCAAGAAGAAAGGATGTCTGAATCCCCTGTGGAGACCACAGAGAAACACCTAGTTCCCCACCTCATCGCGACCGGAGGCCTCACATCCTTTGAAAACTCCAGAGGTACGCGGAGATCAGTGCCTCCAAAGGAGACGATGCCTGACTCCTCGTGAAACTTGATAGGAGTCCCAGGATTCTTGTGGCACGTGGAAAGGGACCCTTGGTCTCCCGCCTCAGCTGGAGAGGCGTTCCAATTGCCCTGCCAAGCCTCGAGGAGAATCCCGAGTTGTCCCTCGCAACTAGGCAGGAGTCCTGACGTGGCTGAACAAACACGTGGGTGGAAGGGCCATCCCCGTCGTAACTCGAGAATATACCCCAGGTTCCCGCCGCAACTCGAGAAAAACCATGAGACTTCCCCCTCGATGCGAGATGAGGCCCGATTCCCCTGTACTGCGTGCAGAGCAATTCCGTCTTGCACATCACACATGAAAGGAGCCTTGATTTCCTTGATGGCACTCCAGAGAAACCCCAAGAACACTGTTTCAAGGCTACAGGGATCCTGAGGTCACTGTAGCAACACGAAAGAACTCTGTGGACCAAAAATCAACTCGAAAAGAGAGGTTAGTCCCTGGATTCGTCTCCAGAGGAATACCACCTTACCACAAGCACCTCAAGAGGAGGCATCTCTCAGCTCTAGGTATGTGAGAGGGACCCTGAGTTTGCGGCCTCAAGTGGAATGGACACCGCGATGCCCTGACTCGAAATAAGGCCGGATATCCCTGCAGTGACTTGAATGCAGGCTCGTCTTGCATCTCCCAGGACGAAAGGATGTCTGAATCCCCTGGGGAAAGCACAGAGAAAGACTTAGTTCCCCACCTCATCGCGACCGATAGCCTCACATCCTTTGAAAACTCCAGAGGTACGCGGAGATCAGTGCCTCCAAAGGAGACGATGCCTGACTCCTCGTGAAACTTGATAGGAGTCCCAGGATTCCTGTGGCACTTGGAAAGGGACACTTGGTCTCCCGCCTCACCTGGAGAGGCGTCCCAATTGCCCTGCCAAGCCTCGAGGAGAATCCAGAGTTGTCCCTCGCAACTAGGCAGGAGTCCTGACGTCGCTGAAGAAACACGTGGGTGGAAGGGCCATCCCCGTCGTAACTCGAGAATATCCCCCAGGTTCCCGCCACAACTCGAGAAAAACCATGAGACTTCCCCCTCGCCGCGAGATGAGGCCCGATTCCCCTGCACTGCGTGCAGAGCAATTCCGTGTTGCACATCACACATGAAAGGAGCCTTGATTTCCTTGATGGCACTCCAGAGAAACCCCAAGAACACTGTTTCAAGGCTAGAGGGATCCTGAGGTCACTGTAGCAACACGAAAGAGCTCCGTGGGCCAAAAATCAACTCGAAAAGAGAGGTTAGTCCCTGGATTCGTCTCCAGAGGAATACCACCTTACCAGAAGCACCTCAAGAGGAGGCTTCTCTCAGCTCTAGGTATGTGAGAGGGACCCTGAGTTTGCGGCCTCAAGTGGAATGGACACCGCGATGCCCTGACGCGAAATAAGGCTGGATATCCCTGCAGTGACTTGAATGCAGGCTCGTCTTGCATCTCCCAAGATGAAAGGATGTCTGAATCCCCTGTGGAGACCACAGAGAAAGACCTAGTTCCCCACCTCATCGCGACCGGAGGCCTCACATCCTTTGAAAACTCCAGAGGTACGCGGAGATCAGTGCCTCTAAAGGAGACGATGCCTGACTCCTCGTGAAACTTGATAGGAGTCCCAGGATTCCTGTGGCACGTGGAAAGGGACCCTTGGTCTCCCGCCTCAGCTGGAGAGGCGTCCCAATTGCCTTGCCAAGCCTCGAGGAGAATCCCGAGTTGTGTCTCGCAACTAGCAAGAGTCCTGACGTGGCTGAACAAACACATGTGTGGAAGGGCCATCCCCGTCGTAACTCGAGAATATACCCCAGGTTCCCGCCGCAACTCGAGAAAAACTATGAGACTTCCCCGTCGCCGCGAGATGAGGTCCGATTCCCCTGCACTGCGTGCAGAGCAATTCTGTGTTGCACATCACACATGAAAGGAGCCTTGATTTCCTTGATGGCACTCCAGAGAAACCCCAAGAACACTGTTTCAAGGCTAGAGGGATCCTGAGGTCACTGTAGCAACACGAAAGAGCTCCGTGGGCCAAAAATCAACTCGAGATGAGATGTTAGTCCCTGGCTTCGACTCCAGAGGAATACCACCTTACCACAAGCACCTCAAGAGGACGCTTCTCTCAGCTCTAGGTATGTGAGAGGGACCCTGAGTTTGCGGCCTCAAGTGGAATGGACACCGCGATGCCCTGACTCGAAATAAGGCCGGATATCCGTGCAGTGACTGGAATGCAGGCTCGTCTTGCATCTCCCAAGACGAAAGGGTGTCTGAATCCCCTGTGGAGACCACAGAGAAAGACCTAGTTCCCCACCTCATCGCGACAGGAGGCCTCAAATCCTTTGAAAATTCCAGAGGTATGCGGAGATCAGTGCCTCCAAAGGAGACGATGCCTGACTCCTCGTGAAACTTGATAGGAGACCCAGGAATCCTGTGGCACGTGGAAAGGGACCCTTGGTCTCCCGTCTCAGCTGGAGAGGCGTCCCAATTGCCCTGCAAAGCCTCGAGGAGAATCCCGAGTTGTCCCTCGCAACTAGGCAGGAGTCCTGACATGGCTGAACACACACGTGTGTGGAAGGGCCATCCCCGTCGTAACTCGAGAATATACCCCAGGTTCCCGCCGCAACTCGAGAAAAACCATGAGACTTCCCCCTCGCCGCGAGATGAGGCCCGATTCCCCTGCACTGCGTGCAGAGCAATTCCGTGTTGCACATCACACATGAAAGGAGCCTTGATTTCCTTGATGGCACTCCAGAGAAACCCCAAGAACACTGTTTCAAGGCTAGAGGGATCCTGAGGTCACTGTAGCAAGACGAAAGAGCTCCGTGGGCCAAAAATCAACTCGAGATGAGAGGTTAGTCCCTGGCTTCGACTCCAGAGGAATACCACCTTACCACAAGCACCTCAAGAGGAGGCTTCTCTCAGCTCTAGGTATGTGAGAGGGACCCTGAGTTTGCGGCCTCAAGTGGAATGGACACCGCGATGCCCTGACTCGAAATAAGGCCGGATATCCCTGCAGTGACTGGAATGCAGGCTCGTCTTGCATCTCCCAAGACGAAAGGGTGTCTGAATCCCCTGTGGAGACCACAGAGAAAGACCTACTTCCCCACCTCATCGCGACAGGAGGCCTCAAATCCTTTGAAAACTCCAGAGGTATGCGGAGATCAGTGCCTCCAAAGGAGACGATGCCTGACTCCTCGTGAAACTTGATAGGAGACCAAGGATTCCTGTGGCACGTGGAAAGGGACTCTTGGTCTCCCGTCTCAGCTGGAGAGGCGTCCCAATTGCCCTGCAAAGCCTCGAGGAGAATCCCGAGTTGTCCCTCGCAACTAGGCAGGAGTCCTGACATGGCTGAACACACACGTGTGTGGAAGGGCCATCCCCGTCGTAACTCGAGAATATACCCCAGGTTCCCGCCGCAACTCGAGAAAAACCATGAGACTTCCCCCTCGCCGCGAGATGAGGCCCGATTCCCCTGCACTGCATGCACAGCAATTCCGTGTTGCACATCACACATGAAAGGAGCCTTGATTTCCTTGATGGCACTCCAGAGAAACCCCAAGAACACTGTTTCAAGGCTAGAGGGATCCTGAGGTCACTGTAGCAACACGAAAGAGCTCCGTGGACCAAGAATCAACACGAGATGAGAGGTTAGTCCCTGGCTTCGACTCCTGAAGAATACCACCTTACCACAAGCACCTCAAGAGGAGGCTTCTCTCAGCTCTAGGTATGTGAGAGGGATCCTGAGTTTGCGGCCTCAAGTGGAATGGACACCGCGATGCCCTGACTCGAAATAAGGCCGGATATCCCTGCAGTGACTTCAATGCAGGCTCGTCTTGCATCTCCCAAGAAGAAAGGATGTCTGAATCCCCTGTGGAGACCACAGAGAAACACCTAGTTCCCCACCTCATCGCGACCGGAGGCCTCACATCCTTTGAAAACTCCAGAGGTACGCGGAGATCAGTGCCTCCAAAGGAGACGATGCCTGACTCCTCGTGAAACTTGATAGGAGTCCCAGGATTCCTGTGGCAGGTGGAAAGGGACCCTTGGTCTCCCGCCTCAGCTGGAGAGGCGTTCCAATTGCCCTGCCAAGCCTCGAGGAGAATCCCGAGTTGTCCCTCGCAACTAGGCAGGAATCCTGACGTGGCTGAACAAACACGTGGGTGGAAGGGCCATCCCCGTCGTAACTCGAAAATATACCCCAGGTTCCCGCCGCAACTCGAGAAAAACCATGAGACTTCCCCCTCGATGCGAGATGAGGCCCGATTCCCCTGTACTGCGTGCAGAGCAATTCCGTCTTGCACATCACACATGAAAGGAGCCTTGATTTCCTTGATGGCACTCCAGAGAAACCCCAAGAACACTGTTTCAAGGCTAGAGGAATCCTGAGGTCACTGTAGCAACACGAAAGAACTCTGTGGACAAAAATTAACTCGAAAAGAGAGGTTAGTCCCTGGATTCGTCTCCAGAGGAATACCACCTTACCACAAGCACCTCAAGAGGAGGCTTCTCTCAGCTCTAGGTATGTGAGAGGGACCCTGAGTTTGCGGCCTCAAGTGGAATGGACACCGCGATGCCCTGACTCGAAATAAGGCCGGATATCCCTGCAGTGACTTCAATGCAGGCTCGTCTTGCATCTCCCAGGACGAAAGGATGTCTGAATCCCCTGGGGAAAGCACAGAGAAAGACTTAGTTACCCACCTCATCGCGACCGATAGCCTCACATCCTTTGAAAACTCCAGAGGTACGCGGAGATCAGTGCCTCCAAAGGAGACGATGCCTGACTCCTCGTGAAACTTGATAGGAGTCCCAGGATTCCTGTGGCACTTGGAAAGGGACACTTGGTCTCCCGCCTCAGCTGGAGAGGCGTCCCAATTGCCCTGCCAAGCCTCGAGGAGAATCCAGAGTTGTCCCTCGCAACTAGGCAGGAGTCCTGACGTCGCTGAAGAAACACGTGGGTGGAAGGGCCATCCCCGTCGTAACTCGAGAATATACCCCAGGTTCCCGCCGCAACTCGAGAAAAACCATGAGACTTCCCCCTCGCCGCGAGATGAGGCCCGATTCCCCTGCACTGCGTGCAGAGCAATTCCGTGTTGCACATCACACATGAAAGGAGCCTTGATTTCCTTGATGGCACTCCAGAGAAACCCCAAGAACACTGTTTCAAGGCTAGAGGGATCCTGAGGTCACTGTAGCAACACGAAAGAGCTCCGTGGGCCAAAAATCAACTCGAAAAGAGAGGTTAGTCCCTGGATTCGTCTCCAGAGGAATACCACCTTACCAGAAGCACCTCAAGAGGAGGCTTCTCTCAGCTCTAGGTATGTGAGAGGGACCCTGAGTTTGCGGCCTCAAGTGGAATGGACACCGCGATGCCCTGACGCGAAATAAGGCTGGATATCCCTGCAGTGACTTGAATGCAGGCTCGTCTTGCATCTCCCAAGAAGAAAGGATGTCTGAATCCCTTGTGGAGACCACAGAGAAACACCTAGTTCCCCACCTCATCGCGACCGGAGGCCTCACATCCTTTGAAAACTCCAGAGGTACGCGGAGATCAGTGCCTCCAAAGGAGACGATGCCTGACTCCTCGTGAAACTTGATAGGAGTCCCAGGATTCTTGTGGCACGTGGAAAGGGACACTTGGTCTCCCGCCTCAGCTGGAGAGGCGTCCCAATTGCCCTGCCAAACCTCGAGGAGAATCCCGAGTTGTCCCTCGCAACTAGGCAGGAGTCCTGACATGGCTGAACACACACGTGTGTGGAAGGGCCATCCCCGTCGTAACTCGAGAATATACCCCAGGTTCCCGCCGCAACTCGAGAAAAACCATGAGACTTCCCCCTCGCCGCGAGATGAGGCCCGATTCCCCTGCACTGCGTGAAGAGCAATTCCGTGTTGCACATCACACATGAAAGGAGCCTTGATTTCCATGATGGCACTCCAGAGAAACCCCAAGAACACTGTTTCAAGGCTAGAGGGATCCTGAGGTCACTGTAGCAACACGAAAGAGCTCCGTGGACCAAGAGTCAACACGAGATGAGAGGTTAGTCCCTGGCTTCGACTCCTGAGGAATACCACCTTACCACAAGCACCTCAAGAGGAGGCTTCTCTCAGCTCTAGGTATGTGAGAGGGATCCTGAGTTTGCGGCCTCAAGTGGAATGGACACCGCGATGCCCTGACTCGAAATAAGGCCGGATATCCCTGCAGTGACTTGAATGCAGGCTCGTCTTGCATCTCCCAAGAAGAAAGGATGTCTGAATCCCCTGTGGAGACCACAGAGAAACACCTAGTTCCCCACCTCATCGCGACCGGAGGCCTCACATCCTTTGAAAACTCCAGAGGTACGCGGAGATCAGTGCCTCCAAAGGAGACGATGCCTGACTCCTCGTGAAACTTGATAGGAGTCCCAGGATTCTTGTGGCACGTGGAAAGGGACCCTTGGTCTCCCGCCTCAGCTGGAGAGGCGTTCCAATTGCCCTGCCAAGCCTCGAGGAGAATCCCGAGTTGTCCCTCGCAACTAGGCAGGAGTCCTGACGTGGCTGAACAAACACGTGGGTGGAAGGGCCATCCCCGTCGTAACTCGAGAATATACCCCAGGTTCCCGCCGCAACTCGAGAAAAACCATGAGACTTCCCCCTCGATGCGAGATGAGGCCCGATTCCCCTGTACTGCGTGCAGAGCAATTCCGTCTTGCACATCACACATGAAAGGAGCCTTGATTTCCTTGATGGCACTCCAGAGAAACCCCAAGAACACTGTTTCAAGGATAGAGGGATCCTGAGGTCACTGTAGCAACACGAAAGAACTCTGTGGACCAAAAATCAACTCGAAAAGAGAGGTTAGTCCCTGGATTCGTCTCCAGAGGAATACCACCTTACCACAAGCACCTCAAGAGGAGGCTTCTCTCAGCTCTAGGTATGTGAGAGGGACCCTGAGTTTGCGGCCTCAAGTGGAATGGACACCGCGATGCCCTGACTCGAAATAAGGCCGGATATCCCTGCAGTGACTTCAATGCAGGCTCGTCTTGCATCTCCCAGGACGAAAGGATGTCTGAATCCCCTGTGGAAAGCACAGAGAAAGACTTAGTTCCCCACCTCATCGCGACCGATAGCCTCACATCCTTTGAAAACTCCAGAGGTACGCGGAGATCAGTGCCTCCAAAGGAGACGATGCCTGGCTCCTCGTGAAACTTGATAGGAGTCTAGGGATTCCTGTGGCACTTGGAAAGGGACACTTGGTCTCCCGCCTCAGCTGGAGAGGCGTCCCAATTTCCCTGCCAAGCCTCGAGGAGAATCCAGCGTTGTCCCTCGCAACTAGGCAGGAGTCCTGACGTCGCTGAAGAAACACGTGGGTGGAAGGGCCATCCCCGTCGTAACTCGAGAATATACCCCAGGTTCCCGCCGCAACTCGAGAAAAACCATGAGACTTCCCCCTCGCCGCGAGATGTGGCCCGATTCCCCTGCAATGCGTGCAGAGCAATTCCGTGTTGCACATCACACATGAAAGGAGCCTTGATTTCCTTGATGGCACTCCAGAGAAACCCCAAGAACACTGTTTCAAGGCTAGAGGGATCCTGAGGTCACTGTAGCAAGACGAAAGAGCTCCGTGGGCCAAAAATCAACTCGAGATGAGAGGTTAGTCCCTGGCTTCGACTCCAGAGGAATACCACCTTACCACAAGCACCTCAAGAGGAGGCTTCTCTCAGCTCTAGGTATGTGAGAGGGACCCTGAGTTTGCGGCCTCAAGTGGAATGGACACCGCGATGCCCTGACTCGAAATAAGGCCGGATATCCCTGCAGTGACTGGAATGCAGGCTCGTCTTGCATCTCCCAAGACGAAAGGGTGTCTGAATCCCCTGTGGAGACCACAGAGAAAGACCTACTTCCCCACCTCATCGCGACAGGAGGCCTCAAATTCTTTGAAAACTCCAGAGGTATGCGGAGATCAGTGCCTCCAAAGGAGACGATGCCTGACTCCTCGTGAAACTTGATAGGAGACCCAGGATTCCTGTGGCACGTGGAAAGGGACTCTTGGTCTCCCGTCTCAGCTGGAGAGGCGTCCCAATTGCCCTGCAAAGCCTCGAGGAGAATCCCGAGTTGTCCCTCGCAACTAGGCAGGAGTCCTGACATGGGTGAACACACACGTGTGTGGAAGGGCCATCCCCGTCGTAACTCGAGAATATACCCCAGGTTCCCGCCGCAACTCGAGAAAAACCATGAGACTTCCCCCTCGCCGCGAGATGAGGCCCGATTCCCCTGCACTGCATGCACAGCAATTCCGTGTTGCACATCACACATGAAAGGAGCCTTGATTTCCTTGATGGCACTCCAGAGAAACCCCAAGAACACTGTTTCAAGGCTAGAGGGATCCTGAGGTCACTGTAGCAACACGAAAGAGCTCCGTGGACCAAGAATCAACACGAGATGAGAGGTTAGTCCCTGGCTTCGACTCCTGAAGAATACCACCTTACCACAAGCACCTCAAGAGGAGGCTTCTCTCAGCTCTAGGTATGTGAGAGGGATCCTGAGTTTGCGGCCTCAAGTGGAATGGACACCGCGATGCCCTGACTCGAAATAAGGCCGGATATCCCTGCAGTGACTTCAATGCAGGCTCGTCTTGCATCTCCCAAGAAGAAAGGATGTCTGAATCCCCTGTGGAGACCACAGAGAAACACCTAGTTCCCCACCTCATCGCGACCGGAGGCCTCACATCCTTTGAAAACTCCAGAGGTACGCGGAGATCAGTGCCTCCAAAGGAGACGATGCCTGACTCCTCGTGAAACTTGATAGGAGTCCCAGGATTCCTGTGGCAGGTGGAAAGGGACCCTTGGTCTCCCGCCTCAGCTGGAGAGGCGTTCCAATTGCCCTGCCAAGCCTCGAGGAGAATCCCGAGTTGTCCTTCGCAACTAGGCAGGAATCCTGACGTGGCTGAACAAACACGTGGGTGGAAGGGCCATCCCCGTCGTAACTCGAAAATATACCCCAGGTTCCCGCCGCAACTCGAGAAAAACCATGAGACTTCCCCCTCGATGCGAGATGAGGCCCGATTCCCCTGTACTGCGTGCAGAGCAATTCCGTCTTGCACATCACACATGAAAGGAGCCTTGATTTCCTTGATGGTACTCCAGAGAAACCCCAAGAACACTGTTTCAAGGCTAGAGGAATCCTGAGGTCACTGTAGCAACACGAAAGAACTCTGTGGACAAAAATTAACTCGAAAAGAGAGGTTAGTCCCTGGATTCGTCTCCAGAGGAATACCACCTTACCACAAGCACCTCAAGAGGAGGCTTCTCTCAGCTCTAGGTATGTGAGAGGGACCCTGAGTTTGCGGCCTCAAGTGGAATGGACACCGCGATGCCCTGACTCGAAATAAGGCCGGATATCCCTGCAGTGACTTCAATGCAGGCTCGTCTTGCATCTCCCAGGACGAAAGGATGTCTGAATCCCCTGGGGAAAGCACAGAGAAAGACTTAGTTACCCACCTCATCGCGACCGATAGCCTCACATCCTTTGAAAACTCCAGAGGTACGCGGAGATCAGTGCCTCCAAAGGAGACGATGCCTGACTCCTCGTGAAACTTGATAGGAGTCCCAGGATTCCTGTGGCACTTGGAAAGGGACACTTGGTCTCCCGCCTCAGCTGGAGAGGCGTCCCAATTGCCCTGCCAAGCCTCGAGGAGAATCCAGAGTTGTCCCTCGCAACTAGGCAGGAGTCCTGACGTCGCTGAAGAAACACGTGGGTGGAAGGGCCATCCCCGTCGTAACTCGAGAATATACCCCAGGTTCCCGCCACAACTCGAGAAAAACCATGAGACTTCCCCCTCGCCGCGAGATGAGGCCCGATTCCCCTGCACTGCGTGCAGAGCAATTCCGTGTTGCACATCACACATGAAAGGAGCCTTGATTTCCTTGATGGCACTCCAGAGAAACCCCAAGAACACTGTTTCAAGGCTAGAGGGATCCTGAGGTCACTGTAGCAACACGAAAGAGCTCCGTGGGCCAAAAATCAACTCGAAAAGAGAGGTTAGTCCCTGGATTCGTCTCCAGAGGAATACCACCTTACCAGAAGCACCTCAAGAGGAGGCTTCTCTCAGCTCTAGGTATGTGAGAGGGACCCTGAGTTTGCGGCCTCAAGTGGAATGGACACCGCGATGCCCTGACGCGAAATAAGGCTGGATATCCCTGCAGTGACTTGAATGCAGGCTCGTCTTGCATCTCCCAAGATGAAAGGATGTCTGAATCCCCTGTGGAGACCACAGAGAAAGACCTAGTTCCACACCTCATCACGACCGGAGGCCTCACATCCTTTGAAAACTCCAGAGGTACGCGGAGATCAGTGCCTCCAAAGGAGACGATGCCTGACTCATCGTGAAACTTGATAGGAAACCCAGGATTCCTGTGGCACGTGGAAAGGGACCCTTGGTCTCCCGTCTCAGCTGGAGAGGCGTCCCAATTGCCCTGCAAAACCTCGAGGAGAATCCCGAGTTGTCCCTCGCAACTAGGCAGGAGTCCTGACGTCGCTGAAGAAACACGTGGGTGGAAGGGCCATCCCCGTCGTAACTCGAGAATATACCCCAGGTTCCCGCCGCAACTCGAGAAAAACCATGAGACTTCCCCCTCGCCGCGAGATGAGGCCCGATTCCCCTGCACTGCGTGCAGAGCAATTCCGTGTTGCACATCACACATGAAAGGAGCCTTGATTTCCTTGATGGCACTCCAGAGAAACCCTAAGAACACTGTTTCAAGGCTAGAGGGATCCTGAGGTCACTGTAGCAACACGAAAGAGCTCCGTGGGCCAAAAATCAACACGAGATGAGAGGTTAGTCCCTGGCTTCGACTCCTGAGGAATACCACCTTACCACAAGCACCTCAAGAGGAGGCTTCTCTCAGCTCTAGGTATGTGAGAGGGATCCTGAGTTTGCGGCCTCAAGTGGAATGGACACCACGATGCCCTGACTCGAAATAAGGCCGGATATCCCTGCAGTGACTTGAATGCAGGCTCGTCTTGCATCTCCCAAGAAGAAAGGATGTCTGAATCCCCTGTGGAGACCACAGAGAAACACCTAGTTCCCCACCTCATTGCGACCGGAGGCCTCACATCCTTTGAAAACTCCAGAGGTACGCGGAGATCAGTGCCTCCAAAGGAGACGATGCCTGACTCCTCGTGAAACTTGATAGGAGTCCCAGGATTCTTGCGGCACGTGGAAAGGGACCCTTGGTCTCCCGCCTCAGCTGGAGAGGCGTTCCAATTGCCCTGCCAAGCCTCGAGGAGAATCCCGAGTTGTCCCTCGCAACTAGGCAGGAGTCCTGACGTGGCTGAACAAACACGTGGGTGGAAGGGCCATCCCCGTCGTAACTCGAGAATATACCCCAGGTTCCCGCCGCAACTCGAGAAAAACCATGAGACTTCCCCCTCGATGCGAGATGAGGCCCGATTCCCCTGCACTGCGTGCAGAGCAATTCCGTCTTGCACATCACACATGAAAGGAGCCTTGATTTCCTTGATGGCACTCCAGAGAAACCCCAAGAACACTGTTTCAAGGATAGAGGGATCCTGAGGTCACTGTAGCAACACGAAAGAACTCTGTGGACCAAAAATCAACTCGAAAAGAGAGGTTAGTCCCTGGATTCGTCTCCAGAGGAATACCACCTTACCACAAGCACCTCAAGAGGAGGCTTCTCTCAGCTCTAGGTATGTGAGAGGTACCCTGAATTTGCGACCTCAAGTGGAATGGAGACCGCGATGCCCTGACTCGAAATAAGGCCGGATATCCCTGCAGTGACTTCAATGCAGGCTCGTCTTGCATCTCCCAGGACGAAAGGATGTCTGAATCCCCTGTGGAAAGCACAGAGAAAGACTTAGTTCCCCACCTCATCGCGACCCATAGCCGCACATCCTTTGAAAACTCCAGAGGTACGCGGAGATCAGTGCCTCCAAAGGAGACGATGCCTGACTCCTCGTGAAACTTGATAGGAGTCCCAGGATTCCTGTGGCACTTGGAAAGGGACACTTGGTCTCCCGCCTCAGCTGGAGAGGCGTCCCAATTGCCCTGCCAAGCCTCGAGGAGAATCCAGAGTTGTCCCTCGCAA
Source organism: Cervus elaphus (assembly GCF_910594005.1). Classification (NCBI taxonomy): domain Eukaryota; kingdom Metazoa; phylum Chordata; class Mammalia; order Artiodactyla; family Cervidae; genus Cervus; species Cervus elaphus. The sequence goes on along the minus strand of NW_025316709.1, from coordinate 315,344 downwards.
CTAGGCAGGATTCCTGACGTCGCTGAAGAAACACGTGGGTGGAAGGGCCATCCCCGTCGTAACTCGAGAATATACCCCAGGTTCCCGCCGCAACTCGAGAAAAACCATGAGACTTCCCCCTCGCCGCGAGATGAGGCCCGATTCCCCTGCACTGCATGCAGAGCAATTTCGTGTTGCACATCACACATGAAAGGAGCCTTGATTTCCTTGATGGCACTCCAGAGAAACCCCAAGAACACTGTTTCAAGGCTAGAGGGATCCTGAGGTCACTGTAGCAACACGAAAGAGCTCCGTGGGCCAAAAATCAACTCGAGATGAGAGGTTAGTCCCTGGCATCGACTCCAGAGGAATACCACCTTACCACAAGCACCTCAAGAGGAGGCTTCTCTCAGCTCTAGGTATGTCAGAGGGACCCTGAGTTTGCGGCCTCATGTGGAATGGACACTGTGATGCCCTGACGCGAAATAAGGCCGGATATCCCTGCAGTGACTTGAATGCAGGCTCGTCTTGCATCTCCCAAGATGAAAGGATGTCTGAATCCCCTGTGGAGACCACAGAGAAAGACCTAGTTCCCCACCTCATCGCGACCGGAGGCCTCACATCCTTTGAAAACTCCAGAGGTACGCGGAGATCAGTGCCTCCAAAGGAGACGATGCCTGACTCCTCGTGAAACTTGACAGGAGTCCCAGGATTCCTGTGGCACTTGGAAAGGGACACTTGGTCTCCCGCCTCAGCTGGAGAGGCGTCGCAATTGCCCTGCAAAACCTCGAGGAGAATCCCGAGTTGTCCCTCGCAACTAGGCAGGAGTCCTGACGTCGCTGAAGAAACACGTGGGTGGAAGGGCCATCCCCGTCGTAACTCGAGAATATACCCCAGGTTCCCGCCGCAACTCGAGAAAAACCATGAGACTTCCCCCTCGCCGGGAGATGAGGCCCGATTCCCCTGCACTGCGTGCAGAGCAATTCCGTGTTGCACATCACACATGAAAGGAGCCTTGATTTCCTTGATGGCACTCCAGAGAAACCCCAAGAACACTGTTTCAAGGCTAGAGGGATCCTGAGGTCACTGTAGCAACACGAAAGAACTCTGTGGACCAAAAATCAACTCGAAAAGAGAGGTTAGTCCCTGGATTCGTCTCCAGAGGAATACCACCTTACGACAAGCACCTCAAGAGGAGTCTTCTCTCAGCTCTAGGTATGTGAGAGGGACCCTGAGTTTGCGGCCTCAAGTGGAATGGACACCGCGATGCCCTGACTCGAAATAAGGCCGGATATCCCTGCAGTGACTTCAATGCAGGCTCGTCTTGCATCTCCCAAGAAGAAAGGATGTCTGAATCGCCTGTGGAGACCACAGAGAAAGACCTAGTTCCCCAACTCATCGCGACCGGAGGCCTCACATCCTTTGAAAACTCCAGAGGTATGCGGAGATCAGTGCCTCAAAAGGAAACGATGCCTGACTCCTCGTGAAACTTGATAGGAGTCCCAGGATTCCTGTGGCACTTGGAAAGGGACACTTGGTCTCCCGCCTCAGCTGGAGAGGCGTCCCAGTTGCCCTGCCAAGCCTCGAGGAGAATCCAGAGTTGTCCCTCGCAAATAGGCAGGAGTCCTGACGTCGCTGAAGAAACACGTGGGTGGAAGGGCAATCCCCGTCGTAACTCGAGAATATACCCCAGGTTCCCGCCGCAACTCGAGAAAAACCATGAGACTTCCCCCTTGCCGCGAGATGAGGCCCGATTCCCCTGCACTACTTGCAGAGCAATTCCGTGTTGCACATCACACATGAAAGGAGCCTTGATTTCCTTGATGGCACTCCAGAGAAACCCCAAGAACACTGTTTCAAGGCTAGAGGGATCCTGAGGTCACTGTAGCAACAAGAAAGAGCTCCGTGGGCCAAAAATCAACTCGAGATGAGAGGTTAGTCCCTGGCTTTGACTCCAGAGGAATACCACCTTACCACAAGCACCTCAAGAGGAGGCTTCTCTCAGCTCTAGGTATGTGAGAGGGACCCTGAGTTTGCGGCCTCAAGTGGAATGGACACCGCGATGCCCTGACTCGAAATAAGGCCGGATATCCCTGCAGTGACTGGAATGCAGGCTCGTCTTGCATCTCCCAAGACGAAAGGGTGTCTGAATCCCCTGTGGAGACCACAGAGAAAGACCTAGTTCCCCACCTCATCGCGACAGGAGGCCTCAAATCCTTTGAAAACTCCAGAGGTATGCGGAGATCAGTGCCTCCAAAGGAGACGATGCCTGACTCCTCGTGAAACTTGATAGGAGTCCCAGGATTCCTATGGCACGTGGAAAGGGACCCTTGGTCTCCCGCCTCAGCTGGAGAGGCGTCCCAATTGCCCTGCAAAGCCTCGAGGAGAATCCCGAGTTGTCCCTCGCAACTAGGCAGGAGTCCTGACATGGCTGAACACACACGTGTGTGGAAGGGCCATCCCCGTCGTAACTCGAGAATATACCCCAGGTTCCCGCCGCAACTCGAGAAAAACCATGAGACTTCCCCCTCGCCGCGAGATGTGGCCCGTTTCCCCTGCACTGCGTGCAGAGCAATTCCGTGTTGCACATCACACATGAAAGGAGCCTTGATTTCCTTGATGGCACTCCAGAGAAACCCCAAGAACACTGTTTCAAGGCTAGAGGGATCCTGAGGTCACTGTAGCAACACGAAAGAGCTCCGTGGACCAAGAATCAACACGAGATGAGAGGTTAGTCCCTGGCTTCGACTCCTGAGGAATACCACCTTACCACAAGCACCTCAAGAGGAGGCTTCTCTCAGCTCTAGGTATGTGAGAGGGATCCTGAGTTTGCGGCCTCAAGTGGAATGGACACCGCGATGCCCTGACTCGAAATAAGGCCGGATATCCCTGCAGTGACTTGAATGCAGGCTCGTCTTGCATCTCCCAAGAAGAAAGGATGTCTGAATCCCCTGTGGAGACCACAGAGAAACACCTAGTTCCCCACCTCATCCCGACCGGAGGCCTCACATCCTTTGAAAACTCCAGAGGTACGCGGAGATCAGTGCCTCCAAAGGAGACGATGCCTGACTCCTCGTGAAACTTGATAGGAGTCCCAGGATTCTTGTGGCACGTGGAAAAGGACCCTTGGTCTCCCGCCTCAGCTGGAGAGGCGTTCCAATTGCCCTGCCAAGCCTCGAGGAGAATCCCGAGTTGTCCCTCGCAACTAGGCAGGAGTCCTGACGTGGCTGAACAAACACGTGGGTGGAAGGGCCATCCCCGTCGTAACTCGAGAATATACCCCAGGTTCCCGCCGCAACTCGAGAACAACCATGAGACTTCCCCCTCGATGCGAGATGAGGCCCGATTCCCCTGTACTGCGTGCAGAGCAATTCCGTCTTGCACATCACACATGAAAGGAGCCTTGATTTCCTTGATGGCACTCCAGAGAATCCCCAAGAACACTGTTTCAAGGATAGAGGGATCCTGAGATCACTGTAGCAACACGAAAGAACTCTGTGGACCAAAAATCAACTCGAAAAGAGAGGTTAGTCCCTGGATTCGTCTCCAGAGGAATACCACCTTACCACAAGCACCGCAAGAGGAGGCTTCTCTCAGCTCTAGGTATGTGAGAGGGACCCTGAATTTGCGGCCTCAAGTGGAATGGACACCGCGATGCCCTGACTCGAAATAAGGCCGGATATCCCTGCAGTGACTTCAATGCAGGCTCGTCTTGCATCTCCCAGGACGAAAGGATGTCTGAATCCCCTGTGGAAAGCACAGAGAAAGACTTAGTTCCCACCTCATCACGACCAATAGCCTCACATCCTTTGAAAACTCCACAGGTACGCGGAGATCAGTGCCTCCAAAGGAGACGATGCCTGACTCCTCGTGAAACTTGATAGGAGTCCCAGGATTCCTGTGGCACTTGGAAAGGGACACTTGGTCTCCCGCCTCAGCTGGAGAGGTGTCCCAATTGCCCTGCCAAGCCTCGAGGAGAATCCAGAGTTGTCCCTCGCAACTAGGCAGGAGTCCTGACGTCGCTGAAGAAACACGTGGGTGGAAGGGCCATCCCCGTCGTAACTCGAGAATATACCCCAGGTTCCCGCCGCAACTCGAGAAAAACCATGAGACTTCCCCCTCGCCGCGAGATGAGGCCCGATTCCCCTGCACTGCGTGCAGAGCAATTCCGTGTTGCACATCACACATGAAAGGAGCCTTGATTTCCTTAATGGCACTCCAGAGAAACCCCAAGAACACTGTTTCAAGGCTAGAGGGATCCTGAGGTCACTGTAGCAACACGAAAGAGCTCCGTGGGCCAAAAATCAACTCGAGATGAGAGGTTAGTCCCTGGCTTCGACTCCAGAGGAATACCACCTTACCACAAGCACCTCAAGAGGAGGCTTCTCTCAGCTCTAGGTATGTGAGAGGGACCATGAGTTTTGCGGCCTCAAGTGGAATGGACACCGCTATGCCCTGACTCGAAATGAGGCCGGATATCCTGCAGTGACTGGAATGCAGGCTCGTCTTGCATCTCCCAACATGAAAGGGTGTCTGAATCCCCTGTGGAGACCACAGAGAAAGACCTAGTTCCCCACCTCATCGCGACCGGAGGCCTCACATCCTTTGAAAACTCCAGAGGTATGCGGAGATCAGTGTCTCCAAAGGAGACGATGCCTGACTCCTCGTGAAACTTGATAGGAGACCCAGGATTCCTGTGGCACGTGGAAAGGGACCCTTGGTCTCCCGCCTCAGCTGGAGAGGCGTCCCAATTGCCCTGCAAAGCCTCGAGGAGAATCCCGAGTTGTCCCTCGCAACTAGGCAGGAGTCCTGACGTCGCTGAACAAACACGTGTGTGGAAGGGCCATCCCCGTCGTAACTCGAGAATATACCCCAGGTTCCCGCCGCAACTCGAGAAAAACCATGAGACTTCCCCCTCGCCGCGAGATGTGGCCCGATTCCCCTGCACTGCGTGCAGAGCAATTCCGTGTTGCACATCACACATGAAAGGAGCCTTGATTTCCTTGATGGCACTCCAGAGAAACCCCAAGAACACTGTTTCAAGGCTAGAGGGATCCTGAGGTCACTGTAGCAACACGAAAGAGCTCCGTGGACCAAGAATCAACACGAGATGAGAGGTTAGTCCCTGGCTTCGACTCCTGAGGAATACCACCTTACCACAAGCACCTCAAGAGGAGGCTTCTCTCAGCTCTAGGTATGTGAGAGGGATCCTGAGTTTGCGGCCTCAAGTGGAATGGACACCGCGATGCCTGACTCGAAATAAGGTCGGATATCCCTGCAGTGACTTGAATGCAGGCTCGTCTTGCATCTCCCAAGAAGAAAGGATGTCTGAATCCCCTGTGGAGACCACAAAGAAACACCTAGTTCCCCACCTCATCGCGACCGGAGGCCTGACATCCTTTGAAAACTCCAGAGGTACGAGGAGATCAGTGCCTCCAAAGGAGACGATGCCTGACTCCTCGTGAAAATTGATAGGAGTCCCAGGATTCTTGTGGCACGTGGAAAGGGACCCTTGGTCTCCCGCCTCAGCTGGAGAGGCGTTCCAATTGCCCTGCCAAGCCTCGAGGAGAATTCCGAGTTGTCCCTCGCAACTAGGCAGGAGTCCTGACGTGGCTGAACAAACACGTGGGTGGAAGGGCCATCCCCGTCGTAACTCGAGAATATACCCCAGGTTCCCGCCGCAACTCGAGAAAAACCATGAGACTTCCCCCTCGATGCGAGATGAGGCCCGATTCCCCTGTACTGCGTGCAGAGCAATTCCGTCTTGCACATCACACATGAAAGGAGCCTTGATTTCCTTGATGGCACTCCAGAGAAACCCCAAGAACACTGTTTCAAGGATAGAGGGATCCTGAGGTCACTGTAGCAACACGAAAGAACTCTGTGGACCAAAAATCAACTCGAAAAGAGAGGTTAGTCCCTGGAATCGTCTCCAGAGGAATACCACCTTACCACAAGCACCTCAAGAGGAGGCTTCTCTCAGCTCTAGGTATGTGAGAGGGACCCTGAGTTTGCGGCCTCAAGTGGAATGGGGACACCGCGATGCCCTGACTCGAAATAAGGCCGGATATCCCTGCAGTGACTTCAATACAGGCTCGTCTTGCATCTCCCAGGACGAAAGGATGTCTGAATCCCCTGTGGAAAGCACAGAGAAAGACTTAGTTCCCCACCTCATCGCGACCGATAGCCTCACATCCTTTGAAATTTCCAGAGGTACGCGGAGATCAGTGCCTCCAAAGGAGACGATGCCTGACTCCTCGTGAAACTTGATAGGAGTCCCAGGATTCCTGTGGCACTTGGAAAGGGACACTTGGTCTCCCGCCTCAGCTGGAGAGGCGTCCCAATTGCCCTGCCAAGCCTCGAGGAGAATCCCGAATTGTCCCTCGCAACTAGGCAGGAGTCCTAACGTGGCTGAACAAACACGTGGGTGGAAGGGCCATCCCCGTCGTAACTCGAGAATATACCCCAGGTTCCCACCGCAACTCGAGAAAAACCATGAGACTTCCCCCTCGCCGCGAGATGAGGCCCGATTCCCCTGCACTGCGTGCAGAGCAATTCCGTGTTGCACATCACACATGAAAGGAGCCTTGATTTCCTTGATGGCACTCCAAAGAAAACCCAAGAACACTGTTTCAAGGCTAGAGGGATCCTGAGGTCACTGTAGCAACACGAAAGAGCTCCGTGGGCCAAAAATCAACTCGAGATGAGAGGTTAGTCCCTGGCTTCGACTCCAGAGGAATACCACCTTATCACAAGCACCTCAAGAGGAGGCTTCTCTCAGCTCTAGGTATGTGAGAGGGACCCTGAGTTTGCGGCCTCAAGTGGAATGGACACCGCGATGCCCTGACTCGAAATAAGGCCGGATATCCCTGCAGTGACTTCAATACAGGCTCGTCTTGCATCTCCCAGGACGAAAGGATGTCTGAATCCCCTGTGGAAAGCACAGAGAAAGACTTAGTTCCCCACCTCATCGCGACCGATAGCCTCACATCCTTTGAAATTTCCAGAGGTACGCGGAGATCAGTGCCTCCAAAGGAGACGATGCCTGACTCCTCGTGAAACTTGATAGGAGTCCCAGGATTCCTGTGGCACTTGGAAAGGGACACTTGGTCTCCCGCCTCAGCTGGAGAGGCGTCCCAATTGCCCTGCCAAGCCTCGAGGAGAATCCAGAGTTCTCCCTCGCAACTAGGCAGGAGTCCTGACGTGGCTGAACAAACACGTGGGTGGAAGGGCCATCCCCGTCGTAACTCGAGAATATACCCCAGGTTCCCACCGCAACTCGAGAAAAACCATGAGACTTCCCCCTCGCCGCGAGATGAGGCCCGATTCCCCTGCACTGCGTGCAGAGCAATTCCGTGTTGCACATCACACATGAAAGGAGCCTTGATTTCCTTGATGGCACTCCAGAGAAACCCCAAGAACACTGTTTCAAGGCTAGAGGGATCCTGAGGTCACTGTAGCAACACGAAAGAGCTCCGTGGGCCAAAAATCAACTCGAGATGAGAGGTTAGTCCCTGGCATCGACTCCAGAGGAATACCACCTTACCACAAGCACCTCAAGAGGAGGCTTCTCTCAGCTCTAGGTATGTCAGAGGGACCCTGAGTTTGCGGCCTCATGTGGAATGGACACTGTGATGCCCTGACGCGAAATAAGGCCGGATATCCCTGCAGTGACTTGAATGCAGGCTCGTCTTGCATCTCCCAAGATGAAAGGATGTCTGAATCCCCTGTGGAGACCACAGAGAAAGACCTAGTTCCCCACCTCATCGCGACCGGAGGCCTCACATCCTTTGAAAACTCCAGAGGTACGCGGAGATCAGTGCCTCCAAAGGAGACGATGCCTGACTCCTCGTGAAACTTGACAGGAGTCCCAGGATTCCTGTGGCACTTGGAAAGGGACACTTGGTCTCCCGCCTCAGCTGGAGAGGCGTCGCAATTGCCCTGCAAAACCTCGAGGTGAATCCCGAGTTGTCCCTCGCAACTAGGCAGGAGTCCTGACGTCGCTGAAGAAACACGTGGGTGGAAGGGCCATCCCCGTCGTAACTCGAGAATATACCCCAGGTTCCCGCCGCAACTCGAGAAAAACCATGAGACTTCCCCCTCGCCGGGAGATGAGGCCCGATTCCCCTGCGCTGCGTGCAGAGCAATTCCGTGTTGCACATCACACATGAAAGGAGCCTTGATTTCCTTGATGGCACTCCAGAGAAACCCCAAGAACACTGTTTCAAGGCTAGAGGGATCCTGAGGTCACTGTAGCAACACGAAAGAACTCTGTGGACCAAAAATCAACTCGAAAAGAGAGGTTAGTCCCTGGATTCGTCTCCAGAGGAATACCACCTTACGACAAGCACCTCAAGAGGAGTCT